>NW_020897871.1:364286-434094 GCF_003984885.1 Neopelma chrysocephalum
TCCTGCTCCAGCCCCTGGTTTCTCTGTCTGTGTGCACTCTCAGGATGCAGATTGCAGCATATGGAAATGCATGGGCTGTCTCAGCACTCACTGGGGATGTAAGGGCTGCTGATGTGAAGGTGAGAACCAAACCTGGACCCTGTTAACCAACAGGAAGAGTGAAGTGAAGCCTGTCCCTGAGCCACTCCTGAGGTGCAGCCTGTGCCAGCAGGTCTGTCAGGCTGGGAGCTGTCAGAATGGTCTTACATACACATGCAGCAGGTACACCCAACAGAAATAGTCTCAGTTTTAAACTGTGAAGTCATAAGTCTCTGTTTTTAGGGTGTAATGTTTTGTGTGTGCTCCTTTCCCTATCCAGCCTGATGAGGATTTTATTCTCCACTGCATCACTTGCACAGAGCTGCTCCCAGCTGGTCCAGGAGGACAGTGGTAGCAGTGGAGCTTGCAAAAGGACACACGATATTCAAACACATTTTAAATTACACATCTGTTTTAGGTTTACTCTACAGCCCTTGTTTGCTGTTATTTTTCAGTCAGGTGATCTCGAATGCCATGCAAGAATCCTTGGAGAACTGGGATCTGTGTGGTTCCTGGGTGGATACTGGTATGGGGGCTTGTTCAGAGTGTTCTTCTGTCTGTCCTGAGGCTGCTGGGCTGTGATGGAAGTGATTCATTTTGCTCCCACTGTGGGCAGTGATCACTCCCAGGACAGCAGTTGGCCTAACTGGGTTACAGTAAGTGCTTAATTCACAGTAATCAAGGAACCTTACCCATAATGTAAACGTGTTTTCAAATGTATGGCTTTCATAAACATCACTTTCATTGCACATGATACACAAACAAAAGAGGGAAAGGCCAGGGACACAAATGAGAACTTTTAGGGGAGAGTAAGTTTGTCCAACCATGTTGTTGAACAAGACATTTTCAAACACTTCTGTTCTCAGATTACATTAGCAGGCTGGACCTTGGCCTCACAGGGGATTAAACATGGATCTGGAAGCTTTAATGTCTCCAAACTGAGTTATATACAATTGGCTGCTGCTCTCACATCGGGCTTTCTCTTCCTTCTTTGGAAAACCTCAATTCCCACGTCGCATGTACGGCTTGGTTTTGTTTTCATGGTTCTAAACTTGAGCTGCAAATAGGAGTGAAGCTTGTTAATAAACATCTGATCTTTGTGTAACTCTGGGAATAAGTGTAATTTAAATGATGGGCTTTACTTCTAACAAAGCCAAAACCACATCACTGCAATATTTGAATATGAAATCAGTTCCTCTGGCGAGACAGCACCTTGAAAAACAATGCTGATGAGATGGTCAGCAGATAGTAAATTCTAAACTGCTTCTTGTCATAGGGCTGGGACCCTGATAAAGCTAATTTTTCTCAGGGTTCAGGGCTGGGGGACTTGCAGCTCCTTTGGAAAACCCAGCAGAAGGCTGGACAAGGCAGACACAGTGGGTGAGAGTCTGTGACACAGCAGTGAACTCTTGGACAGCAAGGCCATGAACCTTTAGCTGTTACTGCTGGAGATAACTGAGTTGGTGGCAGTTTTTTAAAATTAATTTTTCTAGTAACATTTTCACAGAAATTAGATCATTTCTTGAAAAAGAAACTTCTCCAAGTCACCCTGTTGTTACTCCTGCAGGCCTCTAGGAATTCCTCTAGGAATGCAGGCCCCAACTTTGCAAGCACAAACTGGGTTTTATTTAATATAATTTTGCTGTCTCTGCACAGAAATTCAATTTTATTTTTGCACAGTTCTGAAACTAATGAAGCCAGCTGAGCTTGCTAGCCTGGCTATTCCCTCCTGGCTTTTAGGATCATGTTGGGCTGGCTTTGTTTCCTAGATGTTGCTTTTCTTATAGATTTAAAATCTCTTTGAGATACTGGGATTATGTTTTGATTTAGAAAGTATGTTGTAAAAATGAGTGTTTGGGCACTCTTCTGTGTTAGCAACCTGGGAACAGGAGCTGTGTTCTGAGGACAGGCAACATGAGCTTCCAACTTGGAGCTGGTTTCCATTCCCAATGTTGGGAGTGCTCTAGACCCAACAGGGGATCTAGAGCATTCCCAGCATTGGGAATGGAAGTCATTCAAGCCCCAGGCAAGGAAAGCTTTTTATTTCCAAGAGCAGCTTTAAACATGTGTTTAGGTACTTTCTTGTCTAAATGGTTCATTAAAATATTTGGAACAAAATGTGCGAGAAGAGGAAATTAGGAGCAGGAATTTCCTTGGTATTCTTTAAGATCCTTCCCTGTGAAGCTGCCTTTCCATAGGTGAGCAGCGCCAGTGCTGTCAGCAGAGCTATTAAATTGTCTATCCAAAAGAAAGGCTGACTCTGAACTGTGTTTTCAGGGTTTGTCCCAAAGACTAGTATCAAGTGAGGGATGTTTCGCCGTGTCCTACTTCCCCACATGATCCTGGGGAACCCTCTGGAGTTGGGCTGTTCTACTTTTAGATCCACAGCCAGACAGGTTTTCTGAATTGGATGTGTGTGAGTGCAGGTGCCAGAGGTGCTGCAGCTTTCCTGGGAGCTCCTGCCTCTGCATCGTTCCTGGTTTAGGATGGCAGTGCATGCCCAGAGAGCAGAGCTGGGACACGGCAGTGGCTTGCTGGAGACAGTGGGTCGGAATTCCAGCTCCTGGTCTGCCAGTGTCCCATGGCAGTGTCCCATGGCAGTACCAAGGCTGTGGGAGTAGGAGAAAGGGATGATGAGCTGCCCTGCCTTTGGGGCCTGATGATGCCTTGACTGCACTAATTAATGCAGGACACGGCTGCACATCTGATAAATGATGCTGCAGACATTACAGCAGGGCTTCCAGCCACAGCTCCATCAGACTCCTCCTGCTTGCTGGGAGGAGACCAGTCTCTTCATTAGTTCCTGGTCCATGATATTGAAATTGGAATTTCCCACAGCTTGTTTCCTCAGGGCCATTTGTTTGGGAGATCAGGACTGTGTGACAGAACGAATGCTGAACTGGCCGTCACTGGGTTCCTTCTGGGGTCTTTTGGGAATGTGGCCTCCCTGATGGCTTGGCAGATCTCTGCCAGGGGATATGAAGGGATGATTTTCTTTGATGGCCAACGTAAGGGCTGGAATATCATTTCCAGTTTTGTTTCTGAGGGAGGGGGTTGTCCTGCTTGAGTATGATCTTTCTGTCACCTTCTTTTTGCCTGTTGGGATTAGAAGCTTTGGGCTTACCCGCCAAATGGAGCACTGAGACTGGCATCCAAAGTCAGACCATCCTCAAGCAAGGGTAAATATTTTCATTTAGTGAACCTGCACTTTGGAATATAAGGAAATAATTTGGTCCTCTTTTGTATGTGGGCATGTGGAGTATCACAGCATCAACCTGCACTGAACAGGTTTCCCTTTCTTCCATGTGCTGCCAGTTCGTGGGAAGAAACTGTGCCAAGCAGCAATTATTCACTGAGCAATACCCAGCACAGAGCTATAAATATTTAATATATTATTCTGCATTCCTTCCCTCAGTCTGAGAAAGATGCAATGCCATGCTGCTGCTCTCACCAAAGGTCTGACAGAGCTCAGAACTGCCTTTTCCCTTCACACACACCCTGAGTTGCTGTTTGCAGACAGAATATCTTTATACTTTGATGCTCCAAGTGACTTTCACTTCTTAGCCAAAAGATGATATATTTAAGCAGTCTTTATTTGGGATCAAGCTGGGGGTTTGCTTCAACTGCAATTATTTCATCTGTCACCACTGTGCGTTTTCATGCCAGAAGAATATCTTGGCTTTTCTCAATGTGGATATTTTTCTGGCTGCTTGCACGATGTCTGCATGTGCTGTGTGGTTATTTGTAGCCTCTGCCAGCAGTAGATAGGTAGTGCTGGGCTCTCCTCTATCCTCTGCTTAACAGCTAATGAAGCAGTTGCAGCCATCTGCCCTGATGGGGATGGACTGTTCCTGCCCCAGCTTAGCATTAGTCACTCAAATCGAGCCTGGAGGGCTGGAAGCTGCCCAGGGGACCCTGAGGAGGGGAGGCAGCTGTACTGAGCTATCACAGTGGGGGGACTCTCACTCAGCCCAACAAGAACCTCCATATAACTTTGCCCTCCATCGAGAGTTAACAAAGGTTTATAGCGTGGATGTGGTGCTGGACTAGAAAATTGCTTCTCCTCTTTATCCTTCTCAGCAAGAACAGAGTTCTGTGTGGTTCTGTTACACTGGGGCTTGCTGCAGTCACATTGACAGCTTCCAAATGTCTCAATGATTCCCACTGTCACTGCTCCACACTGAGACAGAGTAGTTTCAGGTCTCTGTCTCCCAGATCAATAACACTCCTCGGGTGTTATCACAGCTAAGCAAAGGCCCATTTGAGACTGTCAGTTCACAGGATTCATTCCCTACCCCTTCTGTGCCCATACAATGTAGGGAACTGCATCTTGGACTCGTCCCAAAATAATCTTAAATTATACTGATTTTCGTATTTGTGAAAAATCGTTTCTTTCATCACAAAAAAGCAAAATAAACCAGAACTTTGTATCATGGCTCAAGGTAACAAGAGCTAATTGTGCCTTTCACTTGAATCTGCTCAGACATTGTGGAATCAGATTTTTTAGATGCCCTGTTGCTGGGAATCCTGCACCCTTGGGTTTGCCCACCACGTAGTGCCAATAACAGGAGTTAGAGCCCATGGCCTTGTTTTGTGCTTCAGGGCAGAACTCTTGACTAGAATTGTGGTTATTCTTTTTGTTTGTGGATGCCTAAAGCCTGCTGAATAAGCCAGCAACTGTCTGAATTTTAGACCAATGGTCTCTAGGTAATATTGGTATTTTGTCCTGCAGAAGTGGGCTGGTTATGATTCCTGTGTGACTGATGGACAGAGATGGCAGCTGTAGGCAAGCTCATCCAGGACTTGTGTGCATCCCTACTCTGTATGCTCCTTTCAGCCTTGAAAGCAGTTGTTATTACCAACAATTACACACATTCTCCAAGTTTCATGCTGCCCACGTTAGCAGTAAGTGATCCCACTGGGTGTAGCCCTCTGTGCCCAGTTTAGTCACAGTTCATGCCACGGTTCCTCTAAAACGTCAGGAATTCACGTGACGAAGAGATGTCATTCAACTGACTCATCAGTCAAACTGGGGCAGATTTCCTCAACTCCTCACCTAGAAGGACCTTGCAAACTCCATGGAAACAAACTGGAGGTACAGAAGAGCTCCCAGGGTGGTTTAGAGCACTCCCTGATAATACAGAACAGTTCTGCAGTGTGTGTGCTCTGTCTTAGCTCATTTGCACTCAAAGCCTTGGGCATAGTTCCACAGTTCATAGTACTTTGGGCTTTTCTTAATATCTTTATTAATACCAATGGAAATTGTACGTGTATAGACAAGTCTGTTTCCTTTTAATAGTATCTTTTTAATAGCTTTATCATTAGCTAGTGTATGTACTTTTTTCTGGGCTACAAATGTCCTGAGTCAGTGCCCATTAGGAATAAACAGGATTGTCAGATCTTCCTGCTTGTTTTCCTTAGAAAACTTTCTTTAATGCAGTATTTTATTTTCCTGTCCAGCTAATTTGTTAAAAAGCAAAGCAAAAACAAACAAAGCTTGTTTTGAAATAACTTAAAAGAGATATATTTTCATTTTTCCTGACATTCGTGAAGTGACTCTGTGTACAATGAGATATTTTGTTTGCTGTAGCTTAATGGCATTGTGTTCAGAATCTGGGTTATTTTTATGTTTTAAATTAACTTTCCATCTTTCAGCAATTTGGAAAGAAACCAAAAGATTTAAATGGGACTTTAGCTGGAAAGAAAGAATGGGAGTGATTATGTGATTACGCTAAAATTATTCTGTAAATTCAATAAGAGCAAACTGATTTTCTGTACCCCAAATCCAGATCTTTCAGTAGATTTTAATCTTGATTTCTCCTGGGTGCTTTCCTTTGCCACTGAACTTTGGTTTGCATGTTGTCAGACCACTCCTGAGGTTTCCCACAGCGACAGGTCGAGTCTGTGGGTGGGTTGCCAGGTAAAAAGGCTGGGCTGGAGCATTTCTGGGTGTCTTGCCCTCCTTAGTGTAGGTCTTGTTTTCCATCTTTCTCCCTCATCCAGGGGTTTCTCCAGTTCAGCTCCTGTGGCTTTTCCTGTCTTTGACACTGTTTCTGTGTCTGATCTGCACGTAAGAAAACCAGTTCTAAGCCTTTCTCCGTGGGGCTGCTTTGATTCCATCCCTGTATGGGCCATTCAGGAGGAGCTGGACTCGATGATCCTCGTGGGTCCCTTCCAGCTCAGAAAATTCCATGAAATCTGTTCTTCATTCCTGTATTTGATGGAAGAAATTGTGCAAGGATGGGAAGTTTCTAACATAGACCCTTATTGTAAGATGCTCCATCATCTGCCTCTGTCCTGCTAGAGGGACTCCCTGGCCCCTGGTGACACAGCCAAAGCAGCAGTGGGGTCTCTCCATCCCTCATCTGCCCATGGGTGCCCACCAAGGACAGCAGATGAATCTTTGGAGCCCTTCCATGCCCCTGGTGCCCGTGGGACTCTCTGGGCACGCTGGCAGCTGTGGTGGCTCTGTGCTGCCAGCCCCCAAATCGATTGGATCTGTGGCTTCCTGTGCTTTGGGCTCTTTAGCTGCAGTTACCAAGGACACAAACAATCACGCTTTCAACTGCTTTCAGCTGCAGCAGGGAAGTTTCTAGAGAACTGTCTTGGCAGAAATAACCTTTCAGCCATGTCTCAGCATGGACAGCCCCAAGTTGCACCAGCGGAGGTTTAGATCGGATAGTAGGAAAAAGTTTCTTCACTGAAAGGGTTGGCAGGCCCTGGAAAAGGCTGCTCAGGGAAGTGGTGGACTCACCATCCGTGGAAATATTCAGCAAACGTGTGGATGTGGTGCTGAGTGCCATGGGTTAGTGCTGGACCTGCAGGTTGATGGTTGGACTTGATGATCTTGGAGGTCTTTCCCAGCCTTAATGATTCGGTGATTTATGATGGGTATTTTTGCTGTGGGAGCTGTGCTTTTCCCTGTGTTTTTAAACAGATTTATGTCTCTCCTGACTGCAGGGTTTGGGGACACCCTGGGTGTCTGTATTCAGAAGGAAAACTAAGGATTTTTAATGAAGCTGTAATCCTGCTCCGTGGGCCTGTGTAAGAAGTCCCCGAGGTCACCACGTGCTCAGTGTCAGTCACACCACAATCAAGGTTGTGCCGGGGTGGAGGCTAATTACTGCTCATTAGCATCTCTAATTTATGCACAGCCCATCATCCCTGCACAGACACTGTGTCTGAGAAATATTTATTTATAGTAGGAAGGGCCAAACTGTGAAGATTTTTTTAAATCTGTGTTAAAAGCAAGGCAAAAAGTCCCACAGAGTGAGCCAGGCTGGCACTTCCACAGCACACTGTGTTAAGCAGGAAACTTAATTATAAGTAAATTAAGTTCCCACTTTTCAGTTGTTAAACCAACAAGCAGCCACAAAGCCGACATATGTGAGCCACCCCCTCAAAATTCAGCGCTATTCACAAATCTTGAACTGTGCAAGCAAACAAATTACAGGGTGGAATAAGCTCCCAAAAGCTATTTTGAAGCTTTAGTGCTTTAGTTAAAAGCTACAAATGGACAATATGGTTTGTTTCCATTCCTGTGCAGCTGATTCTTGCTGTGTTTGTGGCCTCCTCCCTTCACACCACCCTGTTTATTTTTGTAAACATATTAGTAATCTTGGGACTACAGTAAAGATTTGCCATTGATTTATGAATAGCCACTGTAAATATAATTAGTGCAATTCTAAGGTGAATGTTATGAACCTCCACAGCCCATACATGTTTCTGGCTGTGTGAGCAAAGGTTGATCTATGGCTGTTGGTGTAAGGGTTGTTCATTATAAATGAATAAGTGCAAGTAACCATTTAAAAAATTTTTCTAACATGATGATGGAGTTTTCATGATGAGGCTTTGGCTAATGTTTTATTACAGCTTGAGGAAAAACTGGCTTTACCCTAAAAATGTAACTCTATATTATATGTATAATAAACCTGAAGTCATGCTCGAGGAGAGCAGGTCTAATTAGGAACAGCAGGCACGTTAAAGCATTGCTGCTCAAACTTCAGCTTACCCAAGTAAGCAATTACTCAGGACTTTCAGTAACTTAACTGAACTTTCTGGTGCAATAATTCTTCAGGACAACTCTGTCCTTGCCTTTGTGGGCAGAGAACACAAAGCCACAGAATGTGAGGATGGCTGTTCTGTTGGTAGATAAATGAGGAGATGTGATGCCCAGGGTGAGCAGAGCCAGCAAGAGAGGAGGGTTGAACTGCAGGAGGCTCTGGCAGAAGAATTTTGCCCGGTTTTCCCCTTTCCATGCTATTTTTGCTTAGTGAATAAACTGAGTGGCCAGGAATATGTCCTTGGAAGCTGCCCAGCACTGCTCTCCCGTGCCCATGGTTTGGGTCACGGGCACTGTCCTGTCCTGGTGCTGCTCTGCCTTTTGGCACCAATAGATTCTGAGGTTCTGCACCCACACAGGTGAATGGAGCTGGGATTTTCCTGCCCAGTGCACACAGAAAGGAGGAGACAGGTTCTGGAAAAGCTCAGTATAATGGTGCTCACAGCAGGACTCGTGTCAGCCATTCACAGAACAAAGCACTGTCACTCCTCTAACAGATACAGAAGGGTAGAGTGCTTTAGAATATTGAAAATTAATCATGCTGTGACTTTTTCAGGGGAATGTTTCTCTAATTTGCCTCTCTCTAGTCTAGGAAAGGGCTGTTGGGTTTGTTGTTTGTGTATTTTTTGGTTTTACACTCAGGTTTAATGGCATGCTAAGTATTCTGAAAAAAGAAGGAAGAAAATGTAATGTCATTGAGCACTTGATGTTTAAGGTATTTTAATAGTTTATACTTTTAATTTAGTTTATGCTTTAATACTGTATAATTTTATTCTTTTGCTGTCATCTCAGGACTTCGTTGGAAACAGGAAGCAGCGTCTCAACTGATCCTCTCAGGTACTGTAGTAATAATAGAAGTTAGTTTTAGGTTTAAAGTAACAAAAATTACCTTTATTCTGTATCAGGTGTACATCACATAACTTTATCTTGCAATGCACAGCCAACAAAGGCATTGGGTTTTTCTAAGAGTGGATAATTTGCTCTTTTCCAGGATTTCCAACTTGAAATTCAGTTCTGTCTTCAAAGGCTGTGTTTGCTCTCAGAGCAGCATGAAGGGGAGGGAGGGAAGGTGTGTTTGTGCAGATTTTTATAACCTTTATGCTGAGAACCTCTGCCCTGTCCTGGCAGCTCTGTGCTGCTCTGCATGACCAGTCCTGGCTGGGAGATGTCATTGCTGGTTTTTGTTGCTCAGCATTTTGATAAAAGCACATGTATAAACTCCAGAGAGCACTGTCACAGGAGTCACTGCAGCAACTGGGATTTCACTTTGATCGCTCAATTTAGAAAGAAATGCTTAGCCCTGTTAACACTGCATATCAAATGGGTTCTTGCATCCTTTATTCTCCTCCTTGAACATTGAGCAAGTGCATCAAAGGCACAGACTTCCTTTGATTACGCTGGGGCAGAGTCCTTCCCTCTCAAATTGACAGTTGTTTTGGTACCAGTCTTCCTCTGGAGATGTTATGGGTTGAGAATGTGACTTTTTCCCACATTATGTCATTTTAACCTTGCTTGAACAAAACAGTGGGAACTGTTCTGTTTATTCAAATTAAAGGCTGCCTATAATTAATCTTCCATTATTTTCCAGTGTAAAGTCTTCTGAAAGTAAAGCATATGCCCTATTACCATTTCCTAAGCACCCACCCCCCATGTTGTGATATTCTCTTTGTCCTCAGCACAGCAACACTGCCCAACATTCTGTGTTTTGGGCAGTAGTTTTGTTCCCATCTCCCAGTGTGACCAGAACACTGTGTCTTTGTCTGGGAGGACAATGCAGGAAACAATCCCAACTTCCCCCTGCCCTGCTTTTGTGCAAAATTGTTTTAGGAAGACCATCGTGTATCTGGTGTGTGATGTACCAGGTATTGCTGCCACCTTTATTCCAGGCTGGCTAAATCTTTGTGGAAAAAAATTTCCTTACAACGTTTTTTCTTCCAGTGGATTTCTTCCCAAGGGAGAGTATCAGAGAGGAGGATGGGGAAGAATTTTATGGAAGCTGGAAGTGGCTGAATTTTAACATTTGCTGAGAAACGGAGAAGGGAATATTCTTTGAATAGTTTAAGTTGCCCTGACTGTAAAAATACATTTCAGACTCATTAACTACAAATTGAACAATTTTCTGAAGTTTAAAAAGTCCAGAGTAAAACAGTCATAAAGGAGACATTAAAGAAATTTTCATATTATGTCAGCTAAACCTGTGGGGTTTTCTTAGTGTTAAATAGTTATTGAGGAAAATCTGACATGTAGTCGACTTCAGTAGGTCAAACAAGCCTGCTCTGGAGCTGTAATTATATGGAGTTCAGGCTATTATTTTTAAGTAAAATGAGAGATAATAGAATTCTTCTTGTTAGTGAATGTTCTCGTGAACCTGTTGAGCAAATTGGCCTTTGAATGATCCATAAAATGGGATGTACCAATTAATATGGACCCACCCAGTGTCCTGTCAAGCCATTAGTATTTCCCAGTCAAGCTACTCTTCTTCATTTTGCTCACAGAGTTCCTGTCCCGATCAACAAGGTAAGTTTGCCCTCAAAGAACCACTCTTCTAGTTCTCAGTGCAGGAAAGAGTGAGGGTTAATGTGAAAAATTTGCTTATGTCGATTCTAAAGAGGGAAGTATGTAAAAATTGGCATATTTTACATATGTATATTTTGGTTGGCACGATTTCTTTCACAGCCTGCACAGTATTTACTCTGGATATTTTGAGTTGGCCTCTGTCAGCTTTCAGCTGGCATCTGAAAATATTTTGTTTCCTAATATCTAAATCTTAATGTTGGCCTTCTGGAGTGCTGGATTACCAGACCTGTTTCAAATTATGTGGATATTGAAATGTTTGAGCTTTGCAGATATTTGTGGCAGGTTTGTCATCTTCTGTAACAAATTGATCAACAAGCGGCTGAGTGAGTTCAGAGAACAGATGTGCAGAAAGGACAGTCAGCATTAAGAGAACAGCAAACTTCTTACTGTTTTACTCCACGGATACTTTGGCACCTTAGAGGCTTAATAACCAGAAATAAAGGATAGTATCAAATGATGATTAATATCTGTGGGGGAGTGCATAAATCTGAGAGATGTTTGAAGCCAAATAACTTTGTTTTGAGTTACTGGAGTGTTTCTAGGCAGCAGAGCTTCCCTTCAAGTAAACGTGGAGGGGAGAGGGCTTGGTTTGCTGTCCCTGACTGTCTGGATGTCACCACCACTCCCGGGGGTCCCCGTGGTGCAGCAGAGCCCGAGGGCTCCGTGTGAACACGGCCCTTCCCTCTTCCCTGATGGGGAAGGGATGTTTGCTGGGGGTACCCAGGAATGCCTGACAGGGACAGGAGGGGAGATCAGTTTGCCAGAGCCTTTTGCATCAGAGTTTGCCTTATTCTTTGAGCAAGTGAAGATGCTGGAGAGCAGTGCTGGGAAAGGGCCCTGGGGGTCCTGGTGGGTGGCCAGTTGGCCCTGAGTCAGCAGTGCCCTGGCAGCCAGGAGGGACATCCCTGTCCTGGGGCATCAGGGAGGGGATTGTCCCGCTCTGCTCTGCCCTGGGGCGGCCTCACCTCAACATTGGGGCAGTTTGGGGGGACACAATGGAAGGAAGGGATTGAGCCATTGGAGAGTGTCCAAAGGAGGCCACGGAGATGGGGAAGGGCCTTGATTTGAAGCCGTGGGAGGACACTGAGGGCACTTGGTGTGTTCAGCTGGAGCAGAGGAGACTGAGGGGAGAGCTCCCTGCAGTTCCAATACCTGGGCAGGGGCAGAGGAGGGGCAGGGACTGAGCTCTGCTCTGGGGGGACCAGGGACAGCAGCCAGGGAATGGCTGGAGCTGTGTCAGGGCAGGGTCAGGTTGGATCTCAGCAAAAGGTTCTTCCCCCAGAGGCTGGTTGGGCACTGCCCAGGCTCCCCAGGGCAGTGGGCACAGCCCCAAGGCTGCCAGAGCTCCAGGAGGGTTTGGATGATCCTCTGGGGCACAGGGTGTGACTGTTGGGGCTGGGCCTGTGCAGGGCCAGGGGTTGGACTGGATGATCCTTGTGGGTCCCTTCCAGCTCAGCATATTCTGGGATTCTGTAATTTTCCCACCACCTTTCATGTGCAGACAGCTTGGTTGCCAGGATCAGGACAGGGACTGGTGTCCAGGAGCTTTGGGTGCTGTTCCATCCTGTGAGCAGTGAGGCCTTTAACCCTCCCAGGAACTAATTTAGCATCAAAACCTTGTTTTGTGCACCTGATCTGTAATCCTTGTGTGATCCCCACTTCTAAATGTGGTGTGCACAGGGAATCCTGAAATGAGTACAGCCACTGTCTTGGTGCCATGAAATTCCAGAGCTCCACAATGCAGGAATGGCTACCATGAAGTTTTTGTGTGTAGCCATTGAAATATTTCACCCTGAAGCCATAAAAGAGTCATGGAAAACAGTTTTCTTACTGCAAAGTTACAATTCCTGTGTTCCACCTAAGTAGGTGGATATGCTGTTTTTCTGGGCAAGTGAAATATTTTCAGGAATGTTCCTGGCATATCACTATGAGGGTTTAAGTAAGTAAATAAGTAACAGTACTTCAATATATGTATTTAAGATGTGTACTTTTAATATCTATTTTAAATATGTATTATGTATTTAATATATTTATAAATTTATAGTGTATTATTATGTCATTACTATATTATTTAATTTATGTATTTATAAATATTTGTTTAAATTTATGTGTATGTTTTACATATTAATGTTTATTTATTTATATATGTTTATTTATTTTTATTTATAGTTATTTATATGTATATATAAAATATATATTTATTATAAGTAGTTCAATATATGAGAAGGTTAAAAGATTTATGTAGGTAGACAAGTCAATTTATCTGCTGTCCCCAACTTTTGAAATCAGTCCACCAGTAACTCCAGCACTGGCTTCCTGCTGGGGTTATTTCATACAAAGTTCTCCCTCCTCAGTGGATTGTTTTCCTTCAGCCTCAGAGCTTCAGGGGTTGGCAAGAAAACCAGCCCTAAAAAAGGAGGTGGTGGACTGGAGTATTTTCACTTTGCCCTTTTTTTAGTGGCTGGTTTTGAAAGCCTTGTCAGAGGCTTCACATGCTGTGCCAGAGCTGAACTCTGATTATAGAAATTCTCTGCAAAGCCCTCACAGCTCCAGTGCTGAAGCTGCAGCACATCCAAAAATCCCTACTCCTGTCAGGCCTGGGAATTCTGAGTCAAAGGTTTTGGAAAATGCCTTTCTGAAAGAACTAGTTCTATATCCTGGGCGAGCGTGAGATGAAGCTTAATTTTCTTTGTTGTTTTCCTCTGGAAGACAAGGGAAATGAAGAACGTGTGGAGAGCGTGGGGCTTTTCATTTGCAAAAGTCCTAATTAGCATTTTCTCTGCGTGCAGGGTGGGATAATCGGGGTTGGATGCTGTCAGAAATCCATGGGTACACGGCTCCTGGGCGCTGAAAGCCCACTGTTTAGAAAGAAATAATTAAGGTGATAAATAGTTGGGGTTTTTTTCTGGAAAGGATATGATGGTGAGAAAGAAATTGCTTTGTAATGTGAGCAGACAAAGGATAAGTTTTCTGAAAAGTCTCATTTCAGGATCAAGTGTCCCTTGAGCTTAGTTGTCTCCAGCTGACTTTCCCCTTCTTCCTTGATCCTGGGAATAGCTGTTCTTGGTTATAACCTTTTTCTCTGTCTTTTTTTCCTGCCTTTTTTAAAGGAATATCAAAACATTCAGACATAAGAATGTTCTGATAGGGAAAACTCTTTTTTTTTTTTGTGCAGTTTGTTCTTGGAAACAAAGGGAAAAGGATTTCATCTTGGCACCACCACAAATGGCCAAAGGCAGGGCAGAGGCAGTGCCAGGAGGTTTGGGCTCACCAGGAGTCACTGGGTCTCAAGGGCCTTTCCTCGGTTCCTCCTTAGATAAAATACCCTGGAGAACAGGAGATGAAAAGCTGGGATGGGAGATTTTGATAAGAAAATCTAAATACCCTTCCCATGATGGCATCACTTGAAGATTGCCAAGCTAATGTAGCCCAAGGGAATATGAGTTCCAGAAGAAAAATAGGCTTGAACTTGGGCAGTATTTAATATTGCTGGGGGATGATCTTCCTTCCCCCCAGTCGTGTTTGCTCAGGAATCACCAGCTCTGGTGCTGGTTGGAAAGAAATCCCAGGAGTAAGTGCAAGCAGCACAGGGAATTGGGTACTTGAAAGAGAAGCTTCACAAGAAATTATTTTTTAAAAGGCCAAAGGCAATTTTTCAAAGGCAATTTTTTGATGCAAGTTGCTTTTCCCATGATCTGCTCGTTCCCTGTCCTGGACAATGTGTTTTTAGGGAAATACCACACAAAGTGTGATGGGAACATTGTTGAATGTTGTCTGGGCACAACTTACTGACTTCTTCCCTTCACAAAAGAAACTGCCAATTCTTACTCCAATGTATTTATAATTTCATTTCAATTAAACTTACACAAACAAGTTTTCTAAGAAGATGTAAGACACTTTTGTAGCTGAACAGTGACAATGAGTAAAACCAGAAACCCCCTAAATATAGCTTATATAGATCCCTAAATATAGCTTATTATCCAGGCACTTGGGGAACTAGATATGTGTATGTGGAAAAGAGCCTCAGGTTAAGGTTTAGGGGTTTGGTTTTCTTTTCATATTTTTTAAACAGTGTTAAAATTCTTGTGGGTTTTTTTGGGAGGGGATTGGAGGAGGTTTTATGGCTTTTTGTTTGAGTTTTTTGTTTTAGATTTTGGTTGGTTGGTTGGTTTGGTTTTTTTTTGGTTTATTGTTTGTTGGTTTTGTTTTAAACGCCCATCTAAGTGCCAGAATCTTTAGGTTTTAATTATTTCTTCAGATTCTGCTTTTGGTATTGTTGTTGTAACTGTTGAACTCAAGTTCCTCTCTACTTGTTTGACACTACTGCAAGCTATAGCCTAAATATTTACTATTAGTGATTTTCAGAAACTAAACAGAATAAGAAATAGCCAGATTGTAGTTTGTGGAAAAGCGAACTTACCAGCAAACTGGACACAAGCATTGGTCAGTCCCCACTAGGCCATTTCTTATTTAACACCAGGAAAAAACTTTTTTAAAAATGATAAATTGCTACTGAAGTTCTCTTGTGCCAGTGATGTTTCCTGCAACACATCAGTTCTGTGCTGTTCACTGTGGGACTGGAGGAGTGGAGGGTGGGCTCCAACCTCTTCTGTGGGACCAGGGACAGCAGCCAGGGAATGGCTGGAGCTGTGCCAGGGCAGGCTCAGGTTGGATCTCAGCAAAAGGTTCTTCCCCCAGAGGCTGGTTGGGCACTGCCCAGGCTCCCCAGGGCAGTGGGCACAGCCCCAAGGCTGCCAGAGCTCCAGGAGGGTTTGGACAACACTCTCACGGACAGGGTGGGATTGTTGGGGTGTCTGTGCAGGGTCAGGAGTTGGACTGGATGATCCTTGTGGGTCCCTTCCAGCTCAGGGGATTCATAGAATCATGGAATGGTTTGGGTTGGGAAGGGATCTTAAAGCCCCTCCAGTGCCACCCCCTGCCATGGGCAGGGACACCTTCCACTAGCCCAGGTTGCTCCAAGCCCCATCCAACCTGGTCTTGGACACTTCCAGGGATCCAGGGGCAGCCACAGCTTCTCTGGGCAACCTGTGCCAGGGCCTCCCCACCCTCACAGGGAAGGATTTCTTCCTAATCTCTACTCTAAACGTGCCCTTTGTGATTCTGTTCTCTGATTCTCACTCCTGAGCAGGACATGTGCACGTGGGGATGGAGAGGAAAGAATAAAGGGGGTATTGGGGAGAGGTGGTAGAATTGGGCCATGATAAAAGACAGACATTTTTAAAATTTGGGCTCGTATCTTCTCAGAACAAAAGCATCCCTCTTTTATCGTGCCTAGCAGAGGTTTAAATAGCAGATGCTGCTCATTTTGACATTTCCCCCCTCCAGCAGCTCCCAGCCCGCGGCACGGGGATGGCTCCGGCGGCGGGGGGGCTGTGCCTGCCCGGGATCCCCCGGGATGCTCCACCGGGATCTCCCGGAAGGGCTGTCCGTTCCCGCCGGCTGGCTGGCTGGCTGTCCGTCCGTCTGTCCCTCCGTCCCCGCTGTCTGTCTGTCTGTCCGTCTGTCCCCGGTGGTCCCCGCTGCGCGCCCGCGACTCGGGGGTTGGTTTATCCTTCCCCCTCAGCTCCCTGGAAAAGCGCGTTGGGAACAAGATAAGCACAATGTGGTGTGCGAGCGGGAGGGTCTGAGCTCCTGCCCGTCTTCCTTTTTTTTTTTCCTTCTTTTTTTTCCTTTTTTTCTGTTTTTTTCCCCCTCCTCGTCACAAGAAAACCCCAGTTCCCGAGGTGCCGCAGACAATGGAGCCGATGCGCCGGTACAGGAGGAGCTGATTAACAGGGGAAAAAAAGGAAAAGGGCAAAGGCTTGCAGCCCCATGTGCTGGGAGCACAGCTCTGCTGTGGGTACCGGGCAGTGCTGTCAGAGCCCGGCGAGCTGATCGCCTGCATCTGCCGAACTTCTGGGAGCTCTAAGGATGCTTTCCAAAGCTCCGTCAAAGCCCGGAGCTGGAATATATCCACGTTGTTTGTCCAGAGGGCTCTTAGAATGGCCTAAAATAGCCAAAAGGAGAAGTGGGATTTCTGTGTAAGAGCAGTTATCCCGGTAGGATTGGGGACTCGAGGGCAGATAAACCGCGAGCAGGATCAAAGAGCGCCCATGAATTTGTCTCCTTTGTGCGGCTGCCTCTTTGTATGAGCGGGGGGCACTGGGAGCTGCAGGTGCTGAGCCATGTGCGGGGCTGCCTGGTGGCACCGGCGGCGATTCCACACACACACACTCCAGCAGTAAGGAGAGGAGTGTGTTGGACTCGATTTGAGTCATTCAAATCGTAACAAAAAAAGTCTTGTGTTGCTAAAACCTCGCTGCAGAGCACGGGCGCTGCAGCAGAAGGGTTTGAAAATGCTGAAGTTGAAGGCCTTCTGCTTGGATTACTGGCAGTTTTTATGTCTCCAGCCTCTTCATGGTTTCTATAAAAGGTAAGAAAACATTAACTCTGAAATGCTTTTCGGCACACGATGCCACCAGTGCTTTCCCTTGCTGTTCTGCTCCCTTGCTGAAAGGCAGGGGAGAAGGGAGTGGTAGGGAATTAACGAGAACTTGTGACAAAGATTGTAAAGCTGCTTTTTTTATTGCATTAATTATCAGCCACTGTTGTCTCTGTGCATGCAGATGTGAAGGTGATGGTGCTGTTTGGTTTTAACATCTACTTTAGGTCATCTCAGCTAAGACTCAGTACTTTCTCTGCCCTGATATTTTATCCTTAGGCACAGCAGTGTGTAGTGTACAGACTGTAAACAGCACTGGGAGATTAATTGAAATGTCATGGAAATTTATGTAATGCAGAGAGGATCCTTTTTTTCCCCGAGATATTTAGTAATATAATAGTTCATCGTTCATCTCCCTCCCGGCACAAAGTGCACATCAGAGTCATTCAGAGCAATGGGCACTTCACTTAGGCAGGTCTGACACACAGCTCAGATGATTGATGGTGAATGGTGATCGGAAAGAATAGGTCTGGGTGTCAGATGCATTGAGCTTTGCCTATTTAATGGAACAGCAAAATAAGCAATTCCATTTAACATGTCCCTGAACTTACTCTGATGCTTTTTAATCTAAACTTTGGGTTTCTTGCTCTTGATTTCCGCTGCTAAGCAGAGGGAATTAGATGGGTTTGAATTTTCTGGGGGGAAAGTGGGGGATCCCTTCATTGTTAACAAAACCCATGCGATTCTTTAAAATAGGATTCCGTTCTTGTTCTGTACACTTTCTGCTCTGGCTACCTATTGTCAGCCTACAGAAAGTGCTTTGTACTAAATGCTAATTGCAGTTGAATTTTTCATGCAGTGACTGAAGGCTGGAAAAGGGAACTGTTCCAATCTTTTTCAAGGTTTCAGGGGTGCCCTGCACTTTCTGGCATTGAGTAATATAGGACCCTCATCTGTGACCATTGGCTTGTGAAGTTTCAAAAGATAGCTTTATTCTCCTCTTCTTGAAGCTTTTCACAGATTCCATTTCCAAGCCAAAAAATTTCCAACCTAGTCCCAGCCCATTGTGATGTTTTCCTTGCTGGGAAACCATCTAAAATAATAGAAATGTGGCCAGACTGTTTTGACACAAATAAATACAACTAAACCCGAGCTTTATGTCTTGGATTCCTGGCAAAATCCCAGCTTTGTGGCAAATGAATTACTCTGGAGTTATTCTACGTCTCCTAATGGAAACCTCTGCAATAGCTCAGCACTGTCCATTTATTTTCTTCCAGATAGTTAATTTATTTGCCATCAAAACCTGGATGTACTTGAGCCCTGCTCCTGTAGTGTGTTTGCATGAAGAGAAGCAAAAACGGGCCTTAAGCACTTAAATGTCAGATATTGAAGCCCTTTGCTGTCATCTTTTTGTGAAAAAGGAGAATTGAAGGAAAGTTGCGACTTTCTCACGTGTGAAACAAAATAATTAAAGCACAGTGACAAACAAACATGAAAAGCAGGTGCTCCAGAATAACAAAACTTAAATGCAAGGAAGTTCATATGAAAAAGAAAGAACAAAACTTACTCTCAATTACTTTTTATTAGTAATTGTAGATTGTTTAAAACACTCTTGGAAAAGAGCCCAGGGGCTGTGGGGAGGTTTTGTGTGTGCCCTGTGTATATATTTCATATTTTTGTGTATGAAATGAGATAACCAAAACAGGACTTGGAGGAACATTTCCATTAGGTCAGTCTTGCCACATGAATTTTTGGTATTATCATGAGAGTTACTACTCTGTTACAGCTCTGTGGGGTGGGGGAAGATGTGTCAGAGAACGTGGGCAGGAGCAAACTCCAGCCAGCCCTGTGTGACATCCCCTGGTGCCACCACCATTCCCTGGAGACCAACCCTGGCTGCAGGTGAAGAGGGGCAATAAAGAGTTGTGGGGGACCAGCACTGACCCCCTGAGCCCCCCCCCCCCCATGTTCAGGTGGTGCTGTGACTGCAGGAGACCCCAGAGCAGACCCAGGGACAGACAGACCCTGTGGAATAGCTGCCCAGCTCCCACTGCAGCCACACCGGGTGACTCAGACACTCCTTGTTGGCCACGAGTGCTCTGCTCATCACCCCTCGTGCCCTCAACGTCCTGGCAGGGCTTAGCAAGCCCTGTGTGACATGAAATGGGACTGTTCTCTTTCCTTTTGTGGACTGTCTGACTTTTAGTTTCAGTTGCAGTCAGTGCTCAGAACTGTGGTGAGTGTTTCTTGTTGCTTCAGCAGCTCTGTGACATTCTGCTCCTCGCTGGGACATCCAGCTGTGTTTGTCAGCTTTTGTTACTCAGGGAATTCTTGTGGGTTCGTGTCCAGAGAAGGGAACGGAGCTGGGGAAGGGGCTGGAGCAGCAGGAGAACTGAGGGAGCTGGGGGGGCTCAGCCTGGAGAAAAGGAGGCTCAGGGGGGACCTTCTGGCTCTGCAACTCCCTGACAGGAGGGGGGAGCCGGGGGGGGTCGGGCTCTGCTCCCAGGGAACAAGGGACAGGAGGAGAGGGAACGGCCTCAAGTGTTCAAAAAACACAGAGATGTGGCACTTGGGGACATAGTTTAGTGGTGGCCTTGGCAGTGCTGGGTTAATGGTTGGACTCAGTAATCTTGGAAGACTTTTCCAGCTCAAGTGATTCTATGTCTGTTGCCTGACCTGGACAGCTCTGATTTATATGTAATTTTATTTTGCACTGGGATATCTATATAGTTGTGTAGATATGTCTATACTTGTATGATTTTTATCTTGCACTGGGAGCCACTTCCATGGAACTGTGTGTCTATACTGAAATCCATGGACTTCAAGAGAAGTCTGTGCAGGGTGCGTTGGGTGTTGCAAATTCTCTTGCATGACACATCCACCCTGAACACAGGGAGTGGTGGGATAGGGCTGGCACAGTTAGGAAAGGGGCTTCTTCCTCAAACCCTTGAGAACAAGACTACACTGAGAGGCTCAGGTGGGCTGTGATGGTGGGCTTGCCCTGCTCCCAGAGCTGTGGGACTGGGAGCAGGATGGAGGGCAAGGAAAATGAGCCAGTCCCTCTCCCTGGCTGTAGCTGCAGTGCCAGAAAACAGGGAGTCTGGATGATGGGACAAAGTAAAACCAGGACAGTTTTTCAAATGCGTTTCTGTTTACAAGGTAAAAATCCAATCCCAGAGTGACAAGCTGGGCATGTGGCATTCCTCAGGAGAAGCCCAGGTGAGGGCAGACACCCAGCCTAGAGAGAGAGATTCTCTAGAATTTGTTCTCTCAGCACAGCAAGGGAGAGGGGGAAATAGGACAAAATAAACCAACTGTACTTTTAGTCCATTCTTTGAATTTGGCAGCATCTTCAGTAGCCAGGACTTTGCCCATCTCATGTATATTCACAAAACAAAGTCACTGCAAGGTGATGCTACTCATGCCTCCAGGAGTGTGCACAGAAACCAACAGCCTGATTTGTCCAAGTTGCAGCAAATTGCATAAAGCAAACCAAGGGGACTGGGGTAGAAACCTGCTCTGAAAAATGTTTGGTAATGCACTGCTTTATGAAAATGAGATTTTAGAGCTCTGTTGTCATTAACCCCGAGGGCATTTTGGTCAGTGCTGTAGAACCCTCACTTAAGGGCTGGTTTTGGTATCCTCTGAATGCAGACACCGAAAGTGCTGGGATGTGCTCCTGTGACAGATTAAAGTGTGAGATGAGCAAATCACTGTCGGCTTTCTGTGGGGTTGGGAGGATGAATGTCTCGTGCTTTGCTTCAAGGATTATTATAAAACCATGTGGCTTCAGGTTTAGCATGTGAAAGTGAGGATTTTCCTTAGCCAGGGGGTAAAGCATCGTGCTGTGCTGCTGCCAGCTGGTGTGTAATAGCCCAAGCAAGAAATTGTTACCATTAGCATTGCATTAAAGACCAAGCAGAAGGTGAGGAAATGTGTGACTGGCACTGAAGGCCGCTGGCATCTGGAGATTTTTCCTCCCCAAATGTCTTCTCTCATCTTGTTAAAGTAAAAGTATTTTAAAAAACATAAAGAAAATGCCAAGTTCACAAAGGCCACCTTATTGTTGGAATCCTTTGCTTGACAAGCACAGCAGTTTTCAAATTATTTCTTCTCACTTGCAGTTTTCCTTTTGGCCTGTGTAAATGAGGCACGAGTCCCTTGCAGAACAATTAGGGCCATTTCTAATGAGCATCTGATTGCAGCCACCCCGATGGAACAGGCAAAGTGAGAGATGACTGGTTTTTTGAAGCGGGGATTAGTTGAAATTGTCTCTGCCACCCTTCAGCTGGGACTCACAATTCCAACACTGTGATTCAGGAGAGGTTGAATCATGTGCTTAAGCCCATCTCTGGGCAAAATAGGTCTATCTTTTGGTATATGATTCATTCCCATGAGGATGTTTCAGTGCTGATTATAAATGAAGATGCTTTGATGAATTGGCTTGGTAGGAGCAGCTTATTGCTGCCATACTGGAATGTCACAGGGTATCTGAGTGTCAGAAGCTACTTAAAGCCACTCTGATATTGCACTCTGCAGGGCAGCTGCAGCTCATCCTCTTTCCCACTCTCTTATCCTAGAAAAATTTGTAGCATTTGAAGCCATTAAAGGAATTGCCTGCCTTAATTTAGATGCTGTTTCAAAGACAGCACATGGGCTTTAGATGATCTATGTCAGAGTTGTCCTCTAGGTTAACTCTTTGTTAAAAAGAATGTGCTTTGAAAGTCTTTGTTCCTCATTTCTGGTGTTAACAGCGTGGCCTCTGCTGTGGGGTGATGTGAGGTGGGTTCAGATGAGCTGGATAACAGGCACAGGGCAGTGCTGCATTTTAAGGGAAATGCAGCATTAAAAAAGCTGCAAAGAACTCAACAGTCACTCGTTCCTACATAACTAATTCCTTATTTAAAAACAGATTTAATAAGGGGTGCAAAGTTCTATACAATACTATAATCCCATATTCCTGGAGGCAGTGGCTGTATACTGGTCACAAACAGCAAATGGGGGGGGAAAAATCCTTAAGTTCACGTTCATGAGAGCAGGGAACTTCTTGTGCACACTTATGGACAGTGATGTCAGTGGGTTTGTGTTTCTTCTTGCTGTCAGTTAAGGATGAGCTCCTTTGCAGTATCTTAAGAGCAAAGTGGGTGGGAGAAATTACTGGAGCTTTGCCTTGAACTTGCATTGAGAGTTCACCATATATGTTGTTAGAAACAAATAGTTTGCTTTCACTTGACAGTGACTTCATCCAGAGCAGGGCTGAGTCATGGCCTGGAGGACAGATCTCTCTCCAGAGGATCCTCTTGGCAACGCTTATGCAACTGCAGAACAGCTGAGAGCTTCCCCCACCTCCCAAATCCCCCACCCTCTGGAAGCACAGCCTGTGAACAGCACAGATTGCAGTATTCCCACAGTCAGCAGAAAAATGATTAAGAGGAAACCCTCAAATAAATTCACAAAGTAGCAAAATGCCTTAAAAGCCATCAGAGGATTTGTCTGCGCTCAGGGAACTGATTCCAAGTTGATAAATTTAAATGAAAATACATGAAATACCTGCTATTCTGGTGGAAGCCTTCCTTGGAATGTCATTAGTTGTTCTCTGGATCTAAAAGAGTCTTTGTGCAGGTGCTCGAAGTGCATTGTGCAAAATGCCTTGAATTCACCGTTCTGGTTTGTCTCAACTTCCCAGGCTGTTCTTCCTCCCAGCCTGGGATCCCTTCCTCCCATCTGATGGGATCCCTTGACTTTCCATGCCCTGGTTAACTGAGCTGTGCTGTGGGATGGGGCATATCTGAGCCAAACCCCTGCACAGATCTATGGGGCTGCCTGATGCCTCTCCCCTTACCAGTGCTGGAACTGGGTTAAACTGGGTTCCACACCAGAGACAGTTCTTTGTGTGTTTGCCTGCCTCTCCCTGCCTCTCCCTGCCTCTCCCTGCCTCTCTCCTGCAGGCTCCAGTACATCCATTCTCCAGGCTTCCTGAAACTTTCCTTTTCTCCCCCCCTTCCCTCTCACCCAGGAACCATCTGTGAGCCCTCAGGTTCTCCCTTCTCTGCACTGGTACAGATTTTAACCTTCCACAAACAGCTCTGAAGTCTGATGGGGTTGTGAGGATCTGGGAACCTGTGCTGGGGCTGTGGCTGGGGGTTCCTGCCCTTTAGCTGCCTCCCTGGAGCACACAGGGTTTGCCAGGCTCTTCTTTCCCCCTCCAGTGTCTCCTGGATTTAGATGCAGTGGCTGGGCAGCCCCTGGAGCAGTCCCATTTTAATTGTGCCTCTGGCTCAGTGCCCTGCAGAGGGGAATTGGAAGCTTTCTGAGTTTCCTTTGATAGTCGTCCAAGACTGAGTCACAGAAAAGGGAGTCTGGGAGCACAGTGGTGGCCTGGAGACATCCAAGGAGAAGCTGCAGCTGGAAGGGTCCTGGAGGGGCCTCTGTGAAGGATCCTAAACTCTCCAGCATGCTGGGGATGGGGGGGATGCCCTTTATCAAAATGCCAGGTTCAGGCTGGGTTTGTTGAGCAGGAGGAGTGGTGTGTGCATGTCACTGCTGTCAACTCCCAGGAAGCAGTGTGGTTTGCATATTCTGGTCGTGAAAAATCAGAAAAGGAAGTTTAAAAGGGAAGGAAAGAGAATACAGTGAAGGCTGAGGAAAAAAATAAGTGGTGAAGATATTTTATTTAAACCCCTTCTCTAAGTCATAATGTTGGTGTGTTGCAAGTTGAAGGTTTAAAGGTGCCCTAAGTTGTCCAAAGAGCCAGAATGCTTTTCAAGCTAAAAATTTAAACTCCATCTATTTGTAAGACTCCTTTCAATCCTTAATTGGTAATAGCTGTTGTATAAGGGGAATGCTACCTGAGTTAAAAATAGGTCTGGGACTGCAGTGACAACCCAAAGCAGGCAAACTCCAACAGTCACATTTTCCTTTTGTCAAATGACTATAAAAATAATGTACATCAGAACAGAAATTGTGTTAAAATCTGGTTTGTGACCATTGCATCCTGGTAAAAACTTCAGCAGGATAGGCAGATTTTATTCTTTACCCTTGAAGGCTGCAGCAGGCCCTTTTCCCTATGGCAGGAATGTTATACTGACCTGATTTAGGCTGAGCCCAGGCACAGTTAGAGCACTCAGGCTATCTGAGCTGCAGACATGCCACTGGAACTGATGCACCATTCAGAGCAGGGGCTTTATCCAAAACCAAATCAGATAAGGTGTCCTGGGTGCTGCTTTTCTCTGAGCCACCTCATCCTACCTCTGGTGACACTCTGGGCTCCTCTCCTCTCTGAACCCTCTGCTTATCATCCTGCAGGCTCTGCTGCCAAATAGGAATGAATCTCCAGAGGGGGGAGAGTAATAGAGTGTGAGGCTCCAAATTAAGCACTGCCTTTCTATTAATATCATTTAAAAGTAACACACCACCTACAGCTCGTAAAGGAACCTCAGCTGTAGCATTTTTAAATACTCAGAGTGATTTATGTCCCTCATAATATCTTTGCCTGCAGCAGCTTTGTTTCCAGTGTAAAAAATAGATTAAAAGCCTCCAGTTCCTCCAGAAATGGCCTCAAGTTGTGCCAGGAGAGGTTTAGGTTGGATATTAGGAAAAATTCCTTCACTGAAAGGGTTGTCCAGGCCTGGCACAGCTGCCCAGGGCAGTGATGGGGTCACCAGCCCTGGAGGGATTTAAAAGCCGTGTGGATGTGGGATAACCTTGGGGGCATGGGTTAGTGGTGGCCTTGGCAGTGCTTGGACTTGGTGATTTCAGAGGGCTTTTCCAACCTTAATGATTCTGTGATTCTATGATTCTTTTCTGCCATTACCTTCCTACCTTCCCTCCAACATTTTTTTAAGGATTCCTAAGTGCTCTGCATCAGTGTAGTTGCTCTGGGTTCTCTTAGCAATCAAAAACATTGGGAGAATCCTATTGTTGTTCCTCAAACAGGTGGTATGTGCTTGGCAGTGGCCAAGTTGAGGGCTCTGACAACCTTCTGCTGAATTTTTCCCAGCGTTTTTGTGCTGTTGATTCTTCCAATGGTTTTTCCTGCCCTGCAGCAGCTCCCTGCTCCTGTGCACAGCCAGCAGAACAAAACTGTGTGTGTGTGTGTGTGTGAGGCATTCCAGGCTGCCTTGGTGCAGCCTCACAAACTCACCTGCATCAGCAGTTGCAGCCAAAGCTCTCCTGCAGCTGAGCAGGCTCTGAATCCCTTCTGCTGACTCTGAACTCTAGGCAGGGCCAGCTTGGAGGGCACCCACCTTCAGCTGCCTCCACTGTGTGCTCAGCTCCCAGGAGCAATTGGAGCCTGCCCGTGTAACAGAACCACCTTGGATTAGGGATTGTGCCTGTTTGGATTAAAGATTGCCTCCTAAAAGAGGTGCAGAATGTTTTGCAAAGTTGAGAGTCACTTCCCCTGTTTTACAGGCAGTAAAAGGCAAGAGCAAGAGATCTGGTGTGTCCACTTGATGTAGAAATGTGGAAATAAACAGGGGAAACTTGAGGAAAAAGTGACCTTCTGATGCAGGGGCAGCACCTCATGGTTGAGCCTATTAATGCATCCAACAAAAATAAAAAGCCACTCAGTGTGACAGAATCTCAGAATGGTTTGGGTTGGAAGGGACATTAAAGCTCATCCAGTCCCACCCCTGCCCTGGGCAGGGACACCTTCCACTAGCCCAGGTTGCTCCAAGCCCTGTCCAACCTGGCCTTGGACACTTCCAGGGATGGGGCAGCCACAGCTGCTCTGGGCAACCTGTGCCAGGGCCTCCCACCCTCAGTGTCACCTTCCTGGTGTCCTGGGGAGACATACTGATGCTGAACTGGGAAAAACCAGTGTGCTGAAGTGGGAAGCAAGTTTGGAAGGAGGCAGAACTTCTCCTTGCACCTTGGCAGGACTAAGAGAGTTTGTGGTCCATAACCCACGAGCAGGGCACTGTCCTGGCTCCAGACACACGAGGCTGTGGAGAGGGAGAGCTGTGCTGTAGGTGCTTGCAAACAGGGAGTAGCTGATAAAGGTTTCCAGGGAGTACAATGGGAGAAAAAAATCAGCAAATAAGTATTTGTGTGGGGGGAGTTGAGCACAGGCCCACGCACAGTGGGGCTGGGTGGGGGCAGTGATGTCCTGGGAATGGAATCTGTTGTTTTATTGCGAGGGGAAGAGATAACTGAAGTTTTCATCACCACACCCAGAGAGGAGGAATAACCCAGGCAGGCAGCAATGGCTCCACACAGCCCTGTACCAACCCACGGGCTCAGCTTTGCCTGGGATTTCTGGGCCACACCTGAGTGTGGGAGGAGATTGTCGCTGGAATCATGACAATAGGTTATGGTGGAGGTACAAAATGGAAAATCCGTGTTGAAGACAGACACGGCTCCAAATGGCCCCTGCAGTGCTGGGACTCGACTTGTCCCACAGGGAAAGCAAACAGGGCTTCAAAACAGTGAAATCATTTGATATGCTAATGTGTGACACAGTGATGTCACTGGGAACAAAGGGGACAAAGTAAACAGCCAAGACAAAAGAGATTTACTGTCTTACTGCTCCTCTAGTCCTGAATAAGGTTTTTCTGAATAGTAAGAAATAGCTGATCTGTCCATTTTCTCTTTGATATCCATTCTGTTGCCTCCTTGGTAATCTTATTCTGGAGGAGCTGTTTTCAGAGAAGACAGCCCAGCACGTGAGACAATTAGCAGCAGGTTTGATGAATCACCAGCTCTTCACATCTGGGTGTGTGCAGGAATCAGCAGCACCCGGGCCCTGGCACATCTCCCCCTGCCCTCCTGAGGCTCTGCAGCATCCTGGGGGTTCAACATTGCCCTCAGATATCATCTCAAGGAGCATTTCACAGCGATCTCTTCTTCAGATTTGCACCAGAATAAGCAGCATTTATTTACAGCTGAGATTTGATCATAAAACTGAAATACGAGTCATATTAGCTCATTATGTGATTTGCATAGTGTGCAGCATTTTCTGGATGGATATGAAATAATATATATTCCCTGCAGAATAATAATAATAATATAATAATATAATATTCCCTGCTTGCTTAGAGGAGGTATACCTTCATTTGGCCAGGTCTCTTTGGGAATCAGGGGACAAACTCAGCTCAAGGGCTGAAATAGTCTCTATGGTATTTCATAAATATTCTCATTTTCATGGGAAATGCTGCAGCAGTGATTTAAAAAACCCAAACAACACAAAACCCACAAAACACCCCCCTCAAACCACCCTGCAGCATCTCACCTCTGCCCCATGATGCTTTCATGTTATTTTCATCCATTTGGACACTGGTTGTGCACAGGTTTGAGAAACGTGGATGAAGACGGTGATTAAAATATTCTCTTGCAGATCTCATCCCCTGAATCTATCTTTAGAGACAGATAAAAATACTACTCCTGCAGATGTTGGTACTGTCAAAATATTGCGACTGCAGGGGAATCAAGGCGTGTATAATCTCAATATATCAATTCCCCTGGAGCCTCAGGTATGAGCTCAAAGAGAAGAGTTGACACAACTGAGTGTGCTGTTTGATACCTTCGTACTGCACCGGGAAGAAACAACGAGTTTTATACCCTTTATATAATGGGTTTATTTATGCCAAATGAAATAGTTCAAGTGCACACAGTGCACACCCCAGACAGTCTCTCTCACAGGCACTTCATCTCTCCAGGTGGTGGGTGAAGGTGCTGGACAGGGATCAGCTGCTCTGCCTCAAGTGACGTAGCTTTTTCCAGCATTGGAATGTATTCCAGTGGTTAAGAACAGATGTATAAGTTTCTAATGTAATTTTCCTTCATTAAGCCTATTGATTTAAAAGGTAAAATCTGCTGTGGAGCTTGGTCTGACTTTTTTTTTTATGAGCCATCAAGAGCTTGCTCCAGGAACCATTATCAGAAACTCCCAAAGCAGAATATATTTCAGAATAGTGGGAGCAGTCATGAGATCCTGGATAAAATGGTCTTATAGAAAACAGAGTTATGCAACAGAAAACAGTTAATCATAAAATCATTCTGTTCTGTGAAGAAATAGCGTGAACTTCATTTCTTGCTTAATTAAGTTTTATAATATAAACATGTATCTGATGTCTTTGATCCCGAAGAGCCCCTGCTAATGGTGCTGTTGACCTCTTTGCAGAGAAGGGAGTGTGGTCTAGTGGGCTGAGCAAGGGCTTAGGGAGCTTTAATCTGTCAGAGCTGCAACTCTGACTTTCAGGGTGGTCTTGGAGGCAGGAGGGCAGGATTTAAACCGCTCGTCCCTACAGCAACAACAACAAGACTTCTCTAAGGTTGATGCCATGTGAGTGTGTGCTGGGGCTTAAATTCTGGTGAAACTTTTGGCAATAAATGCCATGTGTTTAAACTTATCCAGCACTGCAAAAGGATTCCATATGCATAATCAATAAGTTGTTGGGTTTTTTGGTTTGTTTGGGGTTTTATTTTTAATCAGCTGTTGCCATTTTAATTTTGCTGTGATTTCCAGGCTGAGTGTCATAGCTGATATTCACTATTGAAAGCCATGACTTCGTCTGCGCTCAAATCCAGCTTTGGAAAATGACTCATTACTTTTTTTGGCACTGAAAAGTTTATTACAGTACACAAAAAATTTTGCAAACAGCTGAGAGTTTCTCCAGCCTAAGCCATTTGATGTAGTGTGTATTTGGTGAGCACTCAGTGCTCGTAAGGGATTTTCTAGGGCAGTGTTACTGGGCTGGGGTTTTTTTTGAAGTGAAATAAATTAGAATAACTTGGTGCAGGTGCTGCATAGGTAGGGTTTTCTTGCTTGACCACGTGGAGCAGTGTTAGAGCTTTCTGAACAGCCTCTAATAATCTCTTCTGGCTTGCAAATAATGTAAACAACGAATCTTATAAATCACGAAGAAAGGAGTAACCCGAGAGTTCAGATGGGAAAGCTGCCTTCT
This sequence comes from Neopelma chrysocephalum, assembly GCF_003984885.1. NCBI lineage: Eukaryota > Metazoa > Chordata > Aves > Passeriformes > Pipridae > Neopelma > Neopelma chrysocephalum. The sequence continues at coordinate 393,352 of NW_020897871.1, forward strand.
CCCGGAGTTCATTTGAGTGGAGGTCGGAGGAATCACTTGGAAATCCTGAATCAGTGCTTGGCTGCTGCCTGAGCTTGGACCAACTGTGCCGTGTGCTGCTGAGCTGACTCGGTCCCGGGGCTGTTTGGAACCTCTTTCACTTTGCAAACCCGTCGGGGGAGGTCATGAAGGGGGATGGCAGCGCCGTGTGGAACCTGATGTGGAAATACTGCATTTCTGTCAGGACCATCAGGTACGGGGAGAAGATCTAAAACTTGGTTTCGGGGCTAAGTCTGAAAACTGCATGTGTTAGAGCTCGCCTGTCCTGCACCCTGCAGAGTTAACTCTCAGGAGGCTGAGAGGATTATTAGGCTGGATTCTTGCTTGTCCTTTTACTAAAGCTGTGACAAGAAAAATACAGGGTTATTGCAAAAAAATCTTCAAGCAAAGCAGAGTTTTCATGATTTCAGAGTTTTGGAAATACTTCTGGCTCATTTACTCTTGGAAATATCTCTGTCTCATTTACAAGCAGGAAAAAGTAGGAATATGAAAGAAACCTTATTTTAGTGAATGAAAATTCAAAAATTCTTATTTTCCTTTGAATGCTTGCCTGCCATAACTTTCTGTTTATTATATCTCCCAAATCCATTTGTTCTTAGCACACAGGGAGCATCACTTGCTTCAGACAAAGGAGGAGGGGGGAAAAAAGAAGGTGGCTTTTAGGGCAGGATTAAACTCTGAGTTGAGTCTCCAGTGTCTCTAAGCTGGTGTGGTGCTACCTGTGAGAACACAGGAGGCTTAAATCTGAGGAGGGGCTGTGGGTGCTGTGCATGGCATGTTCTGGAGGTGGGTCATGTTTGACACACTGCCTGCTCCCTGCCAAGAGCAGTTGCTGTGGATTCCAGCAGAGCTCATTCCAGGAATGGAGCTATTAGAGAGGATGTTTGGTGATGGTGTGTTCTCACGGCGATTTTATACATTTAAAAACAGTTGGCTGTTTCCAGGCAGTGGGTTCTTCGTGGGACACGGTTATGGGGGTTAAATGGTACCTTTGGTCACACCAGGTCCCTGGAGAAATCATGTAATCTCAGTAATTACTGCATTTCACACTGGGTAATTATTCTGTGCTGAGGAAATAGTTTGGAGAGCCTGAATTCCTGCGTGAACTCATTGCAACCAGAACGAGACTGTGGAAAGCTGGTTATCATCAGGGTACCAAAATAAAGCCAAGTCCCTTAGTTCCCAGCAGATGGTGAGTCAATATAATAGAAACTGGAAAGAATCCCCAAGAGAGGATTTGATTAAAATAAAAGTCATTTAAGATCTGTGTTTAGAACCAGGAGCAGAGGGAAGGCCCAAAACAAACCACATGAGTGCAGTCCTTACAGCCCAGATGCTCATCCCGACCTTGGTGCTGCTGGAACTGGCTGACAAAAGTCCTCTGCAAACCCCTCAGCCCCGAGGGTGGACGTTCCTGCTAAGACTAAGCCTTAAAGGTTCCTCAGAGGCCTGGGGTGTGGTGATTTTCTGACATTTAACATGCAAATTGTGATCTCCTGTAAACAGCCACTTCTTTATTTCATGGGTGACCTTACTGCTGTGGAGGTTGAAAATTAGCTGAGTTCCTTATAGCAGGGCTTCTTTATAGAGCTGTTGGTGGTTCTCACAGCCAGCATAATGCAAAGTAACATTCCCCTGTGTTACAGCACTGCGGGGATTTTCAATTAATGTTTTTGGTTGTTTTGACAGATCCTATTTTCTTTGGCAGCGATACCAATAAGTTTAAGAGTATAAAAAACGAATTTTTCCTTCGTGGACAAAGATTTCTACCACCTTAGGTTGCTTTTCTGACTTACTTCAGAGACCCTGAGGCTCTCCCTGTGTTTTGGGAGACTTCAGAAACAATCTGGCTCATTTTTTATCCATCAAGTGTGAGGCTTGTCCCAGTCCTTCTCCCTCCCTGCGTCATCTCTCCTTTCTGGAAGACTCTGAAGCCCATGGAGCCCTTGCTGGAGGTTTCAATGAGCCTCAGTGTGCTCTGTACCAGCAGAGTGAGTCTGTTTTTCCCTGCCCTGGTGAAAGCAGCAGTGAGTGCACCGACTACACTGGGCCAGTTGTCCCACAGCCCCTTCCATACACACAGGCTGAATGGGGGGGTTTATGCCTTGCTGGGAAAACAGCCCTATTCCAAAAGGAAAATTATTATGAACTAGGTTTTAAGGTTGGTCTTGTTTCCACTGGACTCCGACAGCTTTAAAAAACGTATTTGACAGAGTCTTTGTTGTCTGTTTTAATTGGCTTCTGGGCAGAGATCATCTACATCCGTGTGTGTGTGTAAGTTGACATGGCTGGACCCTAAACCTGTAGGGTCATGGCTGTTTGCAAAGGGAAATGTGTGTGTAGAATAAAATGCAGCAGTTTGCTTTTAGCATAGGAGAGTTTTGGAATAAAGCTGGAAGCTTAGGAGAGAGCAGGACGGTGTGGTGTGGAAAAACACTGCACTGCCTAAATAATGGGGGTGTTCTGCTGTGGGCCCACTTCTAGAGCACAACTGCAAAAATTATAAAGATGAAGGGATTTCTTCACTATTGTGCCAAAGCTGATTTTGTTGCACTTAACGTGAAACTTGTGTCCTTCCAAAGCTCGTTTCTCTGAGCCAGCTGAAGCCTCACTATTGCCAGGTTGTGTCCCAAGGCACAGCAGGAGAGAATCCCAGACTGGTTTGGGTTGGAAGGGACCTTAAACCCCATCTTGTTCCAACCCCCTGCCATGGGCAGGGACACCTCCCACTAGCCCAGGTTGCTCCAAGCCCTGTCCAACCTGGCCTTGGACACTTCCAGGGATGGGGCAGCCACAGCTGCTCTGGGCGATAGAGGCAGGGTCTGGCTACACCCCCAGCACAGAACAAGCAGTGGGATAATCCCACATCCCAGGACAGCACCCACCCAGAGCTGGCGTTCCCAGGTATCCAGGGAGGGAGAGTTGTCATTCCTATCCTATCTGCACTGTGTTTCCACCTTATGGGATCCAGGATGATGATGCCCTTCCCCTGGTGAGCAGTGGCTCGTGCCACAGCGCGGTGGGTTTGGCTCTCCTTGGTGGCTGCAGCCCCTGCCTGCAGGGAGGTGTTAATGCTCCTTCCCAGAGCACTGTGCAGTGTCTCTGATGTTTCTGGAAATGGGAATAATGGTGTTTGTCACCAGCCCTGTTCCTGAGCGAGGGGCACACTGTCACTGGCTGTGCTGTCACCACAGCTCTGCTCGAGTCACTCACCCTTCACACCGAGCCCATTGCTGTCCCAGCCTGTGTGTGGAGGGGGAACAGTGTCCTTCCCACTCCTCTGAAGGTCACTGTGAGGGAATATTGCAGTAAATAGCACTGCTTTCCTCTAATGGGGAATCTCCACTTGTGATGATATTTGCAGGTGGAAAACTTTCCCAGGATCAGAGAGTTGGCAAAGCCTGAAAGCAGAACCAGGGGGAGAGTGTCAGCAGCCATTTATTTCTGTTAAAGTTACATTTTAATAACCCATCATGAGTGGGGGAGAGGCAAATATACAATGAGAAAATTATTTATCAATATATTCAGGTTGGCCATGGTATTTGTAGGAACCTGGCAGTGTTGAAGTAGAGGAGAACACGTTAGAGAAGGACAGGGAGCAGATGAGCTGCGTGGGGAAGGACTCGTCCCTCGGTGGTGTCCTGTGTGCCAGCCAGCACAGGGATGGGGTTAGTGGTTGGAGACTGGAGCCATCTGAATCAGCAGATCTCCAGCCCACAGAGAATAAATTACAGGGTTTATAGTAATGTAACACATAGTTTTCAGCTTGCATCTTAAAATTCCACTTGCAAGTAATGGAGGAAAGCAGTCAATAGTTAGTTCTTAGTGCTCTCCACATCTGGAAAAAAGTAAGAATTAGTCCTCAGTCTGAGCTGTCAGGGAGTTTCTTCCCTTATTTTCCTTCTGCTACAAACATTTTCCATTTGGGTTCAGTCATACTTTATTTTTAGTTGTCTGCATTGGCTTTTTTTTTTCCCCTGAAGACTGACAGAACAGTGCTGTGAGTTCATCAAGCAAAACCCACACCCTGAGCAGTGAAAGGTTCCCAGCTGGGCTTCGGTGGCACTGGGGGCAGCAGGAGCTACTGGAACTGGGGAGGGGAGGGACAGCTGTGGAAGCTTGGAGCACATAAAGGCAGTTTGGTGTATCTTGGGTAGGTGTTGATAAATGTTCTCACCATCCCCACCTCATCATGAAAGCTCCAACTACCCTAAATGTGATCAATTCAATAGCATGGGCTGAAGAGCCAGGGCTGGGAATAGTTTGCTCTGTAGTTCCTGGGCAAATATCAGCAGAGTTCCCTTCCTGTGGCTATTTAACACATGACCAAAGATAATGGGTTGTAGAATCAGATATTTAATTTATGCAAGGCAGTTTTCACCAGAAATGGCAACTAGAACATCCACCTCAGCTGTTCCTCCTGGCACCCACAGGGTTAATGTTTGTGACAATCACCTGGACAAGGAGAATATCTGTTCTGTGTTGTTACAGTGGTAAGCAATAGAGTTGGCACCTTTTTTTAAGAGCAGACATTAACAATGTGATTTTCCCATAGCTATTTCATGGCTTAAAACACTAACGAGAACCACTCAAAATTCACTTATAAAATTTAAAAAAAAAAAGGAAAAAACCAAAAAAACCCCAAACACAGAGACTTCCATATTTATCTCCAACATGTGTATATTTTTATGTTCAGTTTCTACATGGGTTCCTTTGTCATCTGCACAATGCTGCACTTGAGAGGCTGCGAGACAAAGCCGAATGCAAGTCATCGTTAGTCATCTCGATGCTTTAATCTCCGTACAGTGCAGGGCTTTCTGGAGGCATTAGGCTTGTGTTTAATCCAGTGCAGCTGTAATTATCCTCGTGCAAGTCTTCCTTTGGGGTGGAAGATCTGCCCAGCATGACAGTGCCAATGGCCACACAGTGCTTAATTAGCGCTTAATAAGCTCTCAATGCCAGTGTAACAAATCATGGCGAGGCTGGGATGGGGTTGGTATCCTTAGAATCCTGTGTGAGCGTGTCCTGTGCATTTTGCACATTAAAATATATGATTTGGGTGAGTGTTCCCTGGTTCCTCCACTGTGGTGGGTGCGTTCTGGAGGGAGAATCACCATGGCGTTAATTGCTCTAAGCTCAGGCTCTCTGCCTGAAGCAGCTTGTTCAAGGGGTGAATTACAGGTGCCTTTGGTTCTGCTTTGAATTGTTATTTTTAAAAACTCATATAACTGTCTTTAAATGTTGCTTGTGTTCAACTAGGGCGTCTGGGTGTTTACACGGCCGGATTATTCCACTCTGATTGTTCATGTAAATGAGTGGTTTGTGGTTTAAGTTCAGCGAGCTCAAATTGGTTACAGCTTACAGACCTCCTGGAGCAGAGGGCCAGAACCTCACCAGCTCCTTTTGCTTTTCTCTGTTACAAGCACTCATTAAAATGCTCCTACTTAGTCCTTTCGTGTGCTCTTTTTGTCTTGTACTCTGTATTACTGATAAAAGCTCAAAGTGTGTAGGTAGGGGCTGTTAGAGACAGCAAGTGATTGCAGTTTAATCCTTGCTGGAGTGTTACTTTGCAATATTTGCACATCATTAAGCCTTTCTTCAGCAGAAAACCCTCAGGTGAGGGTCAGCTGCTGTGGAGTGCACAGACACTGGCAGCAGTGCTGCTGCTGGGGGGGCTCCTGTGCACAAAGTCCAGGTCCCTTATGAACTTCAGTGTGTGTTTCTTAAGAAAGGTCAGATAATTGCAGAAGATATTCTTGAGCAGGGAGGTTGGACTAGATGACCTGCAGTGGTCCCTGCTAACCACCCCCACTCTGGGATGCTGGGAGGATGTGGTGCAGCAGTGTGAGGTCTGCAGGCTGCCTTTAGTCACTGCTCACACCAGTTTTATTTTCAAAGGGTTTTTTGTTTTATTTAAAGGCTGAGTCTGCTGAGCTGTCCTGATATGAAAAGACCTTTTCTAGCTAAAAATTGATTCAACTTCTAGCCCGCTTTCGAGTTTTAATGTCTTTGCTTTAAAATAGTTGCAGCGATGTTGAGCTCAAACGTTGAGCTTGGGCTGAGAGCAGCCCCAGGTTTAGGCTCTGCCAAGGCTCTGTCCTTGCAGGGTGCAGGCTCTAATGAGATGCATTGAAACCCTAGAAGTCAGAAACCTAATCCCAGACAGTCTAGAGGAGTTAACAGCCTGTTTTATTATTTATTTACACAGACCTTTCAAAAGAGCTTGTTGAAGCAGAACCATGGGTTACTGAGCTGGGAGAATTGTTTGTCTAGTGGTGGAGGAGTCCCATTACATTTAAGGGAGCTTTTTGTACTTTAATGCTTGCTGGGGGTGAGGCATATGGTAAAAATGTATGTGGCAGCGTGTAGAACAGAACTGTTATTTGAGGTTTTACTGCTTCCACTGCTGCTCCGTGTCTTCTCAGACATACCTAGAAATGGGCAGTTAGGCTTTGCTCTGAAAGGATACCACTTCCGCTGTTAAATTACTCAATTGTTTGTATTTTTTATATTTTCCAAACTCCCAAAGCAGCCTTTCAGCTTGGGTCTTTCTGCTCTGAACATACAGACAAAGAAACAAATGATATGGAAGCGTTACCTGCTCTTCGGTTTGAACAGAATTATCTTCTAGTGGACTGTAAAGCAAATTAGGTAGAAAGAACATAAAGCTCTGAGCTTATCTGGTTTTAACAAGATCATGCATTTTCCAGGAGGAGTCAGATGACATTTTAGGAATTGGTGAGTATTTTTCAATGCAGTGCTTATGAATCATGTCATTAACATCTGTGCTGTGGATTGATCGTAGTATGAAAACGTGGTACGTGAAATGATTTTAAGGAAAAATGTGTCTGCTTAAATGCCTGGGAAAGGTTCTGTTCCTTTTCTAGTAGGAATTCATTTTGCCATACAAGTGTAAAATCTAATTCTTGCTATGTTTTTGCTGTTCTTGATGCAGTATCTGCCTATTAATCATTTTCTTTGACAATAATCATAAAACCAGCAAGAATTCATGCAGTAAGCAAAGTGTCCCGAGTTCAGTCATCTTGTAGCAGGAGGCAATAATTCACTGGTATAATTAACTGCCTGACAGGTATCAAGTGACTGAGGCATCTGAAGTGTTCTGAGGTGGTTGAGGGGGGTTCCTGTACTCCCCACTGCTGTGGGGGGATGGCAGAGCTGCTTAATTAGAGTCTCGTGACAACTGCAGGATCAGACAAATAAATTAGAATAAAATCAAAGCCCACCACGTTTGTATTTACTGGTTAATGAAATTTCAGCAGAACTGGAAGTAGGTGAGGCACCACAGCCTGAGCTGCTGCACTGGTGGAGCATTTCCATGCTGAGTGCAGTGGGGTGGGAAGCTGCAGGCTGATCAATTAACAATTAAATGTGCTCTGCAGATTGTCCCACCTGCCTTGGGCTTCTGGAAAAGTCTCAGCAACGTGCATGGCATTTTGCATTTAATGACTTCTCATTAGTTGGTGATATCAGAGCAATGAATAATATTCTTTGGTACCATCAGGGGGCCAGTTTCATGGTCTGATGGGGCTTGTTCTGCACAGGGAGAACACCAGGGCTGGGAGTTCCACAGGGGAATTACACCCTGACATGAAGCATTCTGGTTCAGCTCTCCTGAAAGCTATTTATTTTCACATAAATTGGTTTTCTAATATGGGAGTCCTCTTGGACACAGTGGTTTACCACATCTCCTTGAGGACTGGGCTATGTCCACAGGCACAGTTGTGTCACCACTCACTCTCTGAGTATCACTTTGCATTATTCAGGTGTCGAGAAATGCAATCTTTCAGAGGAGAACCTGGAAATTCGGGTTTCCTAGGATTTAAGGTTTAAGAAATCAGGGTTTAAGAAAGCATCCAAACACTCAGAGTGCCAAATTGAGGTAGCACGAGCTGCTGTGGCCCTGCAGTGCTTGTGGTACCTCCTGTGTGCTGTCACACCGAGCAGAGCTGGAGAATCCCCTGCCAAGGAGTGGCTGGCCATGGCCTTTGGCAGAGAGCTGGTCATGCTACTCCACCTGCAGCCTGAATGCTTTTTTGTGTTAAAGCAAGAGGGCTTTCCAAGACCCTGGGCAGGTTGTGGTAGCTCTGTCAAACAGGCAGGACACAGAGCCAGTGTGGGTTGCTGCAAAGGGAAATGTGACCTTTCTGTTTTCGGGAGCCTTTGGAATGTGTTCCAATAACTGTGTTCCTGCTGAAAGGACAGTGGGGTCACAATCTCACCCATTTGTTGCCCAAAGCCTCGGAGGAGAATCCCTTTGGCTCGTGTTTCCTGAATGTTTGTTCCACCTCTGACCACTAAATGACTCCTTGGCTCTCTCTCCTCTCCCAGGGACTGGAGGGGAGCGTGTGCTCATGGTCAGTCCTGCCACAGCCACGGGGTGTTTGTGGAGCAGCCTGGGCCCGTGGGAGGTGTCCCTGCCCAGGGCACGGGGTGCAAGGTGAGGAGCTTTAAGGTCCCTTCCAAGCCAGGCCATTCTGTGATGCCGTGAAATCATCCCAGGATTATCTCGGAGTCCAGCTGGGAGGCACATCCAGTCCCAGGGCCACACTGGGTAAAGCATCCAGGCAATTTCAGAGGAAGCTGTGGGAAGGACATGCTGAGCTTCTGATGCCTCTAGGAAGATAAAAGGCACGTTTGTACTTTGCCTTGGATCCTCTTATCTGAGAGCAAGCCCTGCTTGCCTTTGGGAAGAAGGGAACCAGAAGCAATAGCCATGGGCAGATAAGGTTATAAAAAAGCCTTTATAAAAGCCATCAAAACAGCCTCAGTGCTGCTATTGTTGGGGTTTATTATGTTCCCAAGGAAATGGAAGCTGATTTAACACAAGTTTGAGAACCAAATTAGCAGTTACTTTTCTTATATTGCATATTTTTAGTCTTGTGTGCTCAGCTAAGAGTTAAAAGCTCAGTTCCAATTTACTCAGAACTCTTGGGTGTCCACAAAAGGCCTGCAGGTCTGGAACAGCTGCACAGGAATTCTGCATAGGTAGATACATTTTTATCAGCAGATGTTTGTATGGCTTAATTCCCTTTCATGTTTAAATCAAGAAGAATGAACTATTCCACCAAATCAATGAAATTGGGGCAGATGAATCCATTCAGTAGTTTATCTGTTTGAAATTATCTTTTGATATTTCAAAATGAGTGAAAACTAGGCACACTTTTTATTGTGACTGCTTGGGAGAGCTTAATCCTGCTGCTCTAGGCACACAGCTCTGACTTTAAGCACTTTTCCACCCACAGTAACCCTCCAGCCTTTGTCCTCGGTGTGCTCAGCTGTGGGGTTTTCTGGCCATGTATACAAAGACCTGATGATAGAATTTCTCTGTCTGTATATTTTCAAGTTAATGGAACAAACACTTGTGGAGGAAATGGGCCATTGAGATGGAGATAAATACTTGACTTCTTTCCAGTGTTAATTCTTTGAAAACAAACACATGGAAAAGAACCTGAACCTTAAAGGCAGCCTCTTGAAAAGCTTGTCCCAAGTTGTTTATCCTGTTTCAGGCTCTGGAAACACTGTATTTTACTGGTTATTCCACCTGCACATTCTGAGCACTTGAGCAGATTTGTTACTCAGGTGATTTGGTCTTGCACAGTAGCTCATGACCATCCCTTGGCAGACTAATCCATTTAATGCCCGTCTTGCAGGGACAAGTATAGTGTTGGCGTTAGGAAGAAGAATGGGGTGGAGAGTGAGAAATTATGCTGGAAAGGGTGTAAATGACAGTTTGTAAGTGCCTTTTGTGCTCTGCTTCCTCTCATCCCGTTGTCCCCACACGTTGTTTTTGTCCTGTAACAATCCATTGTGTAATGTGGGGAGAGAGATGGAAAAGAGTCCAGGGCAAAAACAGGCTGGAAGAGTGATTTCCTCCAAAACAGGGGACCAGTGGGGCTTCTAAAGAAATTGGGAGCAGACTCCCTTCAAGTGTGTGAGCCCTTTCAAAGCCACGATGGATATGGGTGTTCATGCAAAGATATCCAGAATTAAAATCAGACAGTTGCAGTGTCCAAGGCCAGGTTGGACAAGACTTGGAGCAACCTGGTCTAGTGGAAGGTGTCCCTGCCCATGGCACTGGATGGTCTTTAGATCCCTTCCACCCCAAACCAGTCTGAATCTAATTAATACAAGTCCCAGGACTGTTAAGAGAGGGCTCAAACACTGAACAGCACCAGTAGCAGCCATGTGACAATTCAGCTGCTTCTTTAAAGCAAAAAACAGACCCAACCATGCACATACACAAAAGAACCTTTTGCAAGTTATTTCTGTATCTGATACTCTATATTTCATAGCATGTATTCAACTGTTAAATAGGCTTTACTGGTTTGTAGTGTTTTGTATCAATATTTGATCACTTCCTCTGACTTTAAAGACAAGACAGTATATTTGAGGCACTTAAGAGCCTTTTGGGAGAGCTCTGAGCACCCTGGGAAAGCTCCATGAGTGGTCAATATTGTGAAGCTGTTTTGAGGAGGAGAAACACGGTTGGTTTGTATCTGTAAGTACATTGAAGGGTTTGGTGGAGGGGGTTGTTACTGCAGCAGTTCAGGTAAGTCATGTTAGGAAACCCTGGAGATGAGGACTAAGAAAGCTCCCAAGACAGGGAGTTTTGAAGCCTTAACACAATAATCTCTAGAGATTTTCTTCTGATTGTTGTTGACTGTCAATGATCTGAAATGAGGGGCTGAAGGTGTGGAGTCCCCTGGACTCTGTAGTTTTCTGCAGTAGTAATTCTGGGGCAGCATAAAGCTGAGTTTTCTGAAGTGAGAATAAAGTTCAGAAGAGGAGAAGAGAACCTCTCGTGACTTTGTTATACTTTTAGGGAATGACAAAGCACCGCTAACTTCTTCCCTCCTGTCTAACCTTCCCAGGGACATCTCTGGGCGAGGTGATGCCCTGCTCTGTGCCGGTGTCTGCTCACAGCCATTAGCTCAGGGGGCTCTCCTGTCTCTCATTTGCTAAGTGCTGAGGTCAGGTACGTGCTCTTTGCCTCCTCCAAGCCCGTGGCTAATGATGTTATTAACAAGAGGAGCTGTGCACCTCATTTTTCATCGCAGACACGGAAAAAAGCCCTCGTTGTCCTTGGGGTGCTGACATCCATATGTGTCCAAAACAGATGCACTGGTAAGAAAACAAGAGGCCTCAGAAGGAAGTCTCAGCCTTTTCCCTCACTGTCTCTAATTTTTCATGTCTATAAGAGCACAAAAGATAAATTTCACTATGTCTAAGTCTGCTCAGAGGGAAGGGAGGGAAACATTTTGTCCAAGCAGTCGGTGATTGTTAAAAAGGGAGATGAATTTTGCACAATGCTTTAAAAAACTGCCTTAAAATCTGGCCCAAATATGTGGTCTTCATTCATTCTTCATAACTTTCCTTTCAAAAAGCTTTTAAAACTCCTCAGCACAGGGCTGGGGTGCACTCTGGGCTGTGAAATTATCTTTGCAGACCTTGGAATTTTTTTCCAATGGTAATTTCAGAGCTCATATGTCAACAAAGCAGTGCACGGTATTATCATTTCCCTCTGGACTTCTAAAATCTGTATCTCCAGGGGAAATCTAGGGACCACATGACATCAGCTCTGAATTCATTAATAAGAATGAAATGTAGCATTTATTAAAATCCTTTTATCAAAGAAACATCCCATTTTTCTGATTAAGAGCTGTCTCAGTGTTACATCACACTGAGTAGATGTTTCTGGGTATCAGACTGGCAAATTCTAACCAGCTATAAAAATACCTGGAATCCTCCTCTTGGCACTAAAATACACAAACATTTGCTAAAGTAATTACTTTTGTTGAATGAATTGGTGGCGTGTCTGGGGAATTTGCTGCTGCTGAAGCTTTTTTTCCCCCTTCAACCTACGTGTCACAAAGTAATTCCTTGCAAAGGCTGCAAAAGGCTTAATATAATTAATTCACATGCAAATAAATATAACTGTGTTAGTTCTTGAAAAGAAGACAGGCACTGGAAAAATCTCAAATGGAAGTATATTGTTCTTTGGCAAATATTTTTCAAGTGTTTCCTCCTCTTCAAGCTGGAGATCCTTCTAATTAACCAGCTATGGCAACAAATGCTGTCCAGCTGAGGGTCAGCTCCAGAGTTCAAATCCCAGCTGGTTGATCTCGGGACGTGACTTATCTACCAGATAGGTTCAAATGTTCCCCTGGAATTTTTATTCATTTCCCTCACCCTTCCAGTATTAAGGCAATTTGTTATATTCCTATCAAATATTTATGTGGTTTCTCTATTGACTTTTACTAAGAATTCCTGAGCTAGGAGGGAAGTTTCCCCAGAGCGTGTGTTCTGCTGCTCGTGAGGTACTTTGTGCTGCATCCCCTTCCCACTCCGACTACAGCTGAGTTTCCAAGGGTGCCCTAAAAAAGGACAGGAATAAAAGGCACGAGAAAAAGAGGGGTAATGTTATATTTACTTTTACTGTTTCTGTGGATAGTTAAAGCCTGCATGCTTTTACAGGATAATCAATAAAAATTTCAGGCAGTTTTGATGTTTACCACTGGTGTAGCACAGCCTGGCTGTAAAATTTATCATCACTGGTAGATATATAAAAATATAGCAATGCAGTCTCTGTCTTTGGGTTGATTTTTTTATTATATGCTTCTTTTAAACAGCCTGGAAGTGTCCAAGGCCAGGTTGGACGGGGCTTGGAGCAACCTGGGCTAGTGGAAGGTGTCCCTGCCACGGGGTGGGACTGGATGGGCTTTAAGGTGTCTCCAACCCAAACCATTCTGGGATTCTCTGACTCTATAATAATACATTTGGTGATGTGTTCATTTCATTGTGTAGCTTTTAAATAGGTCTTCAGTATTGTAGAGCAAGTTATCTCATGGAGATGAGGACTTAGGTTTCTAATTCCTGGTCTTTGGAGCCTTTTTGAGTTTTGGAGGACTGAATGGTGGGAGGTTACAGTTTCTCTTGGTTCAAATTCCCCAGATTTCCCAGTGTGGTTCAGGAATTTACATATAAGCAGTAAGAAAGACAGAAACAGATTCTAAAACTCTAGAAAGTGTGGCAAGAAGGTCTGAGCAGAACAGAAGCTGGGTATTGCATTATTGCTCTTCTATAATCTCATTTTCCATTGCATGAAGTACAGAGGTCAAACTGATGATATTCCCAATCTGTGGTTAGTGTTCAAAATACCTTCAAAACTTTGGATTCAAAATCAAAGTTAGATTAGAAACCTAATTAAATGTTTTTGGAGAAATGCTGGTTTAGATCTTTTGTGGGTTTGGGTTGGAAAAGTACAGTATTCTGCTTTTGTCACTGAAAAAACCTGTCAAAAAAGAGAAGAGGGGAAAAAAACAACAAAAAACAAGCAGCCTCACTCCTACTTTTGAAGTTTAAGCTTCCATAAACCTGGAAGACACATCTGCCTAAATTTACTTGGCTTGAATATTTATCCTAAGGTTGGAGGGTTCTGCCAGGACATCTGTAGATGCTCTGTGACAGCCTGTCCATGACATTTGTGTGCTGCATATGGAATTAAGGGCAAGGAGGAATTTTCATCCTGCCAGGCACTGTGATCACTCTTCTGTTGAACCCATCTCCAAATAAATCTGTTATTTAAATGTGGTTCTTAGGAATTGCAATATATATGGGACTGCTTTGGTGCCATTGAAGGCCAGTGGGGAAACTCTCACTAACTCAACAAGGATTTCACTTTTGCCCTCAGGAGGGAACTTGGAAAATTATATAAACTGTGCCTGCTCTTAGTACCTCAAACTGATGTCTTTTGGAATAATTCTGCTGTCTTAGAGTTTTCAGTTATCTGTATCCTCCTTTGTTTTTCAAAATAAAGCAGACTTTGGAATGTTTGCTCCACTGGCAGTGAAATATTTTAGCTTGTGAGCTGGCCTGTTCTGACTCTACAGACGTGCAAAGGCACCACCAGAAACAAACTGCTTTCCAAAACTGAAGGAATTGGCTCAACAGGATGTGTAGAAAATCTCTATTGTCTACAGGTAACAATTTCTACTCATTTGGCCAACATTGTGGTGTCTCTTTTGTGTTGATCTTGCCACGCCTTTTTTAGCTTTAGGCATTCTAAGTGTAGATTCAATTAAATGTGTACAGCAACTAACCCAGACAAACATCCTTTGGGTGATGGGGACAAGGAAAGGCCCTTCCCTCTCTCCTCCTGTGCCCTCTGGCCGTGTCTGTGGCTCAGGGGCAGGGACAGTGACTGCAGCAGGCCTGTTCCCACAGAAAGCTGCTTAAGCAATTGGATTTGGGATGTGCCAAATGCCCAGCAAACCTCAAAGCTGAACACTTGAATGGAGAGACAAGCCTCCTTCTGTGCACTATTGCTTAGTTTTTCTAAGCAGGTTTAGGCCCTTGAAGCAGATTGTCAGTCACTGAACCTGTCCTGCTCTAGAGATCTCAGCAAACCAGCATTTTGTAGAAAACACCTCAACATGTCATAAAAACAGTGTGTTTTAAGACCCAGTAAATCCAAAGTTGGGGTAAAAAATTACTATACCAGGCAGGCTACAAAAACTAAATATTCTGTTATATCTTGGAGTTGTTTTTCCATGGAGAGGTGTTCAGCAGTGAGCCCGAGGCTGCGGAATTGTGTGTGTAGGTGAGGAGCACTGTGCTTCATTCCCCCTCCCAGTATATTCACAAAGGCTGTGCTTGGTAAAATCAGCCCCCCCCGTGCATTTCCAAGTGCTGCCAGTGGAGTTCCCTCTCCATCCACAGCATCCTATGGATGTGGGCTCGCTCCATATCTGCTGTAATGGGACTGGTGCCCTGGCCAAGCACCTTGCTAAAGCCCAGAGCACAGGTGGCTGATAATCTGTTTTAATTATAGTTAACGTGCTTAATTTCACAAGTGAGGTGTAAAGCTGACAGGCAGCTCCAAGGAGCTTTCCATCCTGGTGTCTGAGCCTGTCTGCAGTCACACAGCCTCCAGCTCACAGCCTTTTCAATTATTTACCCAAAACTGATTTTGAAGGAAGAATTAAAAAAAAAAAATTTAAGTGTGAATGTATTAAGACTCGATAGAAGAATGGAAATAAGAGCTCTCACAGGAACACTTTGGCTTCTGCTGATCTACAGGGAATAACGGGTGAGTTTTGGAAGTCTTGTTGGTTTTTACTCCCCCCACCATTTCTCCCTGTCCCCCATCCCTCTTTTCCCTTTTGAAAGCTAAGCAGCTCCATTTATTTCCCATTTTCAGTTGCTTTCACAGTGATCAGCCCTGTTACCAGGTGAACAGATCCATGTGCTTTGGTAATACCCTTCCCAAATGTTGTCCCCCTGAATAGGATCAGCTGCGTGCTCTGCAGATGATGCCTCCTGGTTTGGGGGGATTGTTTGTTGGGTTTCTTTAACGTGGCTGTAAAAACAAAAGCCGTGCATGTGTTTAACTCTCTGATTGCCTGCAGGACCAGGGGGGCCTGACGAGCTGCCTGGGCAGCTGCTGAGTCCACTCCATCATTTTAATATAAGCTAAACCCTGTTCCCCCTCAGTGCTCAGCACACAGCAATCTGTCTTCCAGGCTCAATTAAAACCAGTTTTAGCATCTGATTAGCTGTGTAATAAGACAGTGCAAGGGGTGTGGAGAACAAAGAGGGCAGGAAGGCAGGGGCACGTACGTGCATCCCATCATTTGGTGTTCTGCAATTCAGGAAGGAACAAACATTTTCTGAAAATTACCCCTGCTCAATGGAAAGTGTTCTCAATCAAGATCAATTTTGAGCAGCAAGAGATGCTAAACCTTTGCCTCTCAGCTGTGGTGTTATAAAGAATTGAATCTTCCTCTGTGGCTCCTTCATGCAGCACTCCCATGGCTGCACTGACTGTCACAGGGTGTCTTGAGATAACGCTGCAAGAGCATTTCTTTCTTGCCTTTAATTCTTCTCCTGTTTAATATCGTTACTTTTTAACCTACACAGTGCCTAAATCTGCTTTCCCACTCAAAAAATGACTCCTGGTCCTTTGGAACTGAGACATTGAGATAATTACTGTTCCCAGCCCTTGCCATGAGCTTGCATCGCTTTTATATCTGTTTCCCTCTTCAAAGTATCCCTCCTTCCTCCTTCAGTATTCCCAAGCACAGCTGGAGTGTCCAAATAATTGTTTGGAAAGTCTATCAAGGCAATATTTAAATGTCAGGCACTGTAACCACGTGGTACAGCAGCTCCATAGTCCCACAGCTACAGATGTTACAAGGATATGGTGTGTGTTCAAAATGATCATCTTATTGCACAGATTTCAGCTAGAGACTGGAGAATCTATAAAGTCATGTTTATACCTCAACAATAAAGCAGTAATTGTATATCTTATGTGATTTCTGTGGCTATTAAATTCTTTATATTGTGGTGAGCAAGCTTTCAAAACCTTCATGTAATGAAGCTGCAGATGTTTCAAACTAAATGGAAACTTGGGATTCTGCTTTTACCACATCAGCTGCTGGTGTTTGTTGGGTTTGGGGTGGTTTTTAACAGCTGAAATAAAGCAAAGAGTAGATTTGATAGAGCAGTACACGAGAGAAGTTGCATGGTGGGGCAGGGAAGGAAAGCTCTGCTGATGAACAGTGAATTTAGACCTGTGGTTTCTCCAAGCCTTTAGGAACAGCTGCAGGTGCTGTCAACCCTCACGGGAGGAGGTGCAGGGAACTCAGGGTTGTTGTGCCACGTTTCATTGGAGAGGTTCATGGGAGATGTTTGTGATATCAAAGGGCATAAAATCTGGTGTATTATGGTCTGGTTGTGATTGCGCCAAACTCTTCCCCCACAGCAGGCGTGTTCCTGAGGGGAGCTCAGGGTAGGGAGCGTTGGGTGCATCTTGCACATGTTGGAGAGCACAGGAAATACACCGATTTCTTCACTCCAATTTCTTCTTTAAACAGGTTTTCTAAAACATTGCCTAAAAATGTTCCACAACATTTTCAGGTAACCAGATGAAGGGGCTGATTGTAAATTTGGGAGGTCAGATTGTTTTCAGCCATGTGATTCAGGCCATTATTCCTCCCCTGTGATTTAATACTGAATGGAAAGGGTGAAAAAAAGAAAAGGAAACCAAGTAGTGGCATCTGGGAGAGGCAGTGCAAGCTCGGAAGAAGGCTCTGGAAAGAACAGGGAAAGCTGGAATGGAGGAGGTGTTTGGGGAGATCTCCAATCTCTTGAGGGAATGAAGGGAATATGTAAGTCCCCAGTCTTTGTTATTGAGCCAATTATACTGCTTTTCAAAAGGTCATCTTTCCTCTGTGCTGCGTTGCAGTGACACATAAAACAGATATTTTGGTGGTTTGGAGTTCAATAATGTTTTTGGATGGCAGAGAGTTGCATCTCTGCAACAGGAACCACAAGCAATTGTACTGCTTTGCAGAGGTAAAAATTACCAATGATAGGTATTCAGGCAGTTACAGATCTGTCCAGTGGAATTTATTCTGGACATACAAAAAAAGTATGAGGATCTGAAAGATGTTTGCAGTTTAAATATTGCATGCAACTTGTAGTGCAACAATTTACCTGCCCCAGGTAAGGGAGAACAGTGCATGTGTGTCTCTGTGTTATATGTACATATTAATATGTATGTCTGTATTTACATATAAAATCATGTATACAAGACTCCAAAGGGAAGTTTTACTATTTCAAGGTGAGATCAAAGTTATTCAGTTCAATACTTTAGTTCCCTCCCCAGCTGATGAAGTGCAAAGTGTGTCTCATGCCTGATCTCAGGGATGGATATTTGACATTTACCCTCAGATATGACTTAGGCTGAAATTCTGGAGATAAAGCAGGATCTTTCAAAAATTTTAAGGACCAAAACTGATGCCCAGGTGTGGACTTCGGCAGGTTTAAGGAGGGCTGGGTGCTGGTTTAGGGCTGTTTCTAGTTAAAAATGCAGTGAGTGGGTCAGCTGTGACATTAAAGGAAGATGCTGTAGCATCTAAAGGGAAATTCTTTATTTAGCAGGAATATTAAGTGTGAACTGCCACAGCTCAACAGATAATTGAAGGAGACAGTCAGCACTGCTCCAGACAGCACCGTACCCCCAGCGTCCCTGGCTGGGGGAATTACTCAGGCTTTTAAACTCCCATTAAAGTGCTCTGTTAGGCTGATGTAAAACCCTCTGATCTGTGCTCGCTTCCACTCAGGAGACCTTGAGAACCTGAAGATTTAGTACTACAAAATAGGCTTAATTCTTGAACTAGGTTCTTTTTAGTGTTGATATATATGTAAAATCAGGAAAATTAAAATTGCACTGCCGTATTCTGCATTCAGGATGTGCAAGACAAATACATTTTTTTTAGCATGTGTGCAAAAAATGTGAAGATAATTTGAGCAGTAAAACATCTGTCATATCTGAACAGTGCAGCTGTTCTATTTGCTAGTGACACGGTGACTGAAAGAGCAGAGATGTTTCTGGGAACAGAAACGTTTGTCAGTCCAACGCCCAGGATCCAGCCCGGGCAGGGGGACTGAAGGTGGTGCCACTGACCCAGCAAAGCCTCGGCATTCCAGGGCTCCCGGCAGCTGCTCTGCTCCTGAGCAGGGATGGAGGTCAGGACGAACTTCAAGGAGAACAGACTTTGCCGCTTTTATTGTTTATATTTGCTTCAAATGTAACACTTGATTCTTTTTTGATGTAAATGTGTCTTGTTTTCTCAGTGTTTCATTTCCTCTGACAAAAGTCACTTCCGGAGCCTGAGAAGTGCCACGTTGGGGTGTTTGAAGTTACAGTCGGGTGGTTTCTGAGCTGTGTTGCTTTGGTGAGGATGGAGCCCGGGCTGGGGAATGGTCAGGAGTCGTTTCTGAGCAGCAGAGGCTCTGTTCTGATCAAGGAAAAGTCTGTGCTGTTCGTGGGGCTGGTTTGTTATCTAACCTAAGTGGCTCAGGGTGATGCAAGTGCCTACACAAATCTAAGTGCAAACACATGGAGAAGAGGCAGGTGACTCTGCTGAATACATTATCCAAAAAACCTGTTCTGAATGATAAGCAAAGAAGTGCAAATTTATGCCACCACAGTTAGGGGGCAATATTTTAATTATTAAAACAAAAAGAATTTGAATGCTACTAATTACAGCTGGAAGGTTTGTCAATAAAGCCAGAATAAAAAGGGAATTCAGGTTATTTGTTTTGGTTTGGAAGCCAAAGGAGGAAATGTTTTCTACATCTTACTAATATTTTCTAGTCTGTGTCGCCACAAGATAAAGAGCACCTGAACAAGCAGCACATCTGGATAAACTGAATCCAAATGCTTTTAGGAGTGTTGGCCAACTGATTCTCTCCTATATGTTTTATGGGCATGAGGAAAGTAGAAGCCAGAGCAGTGCAAGTTCATGTAATATCCATGTTTGAGAAGAAAGGGATGATTTAGACAATTGATAGTGTGTGGGAGCCCGCTCCTGATTTTTGATAGAATGTGTCTGCATATTTGGAAATTATATCCATGTACTACTGAAGTTCTGAGACCATCTTCCCACACCCCAATGGATCATGATGCAAACCCCTTTGGAGACTACTGATCTAAACAAGGAGAACCACCAAATCCTCTCAGCAGATGTAATTCTCATAGTTCTCCAAACATGGCTGTAAACTGGAGTTCTTGCAGAGCAGCTGAGTTTAAGTGGAGTCATAAGGATATCAAACTACATAAACTTTAATATCCTGGTATGAAAATAATTGCTAAATCCGTAGATGACACAAATGGAGGGCCAAAGACAGCTTTGGGATAGTTTGGCCAGTAGAGCCCAAGCAAACAATGTGCATATTTTATTACATGTGAATGTAAAGCTGAGTGTCTGCAAACCTGGTTGGAGCCCACACTGGGAAGAGTGGGAGCTCTGTCCCAAGGAATTGGTTCTGTAAAGCTCCAGGGAGTCACACTGAGCAATCAGCAAACTGGTAAGAGGCAAAGGGAGCTTTGGTGGACACAAAGTGAACTGATCTGCTCAGAGTGTTTCCAGCATTTAGAAAAACTGAAATGATTTTGGGAGCCTCTAACTTCAGAAACTGCTGGGTCTAGGATGTGATTCCAGGTATTGGGACAAATTGCTGACAAGATTCCTATTTTCTCTTCTCTCTGGACAGTTTCATTAATAACTCCCTGCACAGAGGGGGTCATTTTTTAGAGGCAATTACAGATTTGACAGGCTGTACACATGGTTTGAGAGCTCCATGCCACCAACTGCTGCTTGAAACAAATGACTCTGTGGCCTGGTGGTACCCTTAGAACTGAAACCTTGAACTGCACAAGGAGCCCTGGATGAGGCTTTGAGGGAGATTTTTCTGTTTTCTAATGTTTTCCTCCAGTGACAAATCAAACTATCCCTTGTTGCTGCCTAAGACCAGGGTTAACCAAATTAAAGAAATGGGTCAGGATGTGGTGCTGATAACACCAAGGTTGTGGGTTTGATCCCTATATGGGCCATTCACTTAAGAGTTGGACTTGATGATCCTTGTGGGTCCCTTCCAACTCAGAATATTCTGTGATATTCTGTGATAAATAAAGCATTTTTGGCTGTAATGAAGATGTGCCAATGCCTGAAGAATTCTGCCTTGACTCTCAGTGAAGGACCTCTGCATCCATTGCAATGGAATTTGTACATTCCAGCAGGACTGTGTTGCTTTAGTCCAGACGTGCACATCACCCTGCCAGGATTTGACCTCTCTGTGTTCTGGATATTTGTGTAAATTCATGTTGTGCTCCATCATAACACAATGTGCACGGCTGGGATTTGTGCAGAGCGTGCACCTGCCTTGCAGAAGTACAAACTAATCCCATTTTGGGATAAAGGAAGAACAGTCTGAGGGCAGAGTGCTGGTTTAGAGCCTCCCATTCCCTTGCCATGGTCCCCAGTGGGCTCCCTCCATCCTTACTTTCAGTGCCCTGGGGCTCCATCACTAAAAGGGGGGAATATCTTTATCAACCTTATAATTCATTCTGAATACCTTAACCCAAATTGTTTTGCTTTAACACTGAGCTTAAGCATTGCTAACTTTTATTGTTTACATCAGGCAAATGAGAAAAAGAGGACAGAACAACCCCCCTTGGAGGGCCTGAGAAGTTTGGTGTCTCCACAAGGTGACACTGAGCGCTGAGCACCAGATAAAAAAGGCACAACATGTGATGTGTCCTTGGTTGGGAGTTCAGTTTGCTCCTCACATCACAGAAGTTAAAGCTCTATACATACAACAGAAAAGGTCCCTTCCTGGGGGAACATTGGCAAGTTGCTGGTTTTGCCGATTCATTCACCAGTGAAAAAGCTTTTTGAAGAGCACGAAGGGAAGATAAATGTTATTCATTTGCTAGAGGTAGGGGCAGGCTGCACATTTTGCCAACTCATCACAGAACCATGTTCAATAATAGTTTTTAATGCAGCCATTTCCCTTTTCTCTGCACATCTTGCAGTGATGCTCTTGTTCTGTTTTCTCCTGACACGCTTCGTATCTTCTGTAAGAAATGAAGTTACAGGTCAGGAGAGTTAATTGGGAGCTGAGTGATTTCCATAGGCCACAGAAAGAGCACCATTTGGAAACAAAAATAGAAAAGCTGCCCTGGTGCTCATTCAGTCCTGGCCTTTTGGAATAGCTTTGACTTCTGTCCTTCAGAGGCTGCACGAGGCTGGGTGAGGGGATCCCTCGGGGGTTTTGGGTGTGTGTCTGGGGCAAAGTGCAGTGAGCTGACATCAGGAGGTGACACCAGACCAATCTTACCTTTAGCTCAACATAAATACCCTTTGAAAAATACATATGTCTTTAGGAACTGGGAATTAGCACCATTCTTTCTGTATTTCTGTCCTTCAACTGACTGTTTGGCATTTTATTGGGGGGGGTTTTAAAGCTGACCTGATTCCAAAGCAAAGAATAAATTCCTGCTTGCTGTGTATCCCAAGTGTTTATGATCCAGCTCTTTGACTTGATTCATCAGAGCTCTGAGCAGTCATACAACCAAATCCACACAATGAGTAGTACAGAGAAAGCAGAGTTAGCTGCTCTCTTTAGTAACAACTAAACTACAACTATTTTTAGTTAGCTACTCTCTTTACTGAGTTTACACGTAACACTGGGTTTCTTAAAAGCCACTTTAGGAAGAAAGGGCTGCTAAAACAATAAAACATGTTTTCTAGCAGATCAGTCTAAAGAATTGATCTTTTTAACCAGTATAACAACTGGGAAGAGCTGTA
The DNA here is from genome assembly GCF_003984885.1 of Neopelma chrysocephalum. Classification (NCBI taxonomy): domain Eukaryota; kingdom Metazoa; phylum Chordata; class Aves; order Passeriformes; family Pipridae; genus Neopelma; species Neopelma chrysocephalum. The sequence goes on from NW_020897871.1 coordinate 415,569, forward strand.
TATATGCTGGGTTGAGGGATTATAAAGCACACTCCTCAAGAGGGAAATGGAAAAATGTTGTTCTTCCTGTCTCATTTATCATACTGGTATTTATTTCTAAAGAGCAGCTCCTCCTTTGGAAAGAGTGGAGCAGCTTGAAAGTCATCAGTGGCTGTTTTCATTTCAAAATATATTGAATTTTTTTAGCAATAGCTCTATCTCTGTCCTCTGTCAAAGTTGATGCTGGGTCTTCCCTGGGGCACAGACACACCTGGTGAAGTCCCTTGGGGTGGGCAAAGTGTGATGCTGTGACACAGCATTTATGGGGAAGCAGGGGCCCAATATCCAGGGGTGTGCAAAACTCATGGAGACCCCGAGCCTGATGTCCAGCCTTTCCACCCATTGATAGGAGACTGAAGGATGAGGTTTGCAGAGACCAAACCTCTTCCTGACACCAGTAAGAAGTAAATTATAGTGACAGGTACTGCTGGGTGATTAATAAAAGTTGGAAGCAGCAGCAATTACAGGGAGGTAAGACTGAAATGGGAGTTTCTGGGCTATCAGTGCTGATCCCTTCTACTACAGGCAAGCATGTTGGATGGGGTTTTCTCATAATTCAGTCATTTTTGATCATTTTGCTGTTTACAGAACTAGAAGTATTTTTATTTCTGCCTTAACTCACTCCCAACTCGCCCACTCTTCTTGTGCCAATAGTCATTTTTCATTTCTAGCCCATGTGCTCACCCCAGCAGTTGGCATTGAAAAGGCAATTCTTACCCTTTTGGGGGGCTCTGTTGGGCTCAGTGAGCCCATCTTTGGTGGTCCACAGGTGCCAGAGAAGCTTCCACTTCTCCAGTCAGCCAAAGAGGCCCTTGTTACACCCAGGGAAAAGCGGGATTTATTTTTCCTTGAATTTGGAAGGCCAGTGCAGTGGTTCTTGCTGAGGTCTCAGCCCTGTTTCACAAGCCTATCACTGCAGAGCAGGCACAGTGATTAAGTTTAAATCAGCAGCAAGAGCAGCCAACATTCCCAGAGGGAACCAACTTGGTGCAAGGATCTTGCTGGAGAACAGGAGGCAGCTGACAGATGAGATGAGTGCCTGCACTCCCTTCTGTGATTCCAGTGCAATGGTTCCTTGCCAGGCTGCCCTCTGGCACTCTGACATTAATATATTTAGGTTTTTAATGCCTAACTTGCAGGCTTTTCCTTACATCCCTGCATCTTGGACTGACAGTTAAACTGAATAAAGAAACAAACCCTTCCCCTCGGCACGGAATTTTTACAACTCCTGGTTTGCTGCTGCCAGTAAAGGAGCCAAGTGATACACCTGAAAATCCCCACAGTGAGATTATCCTGCCTTCTGTGTTTCTCTCAGATTTGTAGTGCTGTGGGATGTCTGCCAGGGAGCTCCAATAAACTGCTGATGAACTGTAGGAGCTGCAGGACCCATGTGGATGTACCTGTACATACACAGTTAGGAATGACCTGTTTCTGCTTTTTGACTTTAGAGACATTTTCAGAAGTGAAGTTTTGAAGAAATTTGGAAATAAGATTGATCTTTTACCAGGCCAGGTTGGACGGGGCTTGGAGCAAACTGGGATAGTGGGGGTGGAATGAGATGGGCTGTGATGTCCCTTCCCACCCAAACCAGTCTGGAATCCTGGGATCATTAACAAGCAACTGAAAGGGAAAACTATGACTGGAAAATAGAGGCTGCTGCAGAACTTTTCTACAGCACACAGAGCTGGAATAATTCTACAGCTGGTTTTGGTGACTTCTAATACCAAAAAGTCAAACTCCAGCTGCAGTTCAGTCACCACCCGGTCACAGCTGTGAAATAAGCCCTGCTAATTTGCTTTCTTACACTGTAAATACATTAAAACCAAAAGGCAAGTGGTCTGTAGTCAAGTTGCCACTACTTAATTTGTCTGACAACCCCACCAAAGTCAGTGGCTTTTTGGTTGCTCTTCCCTGCCAGGTCCAACTGAGCTCTTTTTGTCCATCACTGTTGTCTCTGTGTTTGTACCCAGATTCTGTTTCCAGACCCATGTGATTGCATTTGCTGTGTGATCTCTGATTTCACAGATCGAGTCCTTTAACACATTCCATGAGTTGTATGGGATGTAACTACTGAAAAATTAATCAAGTTGTTGTCTTCAGCTTTTGGGAGAGAGGAGGAAGAGGAGCCTGCATTAAAAACCCATCAGCCAGAAAACACAGAGGTTTTAAGGAGTACTTTAACTACCTGGTTAATCTCTTCTGAGGCAATTTTGAAATTGATGGAAATGGTTTTTTGGGGGGATTTTTCTAATAATTTTTAATTATAAGACACTGAAACCCATGGGTTTCTGAAAATAACTTACACATCATAACTGGTGCATGTTATTGGACGTGGGAAGGTCTGTCCCTGAAAGGAGGGGGAACACAGCTGTGGGCAAGTCTGGAGACAGAAAGTAGAATTCTAAATATTTTTCCAATATTGATACTTTCTATGGATTTCTTTAGCTCTATTTCCACAGCTTTTCCTTTTTTTCTAAAGATGGAAAGAAACTATCTCTTCTTTACTGAGGAGGAGGAGAAAAAGGGATATTTAAAGTGAATAAAAAATAATTATTACATCCAGGATTGAAAGTCAAGGGTTCTATTTCCAGCTCTGGGGCTGGCTCATAATTGCTCTTTGGCAGCTGATGGCACCATGTGACACCCATGTCAACGGGCTCTGCCTCCTCAAACAGGCAGCTCTTGGTCCTTGCTGAGCTGCACAAGCTTTGTGTGGGGCAGGGCCATGGACCAGGTGGAGGAACTGATCCAGCTGGAAACCCAGCCCCCAAAAAACCCAACCAAAAACCTAAAAAAGAACAAACTAAAACCCAGAAAGATGTGGTGATGGATGAGTTTTGGGTTTTTTTTTCAGCCAGAACAGCTGCCTGATCCATGTCATTGTGCAGCAACTCAGAGACAGGTCACAATGTTTCCCTAACCCCCCATTTCATGTGCCTTATCTGGAAAAAGGGGAGAAAATATTTGAAAATATTTTCTTCAAAATATTTATCTTGTAGATAATGTGGTTTCCTTGAACTATCCAGGACTCTGCTCAAGTCAAACAATCCAAATAATTGTCCAGCTGCCCACAAAGTTTTAAGCTTGAGTAGGCATAAGGCCTGCACTTCTTCATGGATCACTTGGTGGGATTAAAACTATCCTGTATTAAACAAAAATGTCCTTCTTGTAATATGCACATAATAAAAAGGCCACGCAAGATATTCTCAGACAACATGTAATTCATCCTCCATGGCTGGACTTCTGTCTTCCAAATCATAATGAGGTTTGACTAATTTGGCTGTAATCAAACTTTGTCAGTCTTCAGACTGTTGGGCCTTCTGTCATAAAATCAGGGAATGGTTTGGGTTGGAAGGGACCTTAAATCCCATCCAGTCCCACCCCCTGCCTTGGGCAGGGACACCTTCCACTAGCCCAGGTTGCTCCAGCCTGGCCTTGGACACTTCCAGGGATCCAGGGGCAGCCACAGCTTCTCTGGGCAACCTGTGCCAGGGCCTCCCCACCCTTCCAGGGAAGAATTCCTTCCCAATATCCCATCTCTCCCTGCCCTCTGGCAGTGGGAAGCCATTCCCCTTGTCCTGTCCCTCCATCCCTTGTCCCAAGTCCCTCTCCAGCTCTCCTGGAGCCCCTTTAGGCCCTGGAAGGGGCTCTCAGGTCTCCCTGGAGCCTTCTGTGCTCCAGGTGAACCCCCCCAGCTCTCCCAGCCTGGCTCCAGAGCAGAGGGGCTCCAGCCCTGGGAGCATTTTTGTGTCCCTGCTCTGGATTTGCTCCAGCAGCTCCAGGTCCTTGTGCTGTTGGAGCCCAGAGCTGGGGGCAGCTCTGCAGGGGGGGCTCAGCAGAGCAGAGTCCAGCCCCAAGTCCATGTTCCAGTTGTTTCTGGAGGTGATGCTGTTTGTAAGAACATTTAAAAATTCACATTGAGCTTTAATTTTTTTTTATTTATTTTAAGGCAATATTTATCTTGCACATTTTATCTTTGAGCTATTCTTCATCTGAGCCTCCTTTTCCTGAACAAATTAGTTAAAAACAGAGAAGACTGAAAATCTCAACAACAAAGAAAGGAAATCCAAATGATTGAGAATCAAACCCTTTTTTTTATGTCCAAGTGCTCTTCTCTGTGTGAAAGAGATGAGCTGCCTTTTGCAAAAGGGACCTTGGAAAATGAATTTTATTATGAACCTCCTTCTTTGTAATATGCTTATCTCATTTAGTCACAGTCAAGTATTAAAATTTCATATCAATCATGGCTGTATATTCATGGGTTGCAGGTTCTACAGATGATTTTCTGTGACTTGGATTTTGGACCAGTTCTGAGGAGACACAAATGAACAGGCTGTGCTGGGAATCCTTAACAAGCTGTAGTTATATATGCAGATGTCTTAAAAATTAAATCTAGATTTTGCTGTTTTGTTGCCATAAGTGTAGAAAAAAAAATAACAAAGAAACCCAGATGACATAGCTGGAAACTGGGGAAAAGGATCAAATTCACCTTGTAATTACTCACCTTGAGTAATATGGAAGTGGAGTGTTTCTCTAAGCAAGACAAGACATTACCTTGTGTTGGAAGCACCTCATGGTACAGCTAAAACAGAGCCCCTCCTTCAGTTAAAAAATAAAGCAGAACCATGATCAGTGTGTTACAGATGTGGTTGCCAAGATGGTTTGTTTGAGTGAAAAGAAAAATCAGAGCAAATCAAGAGCAGCAGGAGTAACTTTAATTTTTGGGGAGCACTTAAGGTGCAATACCTGTAAGGAAGGTTGATGAGAGCCTTCCAAAAGCCCTGGGGAGAAGAGACGAGGAGCTGGGAGCAAATGCAGTGTGACAGGGAGGGGCCCCGAGAGGGGACAGGAGCAGCAGGAATGGGAAAGGCACCGTGTGAAGTGACAGTGGAAAATCCCCAGGGGTTCCAGTGTAAATGAGCTCAGTAGCACAGGCAGGTGAGAGATGGGGAGCTGGGATCTGCAAAAGGGAAGCGTCACATCAGGGACTGTAAAATATATGACACTCTCAGAGGTGGAAAGAGAGTTCCTGGAACTACCCTTCTTCAGGGGGATACTGGAGCATGGATAGTGAGGAGGGAGGAATGGTTTAGTGAGACTAATCAGTCTCAGTAAGAAAGAACTAAGTAGAAATCAACAAAATAACAAAGGTTAAACCCTTGCAAAAGACTTGGATATTTACAAACAAGGTCTGCTTGCACTAAGTACCTAATTCATAGAATGCCAGAATGGTTTGGGTTGGAAGGGACCTTAAAGCTCATCCAGTGCCACCCCCTGCCAGGGCAGGGACACCTTCCACTAGCCCAGGTTGCTCCAAGCCCCCTCCAGCCTGGCCTTGGACACTTCCAGGGATGGGGCAGCCACAGCTTCTCTGGGCAACCTGTGCCAGTGTTTTACCACCCTCGTTGTAAACAACTTTTCTTACATTAGATCCCAACTTACACTGCATTGAGAGTGTTATCAGCTCACGTTTTGATGGATTTCTTTAAATATTTTTTTAAATATAAAAATTTCTTTAAATATAATTGTGCCAAGATCTGAATCTGCTTTAGCTTTCAAAGTATATTATTTTCCACCACTATGCCAGTGTTGTGTTACTCCCAGGGCTGGTTTGGTTATGATTACTCTGATCCTTGTGTGCAACGACTGCAGTCAGGCTTGTCCTCATTGTCTCTATCCTCCCCTCAATGTGTGCCCTGCCAGCAATTAAACTTCCAATTGGGAAATAAGGAGAATGGGGTTGAGGCTGCACCACTAAAGGAATGAACATACATCAAATAAACTACAGCAAAATGACAAAAAGTGTCTCTGCAAAGCCAGTGATGGTGATGTTACACGAGCCTGTGACAGCCTCTGACTAAAGGAAACCAATGGCTTTACCCATAAACTGACAAATTTGTCTCTTCTGGAGAGGGACATCATTCCAAACAATGGGGGTAGGAATCATTCTCATCCCTGGGAAATGCCCCACATCACCCATATGCTGCAGGGAAGGAGGTGTCTCTAAAAGTGTAGTTATTGACAGCAGGGTACAAATTCCACCCAGCCTCAGGATTATCCTGCTGTTGCTGTTAAGGCTGTTCAGCATTTGAACACACGCTGCTTGTTTGGGGTTTATTTTTAATGAACGAATGGGATGTGCAGTGATACTCCATTTTTAACCCAAATTCTTGCCTCTGACTTCTTCTTTTGCCTCAGTGTCCCCACCTGTGGAACACAGCGGGTGCTAAAGGCTGCTGCCTCCTCCCTCAGTGGGTGCTGGGGTGGTTGGCAGCTTGTTCTCTGCACTGTGGAATGTCTGAGACCATTTCAGGTGCCACAGCAGCACCAGAGTCCTTGTCTGCAGAGCAGGTTTTGCTGAAGCACAGCACCAAACCCCAGGAGGGGAAAGCAAGGTACAAAGGTACCCACAGCAGCACAGCAGCCTCTGCATGGAGCTGCACCCCCACAGCACGTGTCACCTGGTGTTGCTTCAAAAAATGCAGCTAAACTGGCCAATATGGAAAAAATATACAGAAGGAACAGCACACATATCTCTCTATTTCCCAAAAATACTGGGTTTCACATTGCCCAGCACTGTTTGAGTTTTGTTTCAGTTCCCAGCAGTTTCTCCTCTTTGCAGACGAACTGGAAGGTGTCAATGTACAGGATTCATTCCTGTTTCCACAGAAAGCAGCAGTGAAATTATCTGGCTTGCTGTTCTTGCATATCTTCATTGCTGGGGCTAAATTATTGCCAAGAATATAGCTAAAACCGCTCTGTCTCTCCTCTAATTTCCAGCCTTCTATATAATAATTTCTTCCCATTTGCCTGGGCATTATTCTAAAGGTAATTGAAATCACACTGTGTGTGACAGCACATACAGGTTCCCTTCAGCTCTGTTTTGGCAGCCATTAATCCAGAACAGGAAAAAAAATTGGTTTGAATTTATCTTGAAAATTAAATCACGTGAGATTCTGGTGAAAAAATGATAGTGAAAATAAATTACTTTTTGAGAGTGAATTTGTTTTCCCCCTATAACTCTTAGAGGTCATAATTGTTGCACCCAGCAGGTAACATTTCCTTAGAGTTTATCTGTTTTTATTAATATGGTTATGGAATATATAGGGAAGATTTTTCTGAATTCAGGAGGGTGCCAAGACCTTTTACAGTTATATTTATGAGCTAGAGAAACATCCTTGTCAGGCACTGGAGCCAGGACACCTCACACTTCACCTCCAAGCTGTTAAATGCATCCCAATCCAGGTAACTTCAGTCCAGGCCCTGCAGTGCTGAATTTGACAGGGTAAACTGGAGGATTCTGGCTCTGGAATGCAAGAGTTGTGCTGGGGGACCAAGGCAATGTCTGGCCATGACCCAGCGCTCAAGCCCAAGTTCTCCCAAGCAAACACGTGGGTGTTGGAATGGTTTGGGCTCTTGCTTTGTGCAGAGGCAGCAGTGGGCACTGAGAGCACAGCAGGTGCCTTGGCTTGCCAGGCCACTTGGAGACAAGGCAGTGCTGTTCCAGGACATGTTCCCCCTGGGGAAAAGCTTGGAATAGTTTCCTTAGCGTGTGTTAAATCCACACTAACACGGGCTGTGCGCTCTGTCTGTGCCCATGTCCTGAGGTGGTGTCAGGAGGGCTCCTCTGGGCACCTTGTTCAGTGGGGCTAAACAGACCCAAAATGGTCCCTCGGGCACCTTTGCCAGCCCTGGATGTGGCAGCACACGGGGTGGGAGCTGTGCAGGTGAGCTGGACGAGCCCAAGTGCAGAAGGGAAGCACATTTCAGGTTGATGCCCTTTTGGCTGCAGTTTTCAACCTGCAGCCAGTCAAGGAGGAACTTCCTGGCTCTTTGTCTCGTCTACAGGTCTGCTGTAGGACAAGGATAATTCTGATAAATGCTTATTAGTATTTCCCTGAGTTTATAGAGGTAAATAAAAGTGAGATCATTATGGGGTGTTGAGCTTTGTCTGCTTTGACTTTCAGGGAGACTCCTCTGAGAAGGTGCTGGACTTTTAGCTCGTGTCAGAGGTGCAAATGATACTGTGTAAGAGCAAACCAGCCCCTTCAGTGTCATTCACTCACCACTTATCAGTATTCCTACAAACACTCCTTTTCCTGGGACTACAGAGCCCTTTTGGACTCCTCATGCTCCAGCTGCTTTTCTTATGTGTCTGTACCTAATCCCAGGTGTCTGAAATGCACAGTGTGAGGTTTTCTGTCTCTGAAGGTCAAAATCCTCACAGTGACATCACTGATTTGCTTTCAAACAGGCTGAGGCCATGGAACTATTGGGAGGTTTGAAGTGGAACACATAAGGAAAAGTAAATCAGTAAATCCATCTCCCCAAACAAGTTCAGCAGTGCAGCAAAAATAACACAAAGAAACTAAGGCAGAGTGTAAAATGAACCAGCCTTGCAGCTTATGGGGTCTAAGGGAGCAGGAGGATGGATACCTTCCTCCAGTCAGCCCCAGCCAGCTCATTCCACAACCTCACAGCAGCTCCAGCTGGTCTGGAACTGTGCAACCTTGATGGTCTTCTTTTTGTTTTAATTCTTGTGACAGTGATATAAGTTGTTCTTACCAATATGTATTTCAGTAATGGTTTGCACTTATCCGGCATCTTTGCACTGAAAAATCTCAGAAGTGCTTAACAGAAGGGAGTGAAATCATCTCCATTATTTCCACAGGGAAATCTGAATCAAGTTTGTAAGGACCTCTGGTGGGGCTTATCTTAGAGGTCTTTTCCAACCTTAACGATTCTCTGATTTTGGAGAGGCAGCGCACTCAGATTTTTCAATTTAGGGTTATTTTTCCTGTTCTTTTATCCCTCTGTATTGGAATGCCATTCCAGAGGCAGTGGCACAAGGCCTTGGGTGCAGGAGGCCCCTTAGCCTGCATGATCCCCCAGCCACTGGAAAGCTCTGCCTAGGATTTTGGTTTGCGTGTGTTTTGACCTTGAATCCTGGAAGAGAGAGAGCTTTCTGTTGTTTGGTGACAAATTACATGGCAAAGATGAGGAGGGGGACCTGTCACAGATCCCTTCCAGGCCGGAACGGGATGGAAGGTGTCTGTCTGGACACACTGTCATCTAACAGAGAGATCTCATCTAACAGAGACAGTTAAGAGATCCTGGTTGCACTGGAGAGCCTGGACTTATGCCAAAGGAATAGCTGAGAATGATGAGGAAAGTGAGACAGGAGCCAAACACACAGGCCTGCTCATATATCCATTTAGTCCTTCTGGATTTCCTGTGCCAGTGGAATTATTTTCCTCCTGGTTTTGTGTGCCCATGTTTACATGTTGAACCACACTGAACCACCTCCCTGCAGGGAGCTCCCCTGGCTGCACAAGGGCTTTATCCCCAAATGCACATCAGCGCTCTGGCCCTTGCAAAGTGCTGTTTCTGTCTCCTAAAAAGCATCTGCTCCATCCATCCCTGCAGGGAACTGAGAGGTTGGAGTGATATGGGAAGGAACACATCCCTGGAACAGCAAACCAGAAAGATTCCCCATCTGTGAGGAGGTACCAGGGCAGAGTGAGCACATAAGACAGGGAAGGAGGGGGAACAGCCTACAGGTGCTATGGGGTTTGGTGCAGGGGGTTGAGGTTGACAGCCTGGGGTGACAGCCTGGCTTTCGGGTGATTTACTCTCTGGTTTGTCACAAGGGGAGCACCTTGTCTGTCACTCCTGAATTACACTTCTGCAGTGCTTCCCAGTTCTTGGAAGAGCTTCCACTCCTCCTCAGTCAACAGACTTGGGAAGTAACCATGAGTAGTGTCATCCCAGAGAACTAACAGAGCTGAGTGAAATACAGTGGGTTTATGATCTGAGGGGTCTGGGGAGTAAGAAGTGAAGCAGTAAACAGAAACTCCTTCTCAGTTTTGGGAAAAGGATTAGGGCACTTCCTTACCCCTGGCTAAATGCAGTCAGTGGGATGATGCAGTGGGATCCCATGGGAACACATGCTGCACAGATGTGACAGGCAGGAAGAGCTGCATGGAGTACTTGAGAGACTGTTTGTGGGTGTTGTACTCCCAGTATAAAGCTCCTGATCTACCTCCACATCCGTCTGCAAAACTCCAGAAAAGTAGTGGAGCAATTTTTGTTCGAAATTTTTCCTTTTCAAGGGATATCAAATTCCCTGGGAAAACAGTGGAAAAGATCTGTTAGTTGGTTTGCCAGATCCTGGTTTACTTGTTTTCATTCCATGTCTGTGATTTGCTGCTGTTTGACCCATGGCAATGTGTGAGCATCGCTGGGGTTGGCTTGGCAGAGCCTGTGCTGAGCCTGCTCTAAAGAGCACTTGGAGTTAAGTGAAAGCTTAGCTCAAGTTTCACCAGTCGAGTGTAAACAGTGTTGCTTTTTTATGTAATCTCTGAATTTAAAACCTAAACTACCTTGGGCTGCCCTACACCAAGAAACATCAGCGAGCCAAGCTGTGCTTTGGGGTTTATTTCCACATGTATTGAACTGCCCCAGTACCAGCAACCCCAGAACGTGCAGTTCAGTGTCACAGGAGAGAGTTCTGCAGAAGGCAAGAGGTGAGGGGAGGTTGTTTCCTCTGAAGGCTGGAGAAGCCTGACCCATAAATTTTTGACTCAGAGGTGCTGAGCTGTTCCCAGAGTGTAAAATGGCTCAGTTTGCAGCTCGTGGGGTCTAACGGAGAGGAGGATGGATGCCCTCAACCAGTCAGCCCCAGCCAACTCGTTACACAACCTCAGCCCTTCCAGCGCCTTGCAAAAGTCTGGCAGGGGAATGGGCAGGGCTCAAGGAATACTGTGGCAGCTCGGAGAGGCTGATACATATTCTGTCTGGTTAGTGATATTTAGGAGGATAATCCAGAGAAAACACAATCATGAATAAAATTCCAATTAGAAGATAAAATACTTTCTGCTTGGGCATGAAAGTTATGGTTCAGCATTTTGATGCTTCTCCATCATTTTGTTCCAGATTTTGAGTTGTAAGTTGCTAATCTGCTCCATTTTGGGCTGAACGAATATTACCTGAGAATTAGTCTCGAATTTAGGAAGTGATTCAGTTCTGGGAAGGCACACGTAGCATCATCATCTCTGCGAGCCTCACGTGTGCTGCCGGAGCTGCTGCTCCGTGTGGCAGGGCTGGGGAGGGCCCTGACCTTGCAGTGCGGTTGCTTCGCTCGCCACAACTGCTCAGGGATGGCTCGGGGAGCTCTGGAGCTGCTGAGCAGGAGCTCCAAGGTCCGGCCCATCTCGGCGGGGTGAGGTAAATGTGCTGAGCAGCACAGAATCTCCGTCACTCCTGCGCTTCCCGGCGAGGACTGACCCAGCTCCAGCCCCGGCACGACCGGCTGGGGCTCTGTTGGTGCTGCACCTCCTCCGCAAAGGGAACTGTCACAGCTCCACCGGGGGGTTTGATTTTATTTATCCACGGCCCGCGGAACAATGAAGTCAGAGGTAGGTGAATGATGCAGTGCAGAAGTTGCTGCAGCAGGAGCTTCGCTACGGAGATGATTTAATGTATCATGATTTAATGTATCGGGCTGACGGCGGAGGGAATATTAATAAATTCTGTTTGTGCACGTATTGGGCGGGGGGGGGCAAAACAAGGCGTTGTGGGTGCAGCAGATGACATTTTCTAATTAAACAGCTTTCTGTTCTGCCTGAAGTAGTCATGTACAAAGGTTTTGCTTCCCTGCTAATGATAGAAACCCAGGCTTTTCAAGGCAGAGCTATCCATTTAACTTGCTGGAAATAAGGGAATGTCGTGTTTCATCCTTAGAAATGCATATCAAGTTCTCAGCAGAAAAATAAGGATGTTAATCATCGCAGCTGATGTGCTGTGTTATGTAGATTGCTCGCATTGATTCCGGGCTGTGGGTTCAGGTTTCTTATTTGCATTTCGTCAATCAAGCCCGTGCCCACCCTGAATCCCTTCGGGGGAATTTCTGGTGATTTTGTTGCTGGATGTATTTATTCCTCTTTGTGTATCTGCTTTTAAATAAATCACCAGAACAATAAACAATGCTACAGCAGAGGGAGCAGAATGTTTGGGGAGGCGAAACCCTTCGGTTCCATCGCTGCAATCGATGCAGTTGGGAAAGGAGGGGTTTATGCAAACCATGAGTGTGTTCCAGGGTTATAAAAAATCAATCTCCGGGCTGTGTTGTCCATAGGAAGGTGTGGATTCATGGGACAGACATGTGAATAGATTCTCAGCAGAGTTCCCCAAGCACAGCCCCTGCACTGGCCTGGGTCTGGAGGTGTTCTGGGCTTATATAAGGACTGGCTGGCACTTATGGGGCTGAGTTTGGTTTTTTATATCTCTTAGTATATGTAAGGCATTTCTTGGGCTTAATGCATTTTTACAACAACTTTGTTAATACCTGTCAGGGTCGCTGGGTTTAAAAGATATTCAGTTAATGACAGTAGATGAATATATTTTTATTTTAATGCGGTATTAATTGGTGCTGGTTTTCCCAAGTACCAGTTATTCGAAACCGCTTTGGGTTTGGTTTGACCGTGTTCCCTCAAAGCTATGGAATGGTTGGAACAAGGGAAGCAGAAATCGGAGCTGCCACCAGCAGCAGGGCAGGAAGTTGCAAGATTCCCATGCAAAAACCAAAGGTCTCAGATGAGCTGCTTCTCAAAAAGTCATAGAAGCACAGTTGATGCCTTTAGGCTTTGCACAGCAGTTTGGTTTGGAGACAGTGGGCTTATGGAGCTTTTAATTTCTACAAACAGCTGGAAGTAAAGGGCTGAAAAATACACTGAAGTCATAAGCTGAGTTAAAATTCATAGCCAGAGTGCTGTTTTATGGGAATTCTTATAAACAGAATGAGAAATACCTTGACTTGTCATATGCTCATTGCTATGAATGTCAGCAGTGTTTCTGTGCTGTGGAATAGGGATGGGATGAAAACAGAGAATTTGGACCTGCATTTTGTACAGTGTGAGGGTCCCCTGGTCAACAGATTTGGGGGGTGGAATGGGATCGGCATCTGAATGCAGAGTGTCTTTAAGCAGACTGAGAGGTGCCAGTGGTGTGGCAGCGGTGCAGCACAGGCTCTTTGGGGGTGAGACACTGTCACTTTGAGAAGGTCACAGGCACAGACACTCAGCCTGGCTTCCTGCAACTCCAGACTCTCCTGTTCTCCCGTGTTCCGCCAGGCCTTGTGTGTCACCCAGCACAGCTGAGGAGGAATGTGGGGCTCTGTTGTGGGGCTCTGTCCTTCTCCCCAGCCCAGTCCGTGCTGGGCTCCTGAGGAATGGGCCACCCCTCTCACCCACGTGCAACATCCGTGGGTCCAGCACCAAGGCAGAAACTCTGCTTCCTGCTTTTTTAAGTGCTTGAGGAAGAGAAAAATACTACAGTATATATCACTAAAAATGACTTTTTCTGTCACTAAATCATCATTTAGGTTTAAACATTATACCATTGGAAAGTAGTAATCTACGAGGGTTTTTTTCCTAATTTTTTTGTTTCTGAAATAAATAAGTTCACACAGGTTTCTATCTCAGTTCAATGGGAATAGGAAATACTGGTTTGCAGCTGAAGAAAAAATACAGGGTTTGAATTTATATTTGCGTATAATTAGAATTGCAGTACTTGTGCTTGTAGTTATATCCATGGTCAGATGCCTGAAGATTCAGAGCCTTTCCAGGCATGGTTTTGGCTTCGCTGGAGCCTGGACATTAAGGATTGTGCATGTTGGGTGTGAAAGGTTGGCATTCTGTACACAAATTGAGGGGGGATTTGGGGGACTTAAGTTCTTCTGGGTGAAGTCATTATTTTGTGGAGAGCAGGGAGACAAGGCACGTCTCATTCCCGGTGCAGTCGTGCTCCGTGTGCCGGAGGAACTCCAGTAAGAGGGAATGTCCCCCGTGCTGAGCAGCAGCACAGCCACAAACCCTCATTTACACAGACACAGCTGCCAGTGGGAGACAGCCTGGGTGAAGGGCAAACGGTGCATCAGCAGCTGCCTGAGGCTGGGGCACCTTTGCATTGCTCTACCAACAAATTCAGCTTGTTTTTAATGTGTTCAACACTAGTGATGAGCAGGCAGGGCTCTGAGGAGGATGCTCAGCATCTCTGATGCTCCTGTGCTGCTGGAACAATAGAGGCTCACGCTGGGGAGCACTGGGGGTGAGGCTGGGACTGTGCAGGGGATTTCTGGTGGGCAGCAGGGGTTATCTGGGGGGTATTCCATGGACAGCCCTCATTTTTTAAGACTCTTCCCTGTGAATGGCAGTGCTGTCACAGTAAGAAATGCATCCTCAGCAAGGACAGCCAGGAGTTTTGGTGACATGGAGGCAGCAGGAGTTTAAACAGGTACATTATGCAGATGTAGTGTTGGTCTCCCAGTGCTGTGACATTACTTCTTCCCCAGCCTTCAGTGAACTGAAAAGCTTCAGAAGGAAGTTCATATTTTCCAGGAGAGAATTTTTATTCAGGTGGAAAAGAATTGCAGGCAAGTTGGATCTTGTTTTGAGACTTCTCCCAGGCAGAAGCCACTGCATTTGTTAGAGGGGACTCCTTCAGGAGCAGAAACTTCAGATTTGTCAAAGCATGGAAGGTTACCAGGCCAATGTGATGTGCCCATTGGAAAACTAAGTCACCTTCTGAAGCACGAGAATGGAGATGAAAGGAAAAACCTCAACTTTTTTTAAAAAAACTTGCTTTTCAGCAAGACAAAACTGTATGTCTGTGTCTCTTACAAACAACTGCTTCCTCCTACAGCTGCAGTCACCAAAGTGAAAAACCCTCCTGAAATTCAGTTTAACCCAGGCTCCTCATTCCTTTAGGTCTCTGGAAAAAAAATCACAGGCCTTGTCCATGTGAAGGCTGAGCAGCTGGAGTTTAGGAAGAGTTTTAGCCACTTAGTTAGAAGTTTTCTAATTTGAGGAGTGGGAACATGAACCAAGATGATGCTGTCCAAGGCTGTAGTGGCCTTTTGTACTAGGAAGTGCTAATTTGGGTGCTGACAGTCACTACTCAGCGTAGTAGCATTCTGAGGTACTGGACCAGGATGTGGTTTGGAGGGGGAGGAGAGCTGAGCCTGCTGCTGTTATCATATTTTCTGTTGTGATAGCTGGTAGATGTTCATCTGGAGCTGCAATGAGAACTCCTTCATATTTAATATCAGGCCTGAGGTGCCTGGGCCATAAACTTAAGGAAAATTAATTTCATGGACTCTGGATCAGATCCCTGATGAATTATCCTGGGTTTGTGGGGTTTGTTGTTTTTTGTTTTGTTCCATGAACATAAAAATAAACGCATTAAATCAGAAATACTTAACTTTTCCTCCTCAAATCAGTTTTATAAACATTTGGTGATTTATATGCACAGCACAGGCACCCACAGTACAGATGCAAATGTCTTCATTTTTCCAGATGGAAAGACTGAGGGAGAGGAAGGCAGAGAACGGTTTGTTCAGCTGCAGGGGAAAGTTAATCTTAGAGCAGAGTTGAATTCTAGAAACCCTCGTTGCAGTGCTGAGCTCTCCCAGCAGCCTGGGAGCATCAGGCAGGATCACTTCCATGTGCTTGATCAGTGAGACAGAGAAAGCAATGTTTCCAAGTGTGATTTAGTGTGTTTGTGGGTGCTGTGTACGTGACATCTGCACAACGTGGTGCCTGGCAAACATTTTTAGCTCCTTCGGGTGAAACCAGATCTCCAAGTGAGTCCCACTCAGAGTCTTGCAGGCAATGCTGAATCGACAGAGCAACTGAAATGGGTGTAATCACATATTATACACTACAGAGTATCTTGTAAAGCATCCTGCTTTTTACTTCTGTGTGTTATTCAAATACAGGGAAGCACAGCTGGGCTGCCTTGAACTTGCCATGATGAGCACGGCAATCAAAACAGCGGAAACAACTAATATTTACAGCACACAGGAAAAGGATACTCATGAAAAGGCTTTTTCCCAGTCTTTTCCAGTGTTCCCAAGCACTAGGCAGTGCTGAAATCCACCCTGCAGAGGCAGAAAGCATCAGCAGCACAACTATGATGCAGTTGGAGGGCAAAGGGGAGAAACCCCAATGTCTTGTGGGGCGAGGGTTGGTTGTGATGACCTCTTTGGGCTCGAGGCAGATAGTTCCACACTGAGGTTGTGCACTCCAACAGTATTTTGCTAAGATTCAAGCCAAGAATTGAATCAATTGAAGGAGTTTTGAAGGCGGCAATCGGCGGAGGAGAACACAGGGATCAAAGAATGTGCTGCAGAAAGTGGCCTGTTGTGCAGCCACGTTTATTATGTTACTCAGAGTGAGCAATAAAGGGTGTTGGTTCAGCTGTGTGCCCCTTCCACAGGGCTCCATCCAGAGGATATTCTTGGATTCAGTTCCAAAAGAAGAAAAAAAAGTGTATAGCCTTTTAGACACTGCTCTCTTTTTCCTTGTTTGATAACTGCTGCCAAAGAGGGCTGGACTCAGATGTGTTTCTTTCCAGCAAAGGGCCATAGGAAAATATTTACTGGTAACAAGACCTTACTATTGGATACTATCTGTAGGACACATTAGTATAGCCGTGATGTTTTGTATCTCTTGATTAAGATGATGAATGGACTGATGGAGAAATAAAACACCATTGTGTAATCAGCAACAGAAGTGGTGAGATGGGAAATGGGGAGGGGAGAGCGACACCCAGTTTGAAGTGTGTGAGCATCAGGCATTTGTAACCCAGGGAAGAGCTTATCTGGGCCATTATGCTCTTAAATCAGTGGCACACATGAATTTCAAAAGCATTGCTGGGGATCCAGCGATGGGAAAATGAGCCTGCTGATGGAAGTGTGGAAGGCTGGGTGGAAAGGAAACAAGCCAAAGAAAATAACTGCAGGGTTAAATTTCACTCTGCTCTCCTTCTCTCCTTTTCCCTTCCTGTTTGTGTGTTACTGTGAGTCCTGTTGTCATGGGACTCCTCTGTAATGCCATTTGTTTTGTCACTTCATCCCACCCTGAACTTTACACTCACCACTGCTGCTTGCTTGGCTGCTCTGTTAACCTGCTCTCTGTACCACGCTTCAGGAACCGGGATTGTGCTCGCCCAGCACAACCTCCCGCTGCCACCCAGCCCCCTGTGCCCCTGCCCGAGCACAGCATTCCCAGCCGGCTCCACACAACCTTTGCACCGGCGGCCAGGGGCATGAGGGGCCCAGGAACGTGCCCTGAGCCTGGCTTACCTGCCCAGGGAGGACAGGGAGGCTTTGTGTGCCAGGGAGAGGAGCCCTGGAGCAGAGGAGAGCTGCAGGCTCCCAGTCTGGAGCCAGCTCTTCCCGTGGGATCAGCTGCTGGGGAGTGTGCAGCTCCCCGGGGTGGCTGTGCAGGACTGGCCGTGTCCCGCTGCCAGCACAGCCACCCCTGGGAGCACAGACTCACCTTCCAGGCAGTGCTGGAGGGGACCAGGGAACTCCCCTGCCCGGCCCCTGCCCCCCTGCTGCAGCCTCGACAGCTCCGAGAGCTCCGGTTTTGTCCTGTCCCCGTTCCTGCAGGGGACCCAACAAAAGCCCAGCCCCAGCTTTCCGTTCAGCCCTCACACCCGCTTTTTGGGATCAGATAAGGAAACCCTCAGAGGAGATTTATGAGCAACTTCTGTTTGGCTCCAGCGCTCAGCCATCAGTGGGAGTGAAAGAAGGAGCTGTCAGCTGGAGGAGAATACAAAGTATTAGTATGCAAAAGGAGCAAAACCCCAGCAATTCACATTGCTGCTGAGCTTTCTGCATCCTGCTACAAGCTGTTTGCTACAGCAGTGTCAGGTCTGGGAAGGCTGAAATAAAGCAAATGCCTGGTGTGCATGTTTGCATATCAATACCACGAGTGTTTGCTGGCTCCATCAGACGCAGAACAGAACTGGTGCTTGAGGTCGGGAGCGCTATCAGGGTTTGAAACCCTTGTGCCTGCACTTAGTGTTCTGTTTGCTGTGCAAGCTTTCTGCTCTGGCAGGCTCCAGTTTTTTTGTCTGAATGCTACACCTTCCATACAGCATTCTGGGTACTGTTACATCATCCCTTTGCATATCCTGCTGCTCACAATAGCTGATCTGAACCGCTGTGCCCACTGAAAAAAGGTTTCAGTGCCCAGCAAAACATCCCAGCTGCTTCTGCCTCAATAAACTGGTTCCTGGAAGCCAAACAGGACATCTTGAAGAAATCCAGTTTGTGCACCAAACCAGCAGATGAGCGGAATTTTTTGTTTGTGTAGCCTTAGATTTTAATCAGATTGTGAACAACCAAGTTTGTCCCTTTATCCAGCCTTCCCAGTGCACTGGTGTCCATGTTTCCAAAACTGGCATTATTAACTGTTTTAGAAGCTCTCATCACTCCTGAAAGTATAAACTGCAGGTTACAGTGGA
The DNA here is from genome assembly GCF_003984885.1 of Neopelma chrysocephalum. Classification (NCBI taxonomy): domain Eukaryota; kingdom Metazoa; phylum Chordata; class Aves; order Passeriformes; family Pipridae; genus Neopelma; species Neopelma chrysocephalum. Next base: position 433,920 of record NW_020897871.1, read on the forward strand.
AGTGTGACTGGAGATATGTAAGAAGTTGACTGTTATTAGTTTACTTGTTGCTGTTAGAAAACTATTTGTCTATAAAAGGGAAAGCAGCATTCAAACCCAAGATTAACACAATATTGAGATAGATAGACAGATAGATAGATAGATAGATAGATAGATAGATAGATAGATAGATAGA
>NW_020897871.1:434104-493329 GCF_003984885.1 Neopelma chrysocephalum
AGATAGATAGATAGATAGATAGATAGATAGATAGATAGATAGATAGATAGATCTGAAGGATATCCTTGAATGAATGTCCCAAGATCCAGTTTGGATCTTAGAGTTTGGTATTAGAGTAGGACAAACTGTGGTGAGAAGACTTTCATTCTCTGAATGAAAGCTGGAGAACTGTGTTCCTTGGTTTATCATTATGGTGCTACTTTGTCTCCCTTATCAATTGCTCAGAATTCAGTGGATAACACTGTATATAATGTTTACTGCCTGGATTGACTAATACCTTGGCTAAACCAAAGCTGGGCTTTCTGATTCAAAGGGAGCTAAATCCCACTTTTGGGCTGATGTTTTGGAGAGCACAAAGCAGGTGCTGCACATGCCATGGTAAGAACATGGTCCCAGGAACAGAAACCCAACGCTGGTGAAAAGGAACCACATCTGCTGGGAGCCAAACGGGACCTGCCCAAACCTCATCTGAGACTCATCTCCCCTTTGCTTGTGAGCACAGTGCAACTGTGCTATTGAATAGATTTTATTTCCAGTTGCTTTTTCTATGGGAAAAACAAAAACAAAAAACCCCAAAAATGTGTGGGTATTTGAACATACTGGGACAAGTGAGCCACCCTCTCAGGGTGTTTGCCCAGTCTTTTAAAATTTCGCTTCCTCTGACATTTTTATTTATCTTGGCACATAAATACTAAGCCAAGCTGTTTCCCCTTTCCTGAGCTCAGTGTTTTTAAAGGAAGCTGATGTTCAGCCTTGCTAGAGAATTTCAGAGCCCTTGGGAGGAGGACCCTGGATAAGAAGAACGATGCACATCTTGCAGGAATGTCCTCCCAGATTTTCTGCTGCTCACAACAAACTGAAAAAATCTCAACTCAGAAGGACCATGTGATGCCAATGCTGCAGGTCTTGTATGATTCAGGATAATATGATTACAGGAAGTTTAAAGGTTAGCCTATGTTCTGTAAATATATGATCTTATTATATGAATTTTCTTATCCTAAGCCTGTCTAGAATGGATGAAACAGCATTTCCAAGTGCTTCACAGGGCCTGTCAGTACAGTGGAGGTTTCTTAGCAGCCTTGAAAGCATTTGAATTACTGTATAATGATATTCTGTCATCTCTTAGCAAGGCTCACACTCTAAACACTTTTACACACAATAGAAATTAAAATGGAATTGAGTAAATTCTGTCTCTTGAATTCATGGACTGTGTAGTGATTGTCTGGGTGCTTTGGATTAAATATAGGCTCGTGTCTATTAGAGCTGGGTTACCTGGAGTAACAAATTGTAACATGTAAAATGGTAAAGTGTAAAATAGGTCAGATGTGGAAAATCAAATATTAACGCTTTCTGTACACTTTTTTTTGAAGTCTGTGCTTCAGTCTATTCTTCAGAATATTGAAAAAGGAAGCTTTTTTTTACTGTGAATATATAATTTATTGGGTGAAAAAAATATTTGGCATGCAACAAGTTTTTCCTAAAAATTTACAAATATGAGGATGTTGGAGTCCTCTGCACATGAGCCATTTTCATGGTCTCATGATTCTTTGTTGATCTCAGTTTTCTAGCAGCCATGAACTTTCTCAGGAGCTGTGGGATCTGTGGGATCACCTGAGGAAAATTCATTGGGATCATATAAGAAAACACAAGCAAAAGCAACCATGTGCAGTTACCCTTTTCAGGGGGAAACGATGAGGTCACTGAGGGACATCAGAGAAAATATATCTTTGAATATGCACCTCATCTGTAGGAGCAGTTTCCTCTGTAGTTGCCTCCATGGACACCCCAGTGAGACATAAACCCAGTTTTATGTCCATCAGCCCCTGGGCTGAAAGATGTTTTGTCCTCCCCAGGTTTGTGCTGTCACTTCACACCTCGTCATGACTTCTCTCACTTTAGACTTCCAGAATCGAGTTCCCTGTGCCTGATCCTTCCCCTGAGGATGTTGCCTGTGTGGTTTTGGTATCAAGGACAGGCTCAAGCAACCACAGATGTCAGTGTGAGGGAGACAAGTGAGAAGTGGTGGATGCTGGCACTGGTTGGAACGTCATCCCTCCTGCTGTGGGGAGGTACCTGCAGAGAGGAGCTGGTTGTTCATCCTCCCATATCTCAGCAAAGCATCACTGCTCCCTGGGTGTGCCCAGAGGCAGCTGCAGCACCCTCGTGGTGGGTAAATGTCTCTGCTGACCTCTGTTTAGAACAATACCCGAGTGTACATTTGTTTCTCACACAACCAGATGGAATTTGAGGTGTGGGAGATGAAATATGAAGCTGGTGATTGAACTTTACAGCTCACAGAGGAACAGAAAACAGAGACATGTATCAAAGTGAAGAAATGCTCATGCTTTTCAAGCATATGAAGATATAACAGGATTTTTCTTGATGATCTTTGATAGCCAGCCAGCCAGCCAGCAACCTTAATTCATGGCTCACACAAACTGCTGAGCAGCAAACTTCAGGCTGCCTGGGGTGGTGGGAACTGGAACTTGCTGCACAAAGGTTTCTGTCTGCTCACCTTGTGCAGAGAATCCCCCCTCCTGGGGCACATTTCTAGTACCTTGGTGACAAAAGTGGGCTGTTAGAAAGAGGAGGAGGAACTGTGGGTGGGTTTGGTCTGAGGAAGTAGATCCCTCTGCAGTGGTCAATTGGATAAATGATGAGCTAATCTAAGTCCTAAAGCCATCAGATGTGATCTGTCAGGAGATGCAAAACTTATCATTCCTGCAGCAAGGGGAATTTAGACCTGCTGTGTGACATTTTGTGGTTTGTACCTCTGAATCTATTTTGTGAGCAGTCTAAATACTAACAAAATTAGTGAAATTCTGAGGTAATGTTGTGGCCACCTCCCACAGTTAGCTTGAGCTCTTAAATGTGCATATGTGATCTTTCACAACTTAAAATTGGTGTGTTTTCATTCCTTCAGTTCTTAGAGGGAGAAATGTCTGACTGTTTTCATGCATCTGAACAGTTAATGAGAGCCTGCCTTGCCTGATTGTACCTGTCACAGCACTGTTTCCCTAAGGATAGAGACACCAATTTGTGACTCTGTCCTGACAGCACAGAGCAGAGACTGCCTTGTATTAGTAATGTAAAAGAAATAAAGGCTCGTGGGCATGAAGTGAAATGAAAATACTTGAGACTTACTGTTGAACTATTAAGCCCTTCCTGAGCATTTTGCCAGCTTTGGTCTGGTTCTGACAGGTGCTCTGTCTGCAAGTATTCTAGAGAATCAGAACTAATGGAAATTAATATTTTAATTGATCTTTTCAGTTGTGCAGAAATAACTAGATGGTCTCTGTTCCCTAAATAAGAATAGAAAAATGTGTGACCAAAGCTGGTCACACAGCAGTCCTGTTCCAAATGATTGGATCACTGCAAAGAGCCTTCTTTCTTTAAATAACCACCCTATTAGCTGAAGAATGGTGGAACAGCTCTGGAAGGCATTTCTGTGACACTAAATTATGCCTGTGCAGTATCTAACTCCCTCCTCTGAACCTGACCTTCACCTGCCGAATTCTGACGGCCCCAACTTGAGAAACCCTCCCCGAACCCTGGGCGAGGTCAAGCCTGGCCAGCTGAGGTACTTTATATAATGCCTTCTGTGCCCAGGCCTCTCTGATCCAGAAATAGCAGGTTTGCTGTCCCCAGACAGCTGGTGGGACGTTCTGAGCACACCATGAGGCAGCACAGCCACGGCAGCCCTTGCATAAGGGCACGTTTTTGTGGCTGTGGTTGTGTGAAGAAACCACAAAGGCTGTTGGCTGTTGAATAGGTGCTTTAATTGTAGGAACACGTTTGTGTTTCACACTGAATTCCTTTGGTGGTGTCCTGGCAAAGCACAGCAGCTCTGGTGCTGCCCCAGCCCTGGGACAGCCTGGCAGAGCAGGGAGAGCTGCCCTGGCCTCACCCAGGGAGGTGGAGCTGCCCCTGGTCAGCAGAGACTTCAGAGGGTTCTGCCCGAGGGTCTTCTTCTCACTTCATCTGCAGAGCTGACTCCTGCACTAGACAATTAATTTTAATCCACCCTTCCACCCTGAATGACACAGTTCCCCTGTCAGGGTGGAGGAGCCAGCGGGCAGTTTCCCCTCAGTGCAGTGTCCATTTTAGCTCCTGACGTGTGCTTTGCTTGCCAAGACTCTTTCTGTACCAGTCAAGAAGGGTTTCTTTGTGGGAAAATATCCATTTTGTTTGGCTGCCAGAGTGCTGCACGTTTATGGACCTTTAATTTAAAGAGGAAGGAACTTTGGGTTGGAATAACATGTTTATTTCTTATTATTCAGTTCTGAAGCAGGACCAGAAGTTGGACTTGATGATCCTCGTGGGTCCCTTCCAACTTGACATATTCTGTCATTCTGTGACTTCACAAAAGCTGGTTTGGTCCTTCTCTGCAAGGTTCCATAAACATCCTCAGAGGACTGGAAATGCATTTTTCTAATAACTGAAGCTCTCTTTCTATTCATTTTTATCACCAAAAAAAAAAGAGAGAAATGGTTAGCCAGAATATGAGGAAATATATTTTCAATATTCACAAAATGCTCCAAACAGCTGCTTATTTTTATTTGCCAAAACAGGGTGGAGTAGTGAGTTCTGTGGCTGAGATCACCACCACCAAGAGAGATGAGGTGTTGGCTCAGTGGTGATGTAATCCCAATTTAATGGTCACCATTTTTTAATTCTATAAATACAGAACAGAATTCTCAGACTGTTTTTTCCTTGCAGTCTCAGCACAGAGATTCCTTGTTACCTTGTGCAAAACATCTGCAATTAAAATTCCCTCGCGAGTAGGAACAGTTTTGTCCTGGCCTGGCTGCATCTCTAAGCTCTGAACCTCTCCCAGCCATCCTGATGATGAATACAAATCATTTCATGCTTTTGTTTGTCAGCACATTAAAGGGCAGAAACAAGAGAGGGAGTTTAATTTGGAACATAATCGGTTCTTCTGTGGATCTGCAATAATTAAATGTGTGTCTACGGAGGGGCAGCCAAGACAACACCGTTCTTACTCAGAGCTTAACTGTTGCTTTACTTCAGAGAAAACTGGGAGTAAAATTTGCAGCAGAGCCCTTTTTAGTGCCAGCACTGCAAGATTCTCCTCCGTAAGTTCCCCTCAGCTGTGCCCTGCTGCTGACCCTGAACTGTCATTTGCAATAGGACTAAAATGCCACCTCCCATGTTTTTCCTAGAGCAAGCTGGCATTTCATGACAACTGGATGTGAAGTTGCCTGATGTAATTACTATGAGGAGTAATAGAGAATAGACATTTTGAGTGTCTGAGGAAATGCTGTGTTCTGAAAGCTTACATATTTGGTTGACTTCTGGCAGCAGATCCCTCCTGTCAGCAAATCCGAGGAATGCCTTTGCCACACGCTGTTGCTTGGCGAGGATTAAGCTCCAGTGTCCAGCTGAACCAGACTAATCCTCAGGCCTGTGCTCAATGAACTATTTGTGGGCCTGTTGCATAACGAGTCCGGGGAGCCCTCCTGGCTCTCAGGAGAGCCCTGGGAAGCTGCTCCCACAGCCCGTGTCGGGGCTCAGCTGGGAGCGTGGCTTTGGGGTGGGTCTGGTTGGCTTCGGGCACCCGGAGCTCTGCACCTTCCAACTGGTGAGTCTGAGTGGGTCATGACACCAAGGCCGAGAGGGTTCAAGTTGTTCCTGATTCCTGAAGTTGCTCCAGGCTCTGTTGGGTGGGGATGAGCCTCTGCAGCTGCTTCCCCCGTGGAGGAGCCTGAATTCCTGCTGCTCTCCAAGCACTGAGTCTGTCCCACCCTGCCAGCCGCTGTCCCTGCTGTGCTGAAAAGCCTCTCCCAGGCTGAACCCTCAGCTCCTGATGGATGGCTGAGCTCTCCCTCTTCCCCCTTTTAGGCAGAGTGAAATACAGAGCTGGTGTAGAGTGGAGAGGAGGTCCAGGAAAGGCTGTTGAAGCAGAGATGTGATCTTTCTTCCCCTACATCATGAATTGGCTCCCACAGAGTTTCTCTCATAGAGGAAAGAGGGAGGGTCAGGGCAAAGAATAAAAGATATTTCAGTTTAACTCAAATTAGCTCTTTTCTGAACGGGTTGACATGTGGCAATGCCCATATCCAACACCATCTGGCCCTTACTGTGCTGGGCTGTAAAACCAGGAGTACATCCTATACACAGAGTATCATAAAGAAAACTTAATATCACACCGGAGACTGGGCAGTTTTATTGTTCCTTCCAGAAGGAAGATGAGAACTTGCCCAGTTTTTATTCCAGTATATATCCACACAGTGTAAATAAATTTGAGGTGAGTGCTTTTAAATGCATTTTTACAGCTCGTTTTGAAGGTAATGGAAGCAGATTAGCAATATAAAACTGCTACAGAAAGTCCTACTTATTACTGTAGGAGACTTGACCTGAAGATAAACATGACCTGGAGTAATGACAGTCGTGGAGGCTGAATTGATGCAGGTGAAGAGCTGTAGAGAGCTGGGAGATACTTGTGTCTATACACATGGGGTAAAGTAGGATATGTTAGCATAAGAACATGGCTAAAAATAGCCAAACAGCCCCCTGCAGTGTGTGGCTTGAAACAGGAAGATACACAACACAAACTATGGAGCTTGGTTATCTCACAAATGATTTCTGTCTCTCTATTGTCATTCAGAGGACACACATGACTGCAACGTGCACAGCAGCATTTCAGGCACCTGCTTCAGTGAAAATTCAGAAGTAAATGTTTTTCCTTTGGAATTCATTTAAGAAGACCTTTCTGCTGTTGTAAGGACACAGTTTCACATGCTGCTCTCAAGTCAATTGTAGGCTAATTTAAAAATGCTGTTGCATCCTACCCTGCACTGCTGTCTCATTTGCCTCACCCTTGGGGTTTGAGAGCAAGTACATTCTGTAGAGATAAAAAAAAAAGGCATATTGTGTCTGTCTGCAAAATTACATGTACACACGTAAAATCAAGGGACTAAAATACTGGTTTTAAAAGCAATTTAATCAATAAAGGGTTATTTACTCTTTAAAGATTCAAGCATAACACCATGGACAGTTCAGGGCCAAGAGGACTCTGTGTGCCTCCAGCAGTTTCTACACCCCAGGGTAACTACTATGGCATTTTGTGTTGTGGTGAAATGACTGGAGCAAAAGGGCCAACTGGATTCTGGGCATGAATAATCCAACACCTCATAAGTGCAGTCTTAGTAGTCTACAATGAATATAATAAATATATTTATATTTATATAAAAATATTTATAATTTAAATATAAATACCTTTCCCCTTATTACATCTATTATATAAATATATAATTTTATATTATGTATAATAATTATATATAATTATAATATATTGTAATATATTATAAAATATATGATATATAATATTTTATATATATTATAAATATAAACACCCTTTCCCCTTATTTCAATTCTTCTGTTTGTGAAATAAGTTTTAAGATGCCTTTTGGAGCTGGAAAAGGACTGCAAGGCCTCTCAGATGGTATTTTGTAATTACGATGGTGCACCAACATTTAATGAGAGACAGAAGACATGAGGTTTTCCCTTCCTGGAACTCTTGGCCTGCAGCAAAGCACTAGAACTGCACACGTCTGCTGAGCTGCCCTTGTTGGATGTACAGCTGGAGACTCTCCCCAGCCTCCCATCCCAGTCTGAGCAGGCAATTAAACCTTGGGGAAGCTGGAGCTGGTTGGGGAGGGATGGGGGGTTTTTCCACTGTGAAAGGCAATTAGCTGTAAATTGTACTTAAAGAGTTTAATAGCACAACACGCAGCTCATCTTCCCTTTGCCTGCTTGTTTATACCTGAGAATTAGGCTGCGAGGTTGTTTATTTACTGGTTTGGAAAATACCTTCATCAACAAATTCCCTTCGGTGACGTACCAGCGATGCTCTGCTGGCTCAGCAGGTCCTGGCTGCTGCTGGGGCAGGAGCTGGCCTGGGGATCAGCAGGTCCTGGCTGCTGCTGGGGCAGGAGCTGGCCCGGGCAGGACGGCAGCTTGGTTACGTGGAAGGCTTTTCTTCAGTCCCATTTCAGATGGAAGGCTTTCCAGTGCCCTGTAGTGTCCCATGAGAACCAGGCTCTTCCAATGTGCCTTTGAAATTCCCACCCTCAGTCCTGGATCCAGATTTTTGTTTTTTTTCCAGAAGCTCTGAACTTGGTTGCTAAGGTGACTGTGCCAGTTTATTTAATTTTTTAAAGGCAAAAGCCTAATTTGTGGCTTTAAACTAATTTCTGAGGGTGTTGGTCCGTTGCTCGTGTGATGAGTATTGTGATGATGAGTATTGTGACCCTTCATCCAAGTGGGTTATTGGGGGAGGACCTTGACAGACTTTCATTGTCTATTCAGGAAAAGGGTTTTATAAATATAAAACCCAGCTCTTGGTATTGGCAGTAACACTGATTACCCAGGGAAGGGTATGTTGGATTAAATAAACTGAGGTTATTATTTGGGCTTCCATTTTCCAGATTCCTACCAATACTGAGTAGATATTTTAGACCTTAAAGTCATATATTGAACTAAGACTAGAAAGGGTAACAGAAAAGACTCTGAATCACCTCTGATCAGAACTGGTTTGTCCTGCTATTTGAACACTTTGTTTACAAGTATTCTTTTAATATAGCTCATGACTTGCATGAAGATGAAAACGTTATTCCGTTATTCCCGTTCCCTCAGAATTAAACATTTACAGCTGCAAATGGTGTCTTTTGTACTTGTAAATTTTATCTTGTTAATATTTATAAATTCCGCTACAAAACGTACTTGCACATAAGGCATTATTGTAGATTTTATATTTTCTTACAGGGTGCCATAATATAAAGAGTATAAAATCTGAGTTGGAACATGCAGTAAAAAATATATGAGCTTTTACTACGCAGAGAGGGAACAAAGTAATTACAGTGTGATGTGTTTACTAACCTTCTGAAATGCACTCTTTCTGTGGCTTAGAAAAAACATGAACAAAATGACATGGTGGCTCTGTGTCTCCTCAGCTGGGATTCCCAGATGGTGGTTGATAACAGCCAGTGCAGTTTCAATGGAACTATAAAGTTTTTTGGAAGTGTTGGACATCGCTGAATACGTTTACTGTGGTTTTGTCTCATTTTCCAGTGTTTTTCCCTTCATTTCATATGCTTTTGCTCCAGTAAGATCACACTTGTTTCATTATCCATCTATAAATCAAGAGCAACTCTGAAATAAGCCATATTGGGAAAACACAGATGAATAATCCTGCTAATAATAATCTTCTTGGTGTCTCATACCCTGAAAATCGCTGTCCTGTTTATCTGTGTGTATATTTGTACAGCCAGAATACTCTCCTCATCTTAGGATGAGGCAAAGTCCCTAAAGATGCTTAAACCTTTTGTTCAGGGAAGGCTTTTCCCAAAGCTGTGTGTGTTTCCCCACACTGCAGGAGGATGATTTCAATGCAGATTTGTCTGTGAACGAGAAGGAGCCTCATTTTATCATTCTGAGAGTGATTGTGCTGTGTTCTCTTGCCAGCAGGAGTAAGTTCTAGCAAGATGCATCTGAAAGATTTAGTGAAAAAGTAAATATTGATAGACTTTTACTTTCGTAAAACAGCACAGCTTAAGTAAAATGCTTATTATGTCACCTGATCTTAAATTCTGTCACGTGGGGAAGTGACAGCTTCATCAGAGAGCAGCAGGACACTGCTCAGAGCTGGCACCAGGGAAGAGCTGGCTCTTTGTGCTGACTGACCTAAATGCTCTTTAGCAGTGTCAGGTGAAATAATAACTAGTCTACTTCACTGCAGCATTTTAATATGAAATGCCACATTTACATGAACAGGAGAGCCAGACGTGGCTCTCGAAGCTAAATTGTTTCTGCTTTCTTCAAGCAAAGGTAGTTGAGTTTTATCTCTTAGAGTAGTCTTCGTATAAGAATACTGTGGGTATAAATACTGAATATAAATACAAAGCTATTTCAGTAGAGTCTTTGTTCCAGCACCTGTCTCAAGCCTCTCAGGTTATTCTGATTACTGTCAGCTACATCCTGCTTTTATCCTACCTGAGGAATTATAACACTATGTCGCTTGGTTCAATCTGAAAGGTCATTTGGATTATTTATACAGCAGCCTTTCCACACTGCAAACCAAAAATGTACATCTATATTGAGCCTTTTATTGGAAATCATAAGCATTATCTATTTTAATGTAATTAATTGGAAAATCCATATTATTTGCACTATTTAAGTAGAATCATAATACTGAGGGAAGAGGTTGTTTCCCCCAGCAAACTTTCACTCATTTTTGAGATTGCTCTACCTACAGAGCTTTAGATTTACAGCTTTTAAGGAACAGTTGCCAAGAGCTGCATACAGATTTGGGAGTTTATACCTGATGTATGTTATGCTTTAGCCATAAATAAAGCAATAATGGTAAAGATCTGCATCCTCACTCCTCCACACTGGAGCCAGGCAGTGTGATCTGTAGCAGCTAATTCCCTGGGGCTGATGTGCCTGTTGTTTGAGCCCATGGAATATTAGCATTATTTCAAAACTGTCTGCAGTAGCTGGGTTTTGAGCACAACAAATACAATGAGGAAGGTTTATGTAACTGTTGTATTGACAGCATGGCAGAGAGAGTCTGGGTGGCTCAGTTCTAATAAACCCACCGAGCTCCAAAAAGAGAGAATGGGCCAGAGAAAACTTTCAAAATGTGGCTAATGCACCAACCACCAGTGTATACTTAAAATACAAAATTACATCTTCAGATCTCTTACTGGAGCAGTCAGGGAAACCTCATTTGAAATGAGCACCATGCTCATTTTGGTCTGGCCTCCTGGTTGGAGTGTGTCTGGCCACACTTCACAGAAACAAGCCAAGAGGAGGTGCTTTTTTGTGCCTTTGTCTTTGGCCCAGGGGGGAACGTTCTAATGGCTTTGGTAAATTGATTAAATTATGTTTTGATTGATACAGACTTCGAACATTCAGTGTGTTTCCGGATGCTTCCTCTCACACAGCCTGACTTGCTCCAGGCGTTTGTTCCCCGTTTTGGGAATTTGCCAAGCTCTTCCTCACCAGCAGAGCTGCTCAGAGCCCAGGCTGTGGTTACCAGACCCCCAGAAGGCCTGGTTAGCTCCAGTTACATCCAATTTCTGCCACTTCTGCTTTCAGGTGAGGTCAGATCTTCTCTGCTTCCTTCACGAGCAGGGAGGGAGTTGCCTCCCCTCAGGGAGATGCTGTTCTGTCACCTGCAGCTGTAGGTGTGAGTCAGCATCTTCTGAGAGCAGCAGGGCACAAATAGTTCTCCAAAATAAAACTCCCTGATTCTTTTTCCCCCAAAGCTTATTGCATCCTTCTCTGTGTTGATATCACATGCTCGGAGTTGTATATGTAGAATCTGCTTTGTGTAGAATTAAAGTGTGAGGAATGAGCCCTCTCACTGCAGAGGAAAATTCTGTTCTGGACAGAGAAAATCTGGCACGCAGTTGGAATTAGTCTGAGTAAGGAATGAATCCCTGAGATTTTTACATGGTGATTTTGGTATAATAAAATTCAGCACAGACAAGAAGTTATTTTGTTTGGAAAACTTTATAGAAATGTCTAGACTTTAGCAGGTTTAAAATAATTAATCCTTCATCTTTAGAAGTGAATTAATTGGAGAGTGTATGTGCCGCTACAATTCCCTGCAGGACCACCATGGAATTATGTAAAGCCATGTACAGCATATGCAGGAATTTTCACCAGATGTCTTTTCAAGAGTCTATCTTTGACTTAAAGGAGACAGTAATTTGTGAGAGACTGTTCAACTTGTGTTTGGGTGGAGGAGGAACAGGAGGAGAGAAGGAACTGGGGTGGTGCATTTTACTGCACGGTAAAATAATGTTTGAAAATTTGGGAGAAACAATGGCCGATGTTTTTCCTGTTAGCATGTGAGCAGGGTTGGAAGTTGTACCATCATTATTATCTGAAAGAGAAATCTTATTTCTGAACACCCAGACAGAAGTAGCATTTGCACTGAATTCCAGTTTCTGCATGGAATTCTGTTGTGCTGGAGAGGTTTGAATTCAGAGCTTTTTATTTTAAACATGTGATTTTTTTTTTTTTTTTTTTTTGCTTTACATACCTTTGTTTGCATTGTAAGGAGGGTAAATCTAGGTCTGTGGGCAGGTTTTTATCAGAGCTCTTTTGATTATGTTTTAGGTGAGTTGTCACTGAAGGCCAGCCTTGATCATTCTGTCACAGTGTGGGAGGGCTTCACCTTTCTTCAGTGTTAATGGTGCTTCTTCCTTTCAGCTGCCCTAAAATACAACTTGCTCTCCACAATCCCAGTGCTACCGAGTACAGAGCAAGAGCTTTCTTAAGACTTTACCAACCAAAAAATCCCAACCTCCCAGCTCTGTGTCACGGAAGGATAATGGCACAAACTTTAAACTTTAACTGTCTTGGGAAAGGCCTGTAGGTGCCATTGGCACTCACACAGTCTCCATTCGAGGGAAGAAATAAGAGTTTTGTAGTGCCTGTCAGGTGATCTTTCCACATTGTTCAAAATGTACTTGTTTCCTGTGAATTTCAAGAAGAATCCGTTTGAAATAACTCCAGCTTGGACTGTTGGACTGTTTCATTCCTTCTGGTTTATGGGGGAGGTTTTGGGACAGCAGAAAAAGGGATGCTTTGAGTATTTTGCTATTGGTGAAAGCTAATTTGATGACTAAAAAAACCCAAACCCACAACACCTTCCTGCTATCGATACTTTCGTCCTTAATAGATGGAGTATGCTCTAAGTAGATATTTAATATAAAATAAATGTAAGGAAACATCACCAACTGAAGAGTATGAGGACAGGCTCTGCTGCTTTATAAGAGGGTCAAAGCAAAAGAAATGATCTCATTGATGTTTAGCCCAGGTAAATTCTTTGTGGAAGGAGAACCATGTAAATATAGGTGCTTCATTGCTGCCAGTTTTAAGTTACTTGTTGAAATTCCTTGTGGTGGGTAACAAAAGACTGCTGAGTGATGTGGGAGAAAAACCTCTGCTGCAGAGCAAGCTACTGATATGGTTTGGACAGACTCAACTGCTTGGGCAATTAGTTCTGTACATTTTGTAAATCATCATTTACCTGTAAAAACTAGAGGATTGAGTTGTCAGAGTATCAGATGCAGAGCTGCAAGATTAAAAAGTCTTAATTTCTCTGATTTGGGGTTTTTTTTTGGTAGGAAGACAAATAACATTAAATTAAGTATGACCGGATTTCTTGATGTTCAGTTTTAAACTGATTGAGCGATACTTCACATTTCAATCACTTTGCAGTTCATAATTTAAACGAAAGATGGCATAATATCCAAGCTGGTGACCCAATCAAGGAAATGGGGAAGGTTTCTAACACTTCCTATTGAGCTACAGTTACCTTTATTTTTCTTCTGTCTCTAGGACGTCAGAATTCTCTTCCTAGACTTAAATACCAGGGGTTTAGTTGATAATTAAACATGTAAGTGCTTGTTCCACCCTATTTTCTTCTTTGCAGTGGGGTTGCAAACCTCAATTTTGTGTTATAGGCTTCGGGCCCAAAGCTATAGTCTGCTGATGGTGAAGGTGATGGGGAGGTTTGATGCTATATGTATAATATCTCAGTATTCTCTGTGCCTTCCCAGGACTGTAGGATGGATTGCAGAGCCCTGCTCCGTGTGCCTCACATTTAGGGGATGTTCTCAGGCACTGCTGGAGAATCAGGAGGGGTTGGGCTATTTTGCACATAGGCCACATCTCACTCTCAGGTTTCCACTAAGAGTAAGGTTTTTCCTCGTGGTTGTTCAGGAACAAAATATCTGCAGTATCTGAGAAGAGCTGTGGTGACCCAGTGTTGGGTTGTGCCACCTCTTTGGTTTCACCCGCTGTGGTTTCCGTAGTGGGTTCTGCTCCTTAAGCTTGGCTTTAACTTCAATTTAGGAGTCCAGATCCTCAGTCCACAAAATATTGTTCATCCTAGAAACCTTCTGAGGATTCTAGATGGCTCCCCCTCTATGAAATAGCCTACTTCATCTTCAGCTCCACTGTCAGTACCTGTCAGGCTCATCAGACCCAGAGCTTTCCAGTGTGGTTTCCATGGAATAACACTGCCTGGAACTGCATCCCTCTTCCCCACCACCCACTCGGTGGGAGCTGATACCAGGAACTGGCCATGCTCTGCCCTCAGCCACCCCTGTGCAAGCCCATCAACAAAATAAAGTGTTTCTTGTAATTTAGTTTTCTGGCTTCCCGACAAGCAGAGCTCTGAGCACACGAGGATAAATTCTACCCTAGAGAAGGAGGAAACCTCTCTAGTCAGATAACATAAAGAATACAAATCGATTAAATTGCCAGTGCTCTTGCAGTCCTGTGTGTGTTGGGCTGAGGAGGAGAAGAGATTGAGTCCAGAGTGTGTTTCCTGCACGTGGATGAAGATAAATAACGCTGATATAAACTGATTCCCTGAGGAATGTTATGGTGGGGGCCAAAGATCACCCATTTACAGTGCATTCTTTTATCACCTCAAGGTAATTTTATTTGCCAAGATACTGGAGTTTGTAGCATGGGCTCCTAGACAGGAGGTGGAAAAGAACATATTATGGTGGTAAAGCAAATGAATTCAAATTTCAAATTCCTTCCCATTCCTAATATCCAACTGGTTAGCAGCTTGTCCTAAGATACCTGGGGTGGTTCTAGTTGCAAATTAACTGTTTGCATTTGAAAGGGTACCTACCCTTAACTGTACCATGTAATTAATTAGCATAATGGATTTTAATTTTCTTATTATCTAAGATTTAGATGAGACTTAATTTAGTCTAAGATTTAGATGAGAAGTTATTAAATGTTTCTGAGACAGGACAAAAGGTCAGTCAAAAGCTAAAAGTGCTTTCAGTGCTGTAGTTTATTGCAAATTAACCTTTTTGTTTGGGGTGACAGAAATGTGATTTCTTTTGCCATTTTTGCCTTTTGAAGGCAGTGAATTAAAATATGCTTTGGTTTATGGTATAGGTGCCTTGCTACTCACCTCGTGGGGCAGGTGGTGGTTGGTTGTGTGGAAGTTTTCCTTCCGAGGGCTGCTCAAAGGAGGCTGTGCTGTGTCAGGCTGCCCTGCCCAGCACTCAGCAGTGTGTGCCATTCAGTGAAACCCCTCTGGTTTTCCCTTGGTGGGGGGGGGACCATAATTTGTTTTTCTATTTTATCTAAATTCAAAACAAGGACTGCAGTAAGTAGTAATTTTAAAAGATGAAAACTTGGCACCTTGGTGTCTTCACACTCTCTTTATTCAGTGTGCAGTTGTGCCAAAATATAACCTTTGTGCACGGCGTAAAATTCAGTTCTGCCTTTCCCAAAGGAAACAAAATATATCCTGTTCATCTCTGAACAAATACGTGCTGTGCACTGTCACGTGCAAATTGTTTCCTCTGTTGCTGTTTTGCTAATGGTGCCTTGTAGAGGTTTAAGGCAGATCTCAGGGAAGCCTTTTCAGTGCAGGTCTGTGTCCCAAGGGCTGCTTGCCGGGTGTTCTCTGCGGATCTGACAGTGGGGACACGCTTTTCTTCTTTCATTTAACGTATCAGCACATTAGTTTTCTGCATAGAAGAGTTTCAAAGAGGAGTTCTCCTGGCCCTTTTTCCCCTTGCCATCCCTGTGCAGGTGAGTGTTGTGAAGAAGGTGATGTGCTGCCATCTGTACTCAACAGCCCCATCTCTGCGTTCTGTGCTGGCGTGCTCAGCATGACTGGCCACAAACCACAAACATTTCAGTCTCCTTAGGCTTGAATTTATCACTCTGTAGTAATAAATAACCTGCCTCCAAATCCCTGATGCACTGCATGCAAAAGGCAGCACTGTCATTTAGATTTGGTGTTTTCTGACCACTTCATCCCCAGATTTAACAATGCCTAGAAAGGTAACATAACATTATCCTGCCCTTTTACACCTTGCCTGTTTTTTCAGGTTTAGAGAGACTTGTGCAGCAGCTGCATTTTCAGGTGTGTGACCTGGAACTGTGAGTGGGACAGTGGCACAGACTGGAGTGCCCTGTCTCAGCTCTGCTCCACCCAGGCAGGATGGGCACATTTCACTCCGAGGGCAGGCAGAGGTGTCCTGTCTCCCTGTGAAAATAGCCCAGGCAGCCCAGCCTTTCTCCTGGGAGTTCCTCACATTCCATGGAGAGGTCACTGAAATATTCTGTGCAGCCCTCCAGGCTCCAGGCACGAAACTGTGGAGCAAAAACACACCTTTTTTTCCCCCACTCATCATTCCGTGTTGGTGTGGGGCGTTTCTCCGAGGGGTGTTGGTATTGCTTCCTCTCCTGTGTTTGTTTACATCTGGCTCAAAACACCATTATAAAGATCACCATGGAAAAAGTCAATATTTGCTGCGTAATTTTAGGCAGGATGGAGTTTTTATAGTTACTGAGTCTGGTTTGTGGCCTTAAGTCAATCAATGAGGCTCAGCCTTGGCTGGCACACAGCAGTGTGTTGGTGCTGCAGCTGTTCCCTGGGTTGGGTGTCTATAGGGTGACCTTAGGACATAACTCCTTTTGCATCGTGATCCCTGCTGGGAACGGGGGTTTGTTGGTTTGTTTTCCCTTGGTGATCACCTTTGCACTCACATCAAGCCTTCCTGAATTGTGTGGAACAGGGCCCTAGTGCTGGCACAGGATCAGCCTGAGGAGGAGCAGCTGCCAAAGAGAAGTGTCACCTCTGTCAATGTTTCTGCCTTTGAATCAAGTCTTTTCTCCGAATCCCCCCGTGTGCCTCCGTGCTGGTGGATTGGACAAAAAGGGAATGGAAATAAATATATTCCCATTGTATGGGAACGTAAAGAAATACTTTAATTCATAAATACTGAATTAAAAATTGTTGCATTGCACAGTCATGTACTAAGACAGAAGCCATGAAAATATTTTCATTAAATGCCCTTAAGTCTAACTTTATTAGGTAAATAATAAGACCTTCCTTACAACCTTGTTCTTACCCATGTGTTTAAATGTGCAGTTAGTGAAAAAGTGATTTTTTTACCTTAAAATTGGATTTTGGTCATTTTTTTAATTATTATTTATATATGGGAATTTCAGTGATGCTTGCCATTTTACTAACAGTTTAAACTTAGTGGTTGCTATCAAAATAAGCAACTGTAATGCAATCTGAGCTTCAAGTAGAAAAATTCCTGGGTTTCCAATGCTGCTTGCAGAAAGGCAAGTCATGGAAAATATGTACTTCTCCATGGCAGGCACTGCACATGTGATTTCTCAATATAGGGCATTATGCTGAGCCAGATGTCACAAGTGTTGGGGGGAAGGCAGTTCTGTGCAGAACAGAAAGTAGCAGCATTCCGATATTTACTTTAAGACTGACTAATAATTACTTTCACAAGCTTTCAGACACTATTTATGGGATTTGTAATTCTTTTCACACATTTCTCCAAAGAAACACAATTCTGTATTTTGCAGAATCAGAAAATATTACTAAAAAATGTTAAAACCAGTCATGTGCTTTTCTACTTGGCATTAATGTGTGTGCACAAAACCCACTGTGCACACAGAAGCTCAGACATCTTACTAAATATATGAATTGTGCAAACAGGGAAAAAAAAACCCAAAACATTAAATACCAAGTAAACATAACTGTGCTTTTCTTGGGGATCGAGAGCTTTGAGATGATGACATGAAGCACAACTAAGCATTGTTAATCTCAGCTGCCATTAATCCCAAAGAAATGCTTTTTGCAGACAGCACATTATTACTGCCATGAAATGAAAGCAGGAAAAAAAGAGGAGGCTGTGGGGGACCTTCTGGTGTAGCATATTTGTAAGGGATGGTTTGGGTGCCGTTGGTTTACACGGGGTGTTAAAAAGCATTCCATACTGTGTATTACCTCCCTGCACTACCTGTGGCATCTCACTGGGTGTCTTCTGTTCAGCTTCGTTGAAAGATATTTTATTCAGTGACATCTGCTTTTTCGGTCTTTTATTATGACTAAGTAAGTCTGGAAGGGGGAGCTCGTGGTTTCAGCTTCCCCTCTGTAAGGTCTGTTGTTTTAGAGCACCAGGATACATTCCTTACATCCTTGGTTTCTCTGTCTTGACCCTCATGAGCTTGGTGCCCACCACCCTTTCTCAGTAGTGGCCCCAAATGCACAGCCAGAGAAGCCCTGGAACTCAGTGACTTGGGGTTGCAAATGCTTTAGGTGTGTCCTAAGCTGTGGGAACTCTGGATTCATCGGAGAAGGTGGCACTCCAAGTGAGAAAAATGAAGGAGCCAGGAGGGAATTTTGAAATGAAGGAGGACAGCAGGGAATCGGGAGTCAGGAATCCCGCCTCTGTTCTTGTACATATTTCACTCTGAAGAGACAAAAGACTTTTATATGTATAATGGTATCAGCAGAGCTGTAATTGCAGTCACGTTGTATTTCTGGTCCAGAGTCCTGCCTTTATTGCCCTGAGAATGCAAATTAGAGATTTCCCTTTTCCTTTCCCTCTCACTTGATCTATGATTTCTGGTGAACAGAGTGGCCTTCTTGGCTTACAGATGAATTTCTTTCTAAGGGGCTGTCTGGCTTCTGGTCAGCCTCTGTACTGCCTCTAGGGGATTTCCAAGCATCCATTCTCCTTCTGTCCGTGGATTTGTGGGAAGAAGATGTTTTCTCTTGAAGAACCAGGGCTCAGTGCTGACTGACCTGGCTGGCAGCCGCTGCTCCTCAGGTATCGTTTCACTGCTGGGCTCTGTCAGGGCAACATCGGCAGCTGCTGAAAGCCCTCTGCTAAATTCTCTTCAAAGGGAGGCTACATTTGCACCAAAAAAAAAAAAAATATTCCACGTGCCTGTGGATCTACCAAGAGAAATTTTAAATATCTTGATAGTGTTATAATGAAATGTGGTTTTCTGGCAACTGATTAATTTTGTGGAAAAGCAAAACTGTGTCTTGCCGTGAGCTGCACTGTGGGGAGCAGAGGATGAACAAATCAGTTCAGGAGCAGCGTGACCAGCATTTCTGAGCTCTCTGAGAGAGACACCTAAATCCTGTTCTACAAAGCTCTGCCTAATGTAACTTTTCCCAGTGCTGTTCCTGGGGATGTAAATAGCCAGGCAGCGTTATGGTGCACCACTGATACACTTTACAATAGCTCCTCACACAGGGGAGCGTTTGTAGGATCAGCTACTGACTCTGAGGGACAAAACCAGGTCAGAGTAGTGACAGCAGGGAATTTTTAGTCAGGAATTTTGAGTCTGGTCTAATGGTTTGACTGCAAGCTGAGCCTCTTTAGGAATTGTTTCTGTCGTTGCTGAGATTTTGTACATGTGCTTCACAACTTGCTGTAGTTTGCAGGGTTGCCTGGCTTGCATGCTCCCACCCTGGATAAATCAGTATATCTTAGCATTTTGAAAACCTGGTATTATGTGGAATTTCCTTTTTTGTTCCAAAATCATTGCTCTTATCCAAATCTTGTAGCCAGGGGTAAGGAGAGACTTCGCTGCAGAGCAAAGCCTTTCACAGGTGAGGTTTCTTTTGAGGGGCCAACAACAGACATGGACCTTTTCTCCCTCTGCAGAGCGAAGCATCTTGTTTTATGGGAGGGGATAAATAAGCAGAACATGTAGACAGATCTGTTCCATTTTTAGTTCTCCCACTGATCTGCAAGGTGACTGTGAGAAGTTATTCTGTTTTCCCTCTGCTCTGGTTTATACTCTTTGTGCTTCACTATTCCCATCCTTCTCACAGCAGTAATGCTGGTTTATGTTTTTTAAGAGTGGGGGGCTTTGAGACAGACAGTTGCAAAGCACCACTTCGAGTCTCCAAACCATTGAAGTCAGTGAAGATTTCCTTTGCCTTAAATAGGCTTTGGGTCTGTTCTTAGGAGAGCAAAAAGACTACAAAGAATCATTGTTTTGCCTACTCCATAGCAACCAACAACATAAAGCCTTTTCCCAGATGTGTTTGTTTAAAGGCTTTATAAGTTCAGTTTAAAAGCCAAACTGAAGTTGGAGCTATTGTTTTATGCTGATTTTTGTGTGTTGGCATTTAAAAATTAAATGAACAAGTACACAGCCATAGGAAATGCAGAAATGTGTATGAGAGAAGATAAGAAATGCACTTTAGGGGGGACACAAAACAGGGATAAGTACAGCAGCGTGTCAGCTTTTGAAGAATTACCTGGCATATTTGAGAATTCCTGTGTAATTCCAGGTCACGTGGGAACATTATGATGTTTTATACAGTCAGAGAATGAATTACTGTTGGTTGATAAGTCTCATTGTGCACCAAAAGAGGATATGGTGAACGGGCACTGTGCTGTACATCCTTGAAACTGATACATCCCAATCTTTTTTGAGGAACACTTGGTTTACATGAGGTGTACAGGTAAGCATGAGAAGCAGAGAATTCACCGTGGGAGGGAGGAGGTGGAGGATCCATATGGGTTAGCATATTCTTTTCAGTGGATGAATTGGATTAATATCCCCCCAAGTCCTACTGTGAGAGGAATAACATGTATTTTGACCTGTGAATGCATTTTATTGTACAATGCTGCGTGGCTGTATTTATACTCTGCAGGAAGAAAACTACTCTCTGGTAGTTCCTTCTGTTTTTTTCTCTTTGTAACCCTTTGCTTTTACTCAAGCAAAATGCAAGATAAATGCCCGTTTCAGCCTTTTAGATCTTGGAAATAATGGTGTATTAAATGTGATTAAGTTGGGAATTACCCTATAAGCAGGGTCATAATTACTGTAGATTTAGATGGCATGTTGTACAAATTGCTGCGTGCTCATAATTACAAATTGAGTTTGTTGCACTCTGGGGGTTTATAAACTTTGTTTTAGCCATTAACACATTAAATAGCAGTGATTTATGTAAATCACTGGATAAACCAAAATTTCAGTGTTGTGCTTAATCTAAGGTTTAATTATATTTCTGTATTAGAAATAAAACAGGGTTAGCTTTAGCAAAGAAGGTCAAACAGCCTAAGCATATATTCACTGCTGAGACATTGTTAAACATGAGAATGGTAACGAAGCCTTTGTAAGTTTGGCAGTGCCATTTGCTGGGCACCTGACTGAAAACTACAGCGGCCCAAAGTGAATGAAGCAGCAACTACAGCGAGTGGGCACAACCAGCTCTTCCCAAGGTCAGCCACTGCTTCCTTCAGAATTATTTCCTCAAACTTCTGGGCTGATCTGGTGAGCGTAAGTTCATGGTTTGAAATCTGTGTTCACTTCCTCTTGCACAGAGATTTCCCAGTTGCTTCATTTTTGCTTAAGTCAAGTTGTTGTGTTTTAATGGCTCAGAGATAACTTGGTGTTGTGCTCCAAGAAATTGCCCGGAATAAGGATACCAGGACATGGAAAATTAGTTTTCTGTCTCCTTTCCCTGTGATATTTCTACAATATCTTAGTGGCAACTGTATTGCTAGTTAGATGTCAGAATAGCAGTGGGAGGACAATGGAGTGGATACTTCCTATTGGTTCTGCCGAAGTTGTCTACCCAAAGTGCAGATAAATAAAGTGGAATAAAAGCCCACATTGGCTCTGTGTTGTTAGGAGAGCCTCTTCTGCTCTGTCTTATAGAACCTGAAACATCAGCTCTGTGTGTTCAGCACAGATGTCGTCAGGATGGCAAAGAAATGTATCCATGTGCCACCAGAAAGTTGTCCTAAAAAGTCAAGGTCTATGATAAATGAGCACCTGAGAGAGGATGGATTATGCAGTATGGATTATGGTTATTGTTACCTGAGGAAAACTGGGTTATGCACTACGGATCACGGTTCAACGAAGATGGTTTTGGAATGTTGAAACTTAAACAAAAAGTCCCTCCAAAAGTAATTGCATCTGCCTCGACTCGGAAACCACAATGTTGTCTGCGTAGTGCGGCAAGAATTTGCTTTTCTGCATTTAATCCCCCCCGTTGGAATACATGCAAGGTCTTAAATATGTAGATGATTTTGGTGCTTAACCTCTACTTTAAAGAGTTATTAAAGCAAGGAGCGATTTAACAGTTCTGTAGCAGAATGGCAAAACTAAATTGAGAATTCTGGATGCTTGACATAGATGGGGAGGAAAGCTGCATGTAACAATTATCCACGCGGTGTTTGGAATGGGATGTGTTAGCACTGCTTGGTTATTTGTGTTAGCCTGGCTTGGTTATTTGCTGATCTAGCATGATCCTATCTGTCGAAGGAAGACTGGGTTTGAAGTGGCTTCAGAAAAGCACATTCTTCAAAAAATTCTGTGACTGCTTTTGAGGTCAGAGCTCCTCAGCCGCCCTTTCCAGTACGTCTCCTCCTTCACAGCCCACGCTAAAACTGTCTGCACTTGGTTCCTAAATGGAAACTGGCTTCCAAAGGAGCAGTTGACTTTTGGGAACTGCTTGTGTCTGCTTTGGATTTGTCTCTGTTTACAAAGTGGAGATGAAGCTTTATGCAGGACTGTGTTGAGTCAGGACTAGAAAAAAGTGGGGTTGTTGTCGATCCCAGACCTGAAGGGAAGAGACTGTCTGGATAACCACTAGATGTTGAAAGCAGGCATTGCAGTATAAATAGTCTCTGGTTAGAGACTTGCAGTGACATTAAAAACAGCCTGTGTAGGTGTGTCCTTCCTTAACGTATTTGAGTTTCATTGAAAGCTAGTTAAACCCGGGCTTATTGGAATCCATGCCTAACACCTCCTTAGGAAACTATGCAAAACGTACGCTCGGGCCAGAAGTTTAACGGGGTTTAAGCAAAGTCGCTTAGATTCTTTTTATGACGGTATGTACTCTAAATAAGAGGTACGTTTTACACACACCACGAGGGCACAGCTGGGCCTTTCACTACGCTCGCTCTTGTACCGGATTTCAGCAACATCTTTAGTTTCTCACTAAACGTCGGAGCTCCCCCAAACTACAGAGATCAGCCAGCGCGGCTCTCTAGTGTTATTACAGGATATTATTCATACGGAGCCTAAGAGAGGGTGTTGCTGTTTGGTCGCGGGGGCCCCCAGGCGCGGCTGCCCCGGGGGGAAGCCCTGGGAGCCGCGCTTTTCCCGGGAATCCCGCCCCCGACGCGTGCGCTGTCCCCGCCGTGCCCGTGTGCGGGAGCGGGGCGGGGCGGGAGGGGCGGCGGTGCCGGGCCCCGGCTCTCCGGCATCGGACCGGCCATGTGGTGCCTGCACTGCAGCTCCGAGCGGACCCAGTCGCTGCTGGAGCTGGAGCTGGAGCTGGACAGCGGGTGAGCGCTGCCGGGGGCGGGGGGGCCCCGCCGGCACACAAAGGGCTCCGCGCCGGCCGGGCGGGACGGGTGAGGGGGGGCAGCGCCCAGGGTGGCAGTGTGGGCACCCCCTTTGTGCCTGGGGGAACCCCCCTTATCCCTGGGGTCACCCTTTTTTGTCCCTGGGGACACCCCCCTTGCCCTTGGGGTCACCCCTTTTGTCCCTGGGGACACCCCCCTTGCCCCTGGGATCACCCCACTTTATCCCTGGGGGTCACCCCCTTGTCCCTGGGGTCACCCCTGGTGCCCTGGACCGGGCGGGGGTCGGGCGGCAGCGCCGTGTGGGTTGGCAGGGACGCAGGTTTTCCATCCCGGCGGTGTATCCGCGGTGTCCGAGGCGGCCCCGCTGTGGTGCCCGGGGGGTGTCAGGCAGAGCCGCGAGTCCTTCGGGAGCTGTCGGGGCCTCTCACACACCGGGGTGCAAACACGGCGTTCGGGCGAGTTTGGGACAGGGCAGGGACTCACATGACCGGTGTCAACCTGGAGGGAGCTGTGCTGCAGAGCTCGGGACAGGCTGTTCCCGCTGTCCGGGACAGCAGAGACCTGCCCTTGGCCTGCTCTCTTGGGAAGGCGAGTTACGCTCGGCGGGACCGCCTGGGGAAACCATCATTTGCCACTCAGACAGGAAAGAAAATAAAAAGTTCAATTCAAAGGCCTTTAAAGTACTGATACTTGAATAACTGACGCAAGAGAAACAGGCAGTGGGATTTGTCGTGTTAACACGCACAGTCTCTGTTGTTATGATGTTGTTAACTACCAAAATAATGTGTGTCAAAAGTGCAGAAACACAGAACTCTGTTCCGTGAGCCGCCTGAAAACTCGATGCACAAACTAGTTTTTCTGGTGTGGTGCTGTGTGTGGATTTATGACAGACTAAAATAGTTATGCTGGCAAGTGCACTCGCAAAATAAATTTATCTCCAATGCATGGTGAAAGTTTATCCCACCGAATAATTCAGTGAAATGCTGAGCTGTTTGACTCTGAAAGGAATATTCAACTTGAAACTAAAGATAGAAAACATCTTAAATTGGGTGTGGGCATGTGTGGAGAAACATAAAAGGAGGAAGTGACTGGATTCAGTGTAACTGCATATGAATGCAGCAGTTTCTTTCCTAGAGAAGAAAGGAAAAACCTTTTTTGATAAAGAAAAGGGTTTCATAGTACAGTTTAGTCACACATTTAATGATTCCTTAGCCCATTTTTACCCTTAAGGAAAAGATTAGTGTAGGTTTCCTGTGTGGAGTTAGCAATGTTTGCATAAGTGATGTTACCTTTGCATGGCTTGCTGCAAAACATAATTCATAACTGTTACTGTAGTGACAGATTTGCCTGTTACACAGTTACACTCTGCTATTCATCATTGTTTCAGACTTTTTTCCTCCATTCACACATTGCTGTGCACTTCCTTTCAGTTAAACTTGATTATTCTGCCTGATGTGCTAAAAGAGGAATTGCTGAGTACTTAGTTTGGATGTTGTATTTAACCATGTCTATTCTTGTGGCAGATACCCTTCATATAAACACAGAATTCATTACATCTATCTAGTGCTCTGGGGGAACTTAAGCTGTGCTGAGTAAAATGACCCATTTTCCATTTTCCTTCTGGTTTTGTACCACATTTGCTTTTGTTGTGGTGTCCTGTTCTAGTTCCTTAAATTGTAGATATTGAGAGTAGTTTATGGGAGTCAGCTGTGTTTTTTTCTTTTGGTTAAATAGAGGCTCAGTGTTGGGGTTTCATGTGTGAAGTCAGCCATCATCCAATTTTTTTCCTAATTGTACTAATCTGAAATGATTCCTTACCATCAAATACCCTACCTGTAATACAAGATCTGGAGCTAAGCAGTGCCAATCATGCTCAGTGTATGAACAGCATTCAGTTATTTCTTTGCCCCTTAGGAAGCCTGGGGCAGTTAATAAACAACTTGCAGTTCAGATTCATTGAATAATTGGCAACTTTCAGGTAAGAAAACCCAGGGATTCAGTTTTTCACTGGAAAGGGCAAATGCCAAGTTGAACAGTAACTGATTTGTTGTTCCTGTTACAGACTTGTATTGGAAGGTTGCTGATCCTTGCAGGGCAAGCAGACCTTCTCTGCTGGAGAAGGTGTCTTCACCAGTGGTTCTCAGAGTGCTCCTCTGGAGAACTGGGAAGTGATTTCCTAGGATAGACAGCCTCGTGGCCTTCCATGGGTTTTTTCTCACCCTGTGACCACTTCATGTTTGCAAAATGAAAATTCTTTCAAGAGAATCGTGTTTCTATTTGTATGGATGTAGAAAGTATTCCTCCAGGTGTTGGGTGTTCATGAGAATGCTCTGCCAGCACTTGGAGGCTGGGATCGTTTTGTGCCCATGAGGGTCTCGAGAGCAGGTGCAAGGACTTTGGGAGGAACAACTGCTGTGGAACAACAGTTCATCTTTATGCTGATCGTGTTTTCTGTGAAGTATAAAGATGGCAATTCGAGGATCAGACTCTCTGAAGAGGAAGGTCTCCTAATGCTGTAGCTGATTAGAGCACTTAGGTGATTACTAGAGTGATGCCTCAGACTGTACTTGCCCTGACACCGATCAGACTCAGCTGTGAGTTACAAAAACTGGCCCCAAAGCAGTCACTGCTCTGGTGGTGATGCAGGGTGTCATCCTGTTACCTGTGGGTGTTTAACAGCTCCCATGGTTCAGTTGTGCTTCTTGCTGTTTAACACCACTGACACTCAGATTTCAGGGGTCTCTAGCAGAACTTTGGGAAACAAGAGTGAGGTATTGCTTTCCAAGTGTTCCTTTCCCTACTGTGTGATATTCCAATTGAAATTCAAGACAGTGCATTGCCTTCACTTTGTAGCCTCAGCTGTGTGACTCTCAGTGGGTAAAATGGGGTTTAGCCTGCTATCAGGGCATTCTGGAAATATTAATGCCATAAACATGGCCTGGAAATTACCCACTAGGCCTTCACAGAATTTCAGCATCCCAACTGATGCCCCTTCTTTGCTGTAAACCCATGAGGCTCCCAGTTTCTGCATGATTCTGACAGGTGCAAAGGAGGGTTCAAGGGACTGTATTTTTGAATATTGTATTTTTTTAAAAAATAGAGAAGGACCAAAGTCTGAGGAGAAGAAACCCCACTGTGTTCCTTTGAGCAGTATGAGACATGGATGTAGACTAGCTGGGTTGTTGTACCTTTTCAGTGCAGGGATTTGCACGGATAATTCATAAAGGACTTTCAGGATGCAATTTTTTTGCTCTTTCAGCATTTCCTTCGTTCTTTCTCTGTCAGACCCAATGGTAATTTTATCATTAATTTCAGAGCCAGGCATATTTTAATCACACCAGCTGTCAATCAATTATTTCTTTGTATGTTTATTTAATAACAGAACTGCAGGAGACCTCAGAAACTGTAATCAAGATGGAGCCCTGATTGCTCTGTTTGTGACATTAAATGTATGAGGATGTGCCCTTAACTCAGGCATTGCCTGATCCACAGAGCAGCTGGAATTACAAAGAGCTGGATCATGGGTTAGGGGAGAAGGTGTGCTGGTGCACTGTTTTTGTTAACCATGCTTTGTTTCAGTGTCATTTGTGTTTAAACAGAGTATGAGCCAAAGTCATATTCCTGAGTTTGCTGCTTTATTTCTGTTGCCTTGGGGGACTGTGTAGTTACAAGAGCAGGATCAGGCTCTGTGTTTGGAAGTTCACTTTTAGCATCCTGTATATTGTCATTTTATGTCAAAAATTATGTAAATATAGATTTTGTTAAAGTCACACGTTTTTGTTATGCAAAAATAGTTACTGATCATGGGCTTTTTTAGCAAGACTTATTAATCAAAAATATTTTACTTAGATAGTCCTTCTTGTGTCCTTCAGGAATCCATTTGAATTTTATTTAGAGGAGGGACAATTCTACTTAGGGTACAGACAGAGATGGCAACTTCACTGCACTGCTGTGATTCCACTCCAGGTTTCCAGAGAAGAACAGATGCTGCTTTAATCCACTGTAGCACAAAGCCCTAGTATTACATTAAAGGGGACTGCAAATTTAGCTAAATAAATCCTTTTGCTTCCTTACAATAGACAAAAGACCAGAATCATTTTCATGAAATTATTGCAGAGATGTCTTTAATAAAAATAAAGTAAAAAAGCCAAGCTTTGGTATGATAAAAAAAAATCAAACCCTTTTGTCTCTGTGAGAGAAGCAGAAAATTAGAATGATGGCTTTGATAGCCTTTAATACAGGAAATTGGTGTGTTATATCTGTTAATCAGATTCTTTCAGTAGTTCAGTGTCATCCAAGTTAAACTTGTGCTTAGAAACAAAGGACCCAATTCCCCGTTGCCTTATGCTGTGCAAGCACAAACAGAATGCAGCAGTTATGATTTGGCTTTGTTTTACATTGGGGGCTACAATACAGGGCAGGGCAATGGAAAAAGAATCCCAAGCTGGATTTGAGGGGTAATTGCATTGTTAAGTCGCCCCTAAAATTCATCCCATTAACAAGGATGGATGTGTCATGAGTTTAAATGGTAAGAATAGAGAGAAAGAAAACAGACTTCCTTCTGTTTGTTGATCCATACATGACCTTTGCAGCCATCTTTACACTGGGTAAAGAAAACAAGGATGCAAACCTGGTGGATTTTCTGTTGCAGAGCACGTTTACAGCCAGTCCTGACTCTGCACTGCAGGAGAGTTCACAATTTGTCTTTAATTTAATGTTCACTCTCCACCTTTATGGCAGAATGGACCAGACTCAGTCTCAGATCCCACAGAGAGTGAGCTCCAGCAGTGGCTGTGGGCACTGGAGCTCAGCCAGCTCTGCCCTGGGCTGCATTTCACTTGGGTTCAGTGTTGGAGAGGAGCTACAGCTGGAATGATTCCAGGGGAGATCCTTTCAGTTCTCGTGGCTCAGGCTGGGATAGGCCATGGCAGTGCTTGCACACAACTCCAGGGGTAAATCTGCAGGAAGGAATGGATGAATTAGTTGGAAATCCTCCTGCCTTTAAAGATAATACCAAAGACAGGGTTTCCCTCATTGCTTGGGGGGGTTGTGCTGAGGAAATCATCCTTCAAATGACAGGGACAGCAGTGTTCCCCATCCAGCTGCAGTTCCTTGGGCTCTATCAGTTCTTAGGCCTCTATAAAACCCTGACTTATTGATTGTGCTGTAGCCTAATAATAGTTTTTCTCTCAATCACTCTGCATTCTCAATAGGGAATAAAAATGATCTTTATTTTTATTTCTTACTTGGTTCTACATTATTGTAATATGCTGTGGAACAGCTGTGGGATTTCCATTCTAGAGGTGTCTGGGGTGATGCTTGTGCTTCAAAGTTAACATTTCACAGGGTGTTGAATGTTAGATAATATTATCAGCTGCTCTTAGGTTCATGAAAGAGAGACAGTTCATTATTTTTGTTTAGATATTCTTTTCTTATATTTTACTCTGTGAATCTTGTTTAGAAAATACCAGTGGTGTGGGGCATTTAGTAGAAACTGGTTTCAAGAAGGGGCTGATTTTAATGCTTCTAGATTTGGAAGAATGATCCTTTCCAGCTAATGGTTTCCTATTAATACCAGTCATTAATGCCTTGTGAATTGAGAGAGAACAGAGGATTACCTGGACTTAATGGAAATTGTCCCAAATGGTGACGTGTGGCAAACTTGGATTCCTCTTTTGTTATTAAAATGTGATTAAGATGTTTTTGATTAGGTTAACCTAGAAGAAAAGTATTTCAGGTTTTCCTACCACAGTGTAGCATATTGCACAAGAGTATTTCTGACTGTCTTTGGTTGAGACTTTCAAAATCTGGCTTTGCTCTGTGTTTCACTTTCAGTTCACAAAATGGTGAGCCTTGTTTTTGGGAACTGCACTTCCATCCTTGTCCTAAAAAACCATTTTCCACTGCAGAAAGATCTGTGAACTATGTCTTAGTAAAGAGCCCATAAATACTAAGGATCATCTGAGTTCTGTATTTTAGACCTCGTGTTCTTTTGTGGTTGCTGAGCCTCCCGTGCAGCCCCAGCTAAGACAAGCTGCACCAGCAGGAGCCAGTGCAGAGTGTCCCTGGTGCTGGGGCAGGGCTGCAGAGTGTCCCTGGTGCTGGGGCAGGGCTGCAGAGTGTCCCTGGTGCTGGGGCAGGGCTGCAGTGTCCCTGGTTTTGGGGCAGGGCTGCAGGGCCATGCTGGGCAGTGTGTGCTGCATCCAAGGGGAGCTCTCCCAGCTCCAGCACAGCCCAACATCTGCTCTCCTTCCCTGTGTGTGCACTAAAACATTGCCAAGACAGGTGTTGCTACCTGTGTTACTCTTTTACTGTCATCAGTGAAGTGAGTCAGACATCCTACTTAAAGCCTACACTTAATTCCTCTCTAGCAGAGAAAGAACTGTAAAATACATGGAGTCAGCATAATGGAGAGGAAATGTAAAAGGAAGGAAGTTTGTGAATGAGAAAAACCATCTGTCAGCTCTTTAGTTGATTTAGAGGTTATAAGCAATCTTTTGAGGTCTCATTTCTACAAGAGTGAAGATTTGTGTGTAGTAATGCACAGAATATCTTTCTGTGTCTGCAAATATCTTCTTTATTTGAGCACATTGCCTTGAATCTCACAACATCTACAACATTGTCTTTTCCACTAAACTTCCTACTTCAAACAAAAGGTCTCTTTCCATTTTGTTTCCTTAAACACCATGTTCTGTATACTTGGGTGTGTTGCAGAGGATAAAAATCTCCCTTTTATGAGGATGCCTGTGATTGCAGAGAGGTGAGCAGTGGTTCTGTTCCAGTGAGTTGCACCACCTCTCCATGTGCACAGTGCTCCAGGCCAGCTCCCGTTCTCCCGGGATGGGAACAACACCCTGCACTTCCCTGGAAGCAGGAATAAGTGCCGTGTTCTCATCCATTTCTTTCCTACCTGCTGAGAGTTTCCCATGCCCGTTTCGAAATGACATTGTTTTCCCACAGAGAAAACTAGGAGGGTTTCATTTCCTTGGGGTTTGTTTTTTTAGCCTTGGCACAACCAAGTTGGCAGTCGAAATGCAGGGTTTGCTCAGTTTATTTTTATATTCTGTGCACTTCCAGATTCAGTTAGATCACTAAGGGTGCTTTCTGATCAGACTTTTAACAGTCCATCCTTTGGATTGGCCTTTTTAAGTATGTTAAATTGCTCTGTAAATTTATGAGGTTTGTCTGTAACTTCAGAGGGAAGTCAACCAACCACGAAAAGTTGAATAATCCCTTTCTTTCTGACTTTAAAAGTGGGAGAATTTTAGCCAACTGTTTCTTAAATCCTACTGGCTACTGGTGAGGGTTGGTTGGTTTGACCCTTTGTAGTAGATATTGTGTCTGATAGCAAATATCAGACACAAAGGTGATCTGGGAGGTGTTTAACCTTGGAAGCTGAAGATAATCTCAAGAGACAGCAAAGTATCTCGTGTTCATCAGTGACATTGTTTGAAAGCACAGCTCATTAGATAATAATAATATATTATTAACCAGTTGAACTGAGATCCCTTGGTCATTTAAAGTAGGTCTTTTTGTACAGCATTCATTTGCTACTTAGCTTAAAATATGGCCAAAATGAGTACAATAGTGTAGTGATCTGTGACTTTCCCTGCTACAGTGTCCAGTACAGAAAGATGATTTTGTTGCCATTTCTGCTGCATGGACCCTCTGCATGCTCTTTGATTAATGATTATTCTTAATTTCCCTCTGTCCAGGCCCTCAGACATACTCTAAGGGAAAGGGTGGCCTGCTCAAAAGTTGTTCCTAGCTCTCTGTTCTCCTTCTTATATTTTCAAATAGTAAAGGGGCAAAACTTTAAAATGAGTCAAATGATAGGTTTTATCAAGTATATTTGATCTAAGATGAGAACATAGTTTCTGTGTAGGAAATTTCAATCCTGAAACATTAACTCAGTGACCAGGATTTCACTGGGCATCTTTAAACTGATTCATGTTCATATGATATATGGGGTTTAAGAGGGGAAAGAAGAGTATTATCCACCAAGACCTGAACAGGGAGAGGAAACTAGGATTTGGTCTCTTCCAGAATGTGGTTGGCAGCAAGCTGATTTCTCAGCACTGCCTTCTGTGTCACCCCTTCCTCTGCAGGGCTTGACACAACAGCTGAAGCCACAGGAGATGTGAAATAGGATGGCTGGTATGGGACACCAAGGATTCCTGTGTTCTATCAAATGCTGCCTCAGCTGTGCAGGCAAACCAGGCTTTTCTCAGCTGCAGAAACCAGATCTTCCTTTTTAAAATCAGCCTTGTATAAAGGTCACGTCACGGGATAAACAGTAGAATGTGTATTAATATCCTGCTCTCTTCAGGATGGTTCATAGGCAGTGCATATATGCTAAATAAGAGGATTCCAGCTGAATGGTGTATCTGAATAAATGATAAATAGTTGAGGTCAAATTCTACCACAGCTGCATTGAGAAACTGCCCAGATTTGCGCAGCTTATCCCATTGTGTAAGAGTTTGCATAGGGGGAACAGGACAAAGTCTGCAGTGGTGGACAGACTTTCACAGATTTTGTTACATGATCCATACCAGATACCACAGTTACACCTAAAAATGGTGAGCTTTAGTCCCTGTAAGAAGCTAAAGCATCTTTTTGAAGCATGCATGACATTTTCTGATGTTAGTATATTCTGTGCTGACACATCAAGAGGAAGAACTGAACATAAAAAAACCTCTCTAAAAATTCTAAAACTTGGGCTGATTTGAGCCACAGGCCTCTAATTGCTGCCATAGTAATCTTTTAATAATATCCATTTTTTAAAGAATGTGAAGGATGGAATATGATTGATGCTGGGTGATAATTAACACAGATTGGATGACCTGAGATAGAAGCTGATGTTTGTAAACTGTACTCAAGTCCTATGGGTGCTGTGAGTCTCCTTTGTTACTTTCCAGCTGCTAAATAATGAAAATAAAATGCAGCTTTGCCTTTAGCAGATCAGGCTCATAAGGCAGTAAGTGGCTACTGGTGAGGGTTGGTTGGTTTGACCCTTTGTAGTACATGTTGTCTGATAGCAGATATGCTGCCACTCTTTGACAAAGCTGATCTGGGAGGTGTTTAACCTTGGAAGCTGAAGATAATCTCAAGTGAGTGCTTTCCAAATGAATTGCCTTAGCTCTGAACTCTATTGTAAATGTTGTTCCCTAAAATGGAGAATTCGCGTAGGTTTTTGTTCCACTCTATTTTCATCTTGCTGGTGTATCTCCATTTCAGTAGTGACAGTGCATTCATTCCTACATTCTGCTTTGGGGTGGAGAAAATAACCTTTTTACCCTGCTCTCTGCTACCATTAATGGCATCTAAGACTGGGGGTCAAAATGGCCTGCTTTAAAAAGCATTTTTGTTAATGCCTTTTATGGGGTTGTTTAGTGAGAATTAAAACTTGGTAGTGTCCAAAGGAGTGGATGTTGGGGTTTTTCTGTAGTTTCAAATCCAGGACGTGGCCCAGAGAACAAATGCAGGTTTGCAGGGCACTCAGGGTACTGTGTGAGGAACTCTGCTCCCTGCCCATGGCTGTCAGACTGTTTTGACTCAGCCTGGTTGTTACTGGCAGTCTCACCACACAGAATATTCCTGAATGAAGTGACTGCTTTGTTAGTGTTTGCTTCTGAGACACATGCAAATTTTGTCTGGATTTTTCTCGCAGTGATATTTAACTTCAGTAAGATGAATTACCTGGGACGTTACTTTGATGTGCATTCAAAGGTCTCATTTGTTTTTAACAGAAACAGCTGAACTGAGAGTGCATTCTAAGTCAAACACATTGGTCAATATTTCTTTCCTGGATCAAAGCCTTTGTGAGTGCTGTTGTCCATCATAATGGCTTTGAACTCTTGGCAGTGTATATTTGAAGGTAGATTGGTTTGTTAATGTTATTGCATTTATTGAATTTGGGGATTTGTAGGAGTTCTTAATACAATTGACTTTTGTTTACTAGACAGCACAAAACAGGCATGGCAATAAGAACTGGATTCTAATCTGTTGCAAACCATACTAATAATATACTTCTGCTCAAATGTTCTCACTCCACTGGGGAATATTGTAGGGGGGGTGTGGAGAAAAATGAAGGAGGTACATCTGGCTGGTTTTGCATCTTGAGAAGTCACTCTAAGAACATTTTGTGGAGAGTAATTTGAGATAATCCAATGCATAGATGAGAGCTTTAATTAAACACACCTCGTAGTTCAGAGCAGAAAGCCCCACAGGACTGAAGTGCAAGCCAGCTTTTGAAGCAGGAGGTGGCCCGTGGTGCCAAAGGAGTGCTGTGTGTGGGGAGCACAGTCCTGGTTAGCAGTGCTCTGCCTGGAACTGTCGCTTCCAGCGTCCCAGGCAAAGCAGGGCTGCCTTGCACTTGTAAAGGCAAAGTTACGTGCAAGAAATGAGCTTTTGGAGAGGTTTGTTCCCCTGTGGAATGCTGCCCTGGACCCAAGCATTATTGCCATTCCAGTGGTGTGTTCCAGCCCTCCTGGTGGAAGTGTCTGACCACCCCAGCTGCTCCAGCAGCTGCCCTGGGCTCCTCTCTGTTACTGACTTAGTTCCGTGGGCGACTTCTGGTCTGCATTCCTTGAGCTAGGTAGAGAATTTGGATCTATTTCAAGTGGGAATCTATAATTAGGAGCTAAGATCAGACTTTGGCTGGTCTGAAGCTGCAGATTTTAAAAGGAGATAGTTGGTATAAAGTAGATGCCCAGCAATTCTTCCTCCCTGTTTACACAGAATATTTATTTTTGAGTGAGGCTGAAGTTTTACTGGGAATCATGTTTAGCTTCACTCTTTGGTTTGCATTTAAATCCATCTCATAAATCATAAGGTGTCCAGATACTTCAGCTGTGGATATCATGTTCATGTTTATGGACAGAAAAGTTTCTGGGACAAAGGAAGAAAATCAGCTTCCTGAATTGTCCTATCAGTAGATATGACTTAAAAGGAACCAGATTTACATGCATTTTTCCTGAAGAGGGGAATCAATTATATGCATTCAGGGAAAAGCAGGCAAGTTAGAGAAGGGGTGGATTTGACTGAGCAATTTTTTGAAGAACTACTCATGCAAATGTTTCACTGTTGCAACAAATAAAATAAATATATCAATCCTTCCTTAAGTTCCATTTGAATTCAGGCTGTGCAGGCTACCTGCAGTTTTGACTGCTGTCCCTGGCAAGTGCTGCTCTGCCACAGTCCTGCTTTAAGAGCTGCCTCCTAAAGAACAGAGCACGTGCATTGTCACGGCCAAGCCGACTGTTTTATCATCTCCTGCTGACTAGAATTTTAAGTTGGCTGTGGTTTAGTTGCTGTATTCATAATACTTGGGCTTTCTTTACACAATGTAGAAGAAGAGACATTTATTCCGTATACCTTGAACTTGTAAGGATCTAAAATGCTACGGAAAATCTTTATGATGTAACAGCACAAACTTATTATATTGTCATACTTCTCTTTATGTCCAAAGCACATTTTTTACAGGATTAATATAAGGCTGATTGGTTCTCATGTGTGTACCATCCAGTTGTTTGGGCCTGTTTTCAATTACAAGTCTTTATATTACACTGTTGAAAGTCCATTCTAAATGAATGATGAAAATAACAGTGATTTCAGAGACAGCTCATTGGTAAAACAGTTTCTCAAGTGTTTGCTCTGTTTTGCTGGGAGGGTCTCTTTGGTTCTATTTTAAAATGTTGCATGCAGTTTTGGTTTGGCATTTGCATTATTTAGAAGCATGTTGAATTTCTTTGTTGCAAACTGAATCTGCAACATACTGGTTTGAACATGTGGATGATTTCTGTGAGCATATGTTCCCACTATCTTTGTATTTTAGTCCTAAAAATGCACAAGGACACTTGACTGCTTGTGAACTGTGGGGCTTCTGGGGTGAGTGGCAATACTGAACCATTCCTTGCATCTGATATTATTGTTATATACTTCCTTTTTACATGCATGTCATTTTAAAGATAAGGTACTGGGCCTCAGGAAAAAAGGAACTTTCTGGTCTTCTGGTTATCAAATGTCTGTCTTTGGTAGTACAGTTTCTCTGACAGATAAATTCTTGCGCCTCTGGATACAAAACTGTAGCTCCTCTGGTCATTTTGCCATTAGTCAGTGGAACAGATAAGTCTGTACTCATGGAAAAGCTTAGGGTTTGCTCCTTACTGGAATTTAGATCTTGAGGACTCTTTCCAGTTTCCATTTTAAGCTCAAATGTTGAGGTTGTCTTGTTTTTCTAAATTTTGTCTCTGTTGTGCTTATTTTTAGTTTTGGTAAGAGTCTGGCAAGATTTGAAGGGAAAGGAAGGTGTGAATATAAAAATGAAAGGAATAACAGTAGATATGCAACATAATATGTTGGTTTAAAATATGACAGTGGGTTTAGTGTACTGGTTGCTCATGACAGCCTTTGTGAGCAGAGGTAACAATTCCCCCAGAGGGTGGTTGGGCACTGCCCAGGCTCCCCAGGGCAGTGGGCACAGCCCCAAGGCTGCCAGAGCTCCAGGAGGGTTTGGACAAGGCTCTGAGGGACAGGGTGGGATTGTTGGGATGTCTGTGCAGGGCCAAGAGTTGGACTTGATGGTCCTGATGGGTCCCTTCCAACTCAGGATGTTCTGTGATTCTGTGAATTGAAGGTATAAAATGAGAAGAAAAGACCTGCCAGGTTTCTGCTGCTAAAATGCCCGGAGAAGAAGTAATGTGCTTTGGTCATGGCTAACCACACAGCTACAGAGGGAGAGAGGAGACAGAGCTTTTTCTTATTAGGTAATTCCTGACATGAACTCATCCCCTGAGCAGTGGGAAATAACTGTGAAAACCACGACCTTTTTCCAAGCAGCCACATCTCCTTCACATTTTGTCAGCCTGGATCTCTTGGTGCTGCTGGAGTGCAGAGCTCCAGCCTGGGCACCATCCCTCAGCTTTGGCATCTGGGCAAAGGAGGGAGAGGAGCAGCTTCTGGCAGCCCCTGGGTGTGCCCTGGGGTCAGCCCTGCACCGGAGCTGGCAGGAGCTCTGGGGCTGTGCGGGGGGGGCACAGCGGGGGGGGGGGGGACGGGGGCTGTCCTGTGGGGTGGGTGAGAGGGGCTGCACTGTGGGGTGGGTGACAGGAGCTGCGCTGTGGGGTGGGTGACAGGAGCTGTGCTGTGGGGTGGGTGACAGGGGCTGTGCTGTGGGTGGCAGGGAGCTGTGCTGTGGGGTGGGTGACAGGGAGCTGAGCTGTGGGGTGAGGGACAGGGGGTGTGCTGTGGGGTGGGTGACAGAGGCTGCACTGTGGGGTGGGGGACAGGGGCTGCACTGTGGGGTGAGGGACAGGGGCTGTGCTGTGGGGTGGGGACACGGGGGCTGTGCTGTGGGGTGGGTGACAGAGAGCTGTGCTGTGGGGTGGGTGACAGGGGCTGCACTGTGGGGTGGCCCTTCCCCCCTGCCCGGCTGGTGAAATCAGCAGGCCCTGCTGCCATGCAGGGGCCACTTCAGTGGTGTAGTTTAATTTAAAAGTGTTTGCAGAGCGTGGGGCTCAGCTCCTGCAGGAAGTGCAGAGCCAGACACAGGCAAAACGGCAGAAAATGCCTGAATCCAGCTGGTGAATACTGAGTTATAACATTAGAGAAAGTAATCTGATTTTCACCAATTTTACCTATCCATTGTAGTACGTTAAGAGTACTGTACGTGGCCTGTTTCTGTCTTTCTCTAAGCCTTTCTTCTTCCCTGTTGTTCCTTGATACAGTGGTGGTTTGGGATTTTTTAACAGTATTTTAAGTTGAGCTTTATGCAAGAAGAAACTTCCAGTGTCAATTACTGTTAAATCCTGATTCAGCCAGTGCTGGCCATTCCTTCAAAAAAAAGTAATTGAGATGTCCAAAGTTTTTCAATGGCTCTGGTTTAAATTTTTATTCATGAAAAGTCATATTAGTAGTACTAATTATTTTTAAATATTTCATTTTCATTCTGTAGCTGTTCCATTCTCTTCTTCTTTGTAAAATACTGCTAAACAACCTTTCCCTTTTTCTGGCTTGGCAGATAATGAGTGTCTGTTTTCTGCTGAAACAAGAGTGTGATAAAACAATTAGAATTCTAAGAATGAAAAGTTAATTTCAACTGGTTTGCTTTCTCCTAATATTACCTAATTGGAATATTCAGCAGATTGCTGGGCTCACTAGTAATATGCAGTTGCACATTGCAGGGAGATGAACCAAATTAATCCACTAGTTGTTTTTCTTTAAACATTGAATTTATCAGTAATTCTACTGGACATGTAGGGTAGGTGGCAGATGCCTCAAATTGGAGACCTTTATTAAGAAGGGGTTTTTTTAATTCCAGTTGGGACTTTTAATTAACATTTATTTATTATAATATATAGTATATAAGCATAAATAATAATAAACAGTGTTGCATTGTCCATTTTTACAGTGTGCTTCATGTACTTAATTTCTCACCCATGTGAGAAAAGCAGTGTGTGAAGGGTGGCTGCTGGAAGGGAAGCAGTGCTGGAGAGGTGTCTCAGCTACTCCCTCAGTCACAGGATTCTAGTTCTTGCTGCCAGCCTGGAGCAGAATCCTTGACATTTTTGTGTGTAGGCATTTCTAATAAGTGGATAGATAAGTGTTCTGAGCCTGTTTTAGTCATAGAATTGTTAGGTTGGAGAAGACCTTTAAGATCATCGAGTCCAGCCATCCCCCAGCACTGCCAAGGCCACCACTGACCCATGTCCCCAAGTGCCACATCCACATGGCTTTAAATCCCTCCAGGAATGGGGACTCCACTGCTGCCCTGGGCAGCTGTGCCAGGGCTGGACAACCCTTTCCGGGAAGAAATTTTTCCTAGTACCCAACCTAAATCTCCCCTGGTGCAACTTGAGGCTCACGTCCTCTTCCATCACTTGTTCCCTGGGAGCAGAGCCAGACCCCCACCCACTCCCCCTTCCTGTCAGGGAGTTGGAGGGACTGATCAGGTCTTCCCTGAGCCTCCTTTGTTCCAGGCTGAGCCCCCCCAGCTCCCTCAGCCCCTTCCCCAGCTCTGTTCCCTTCCCTAGACACGCTCCAGCCCCTCAGAGTCTTTCTTGTCATGAGGGGCCCAGAGCTGCCCTCAGAATTCGAGGTGTGGCCTCAGCAGGGCCAGCACAGGGAGACAATCCCTGCCCTGCTCCTGCTGCCACAGCAGGGCTGGCACAGCCCAAGGGCCATTGGCCTCTTGCCCCCCTGGGCTCACCTGGGATCACGTCCAGCCGCTGTCACCAGCACCCCCAGGGCCTTCTCCAGCTTCCCAGCCCCTCTGCTCCCAGTCTGTAGTCTTGTTGTGATGCAGGGGCAGGAACTGGCACTTGACATTATTGAACCTCACACAATTGGCCTTGGTCCATGGATCCAGCCTGTTCAGATCCCTCTGCAGAGCCTTCCTGCCCTCCAGCACATCAGCACTCCCACTCACCTTGGTGTCACCTGCAGACTGACCAAGGGTGCCCTCGATCCCCTTGTCAGGGTTATTGACAAAGACATTAAACAAAACTGGCCCCAGCACTGACCCCTGTGTAACCCCCTGGTGCCCATTCCCAGCTGGATGGAGCTCCATTGCCCACCACTGGTGCCCATTCCCAGCTGGATGGAGCTCCATTGCCCACCACTGGTGCCCATTCCCAGCTGGATGGAGCTCCCTTCCCCACTCCTCCCTGGGCCAGCAGCCAGTTGTGAGCCCGGTGAGCAGTGACCCATGCAGGCCACGAGCAGCCCGTGTCTCCAGGAGAATGCTGTGGGTGTCAAAGGCTTTCCTGCATCCAGGTTCACATCCAAAGCCTTTCCCTCCCCCCCCCCGAGCTGCTCACCTTGTCATAGAGGGAGATCAGGTTGGTCAGGCAGGACCTGCCTTTCCCAAACCCGCGCTGGCTGGGCCTGGTCCCCCGGCTGTCCCGCACATGCCATGTGGTGGCACTCGAGATGATCTGCTCCATGACCTTCCTCATCACTGAGGTCAGGCTAACTGGCCTGGAGCTCCCTGGATCATCCTTCTGTCCCTTCTTGTAGGTGGGCATCACATTTGGTGACCTCCAGTCCCCTGGGACCTCTCCAGTTGACCAGGACTGGTGATAAACGATGGAAGGTGGCTTGGAGAGCACTTCCACCAGCTCTGGGTGCTGTTCCCCCTCAGTGGAGCAATCCAACCTGTCACCCTTATAGCTTCACACAAGTCATATTTGTTGAAATGTTTTTCTTTTCCAAACATATGTACAGTGGTGGGAAGTAGAAAGTGAGCTGCTTTTCCCTGTCAGTGGAGTTCATTGGAATGCAAGAGCTCATATGGAGCTTGAGCTGCTTGTAAGAGGCAGAAGAGCTGGATGGGAGAAAGCCCTAAAACACGTGGTAGTGGCTGTGCACGTGGGTTTGCTTTGAAGGGCTGTTGTTTGCAGGAGGCTGCCTGTCCTAAAAGGTAATTAATTCCCTGCTTCCCAGGTTAGGTGGTAGGGAATAGGCCTGTGAGCAAAAGGAGAGCAAGCATTGTAGTCAGTCAAGCATCACATTTATATCTGGAAAAAGTACAAGAGGCAAACTACAATTAAGAAGAAGCCCTTAACTTTAATCAGAGCCCTGGGCAGACCTCCTTCCACCTTTTTCTGCTAGGGCAGAAACTTTTTGTTGCTGAACAGGTTAAGTGATCCATTGAAGGTATCATTATTAAACTGCCAACAGGAGGTTATAATCAACATGGAAGGGTTATTATATAGTTCACAACGGTGAGGTCGGCCAAAAAAGTCACAAACCTAAGAAGGGGGAAATAGTGATAATTCCTGCCTTCCTGTTAGAAACAAATTTTCCATACTTGTATGAAAAGTACTTATAAACTTGGTCTGGGAACCTGTGATGCACAGAATAGTGTGGCCTCAGAGTTGGCAGGACAGAGAAAAGTATTTTAGTGTTTAAAGAGAGAATGTGATCCTGTTTCTTTAATGGATGCTTTAGGGAGGCTGATTTGTTTGTGTTCAGTGGGTGGTTACACAGTTTCAGTGTCACTAGCAAAACTCGGGCTAATTTATCATTTTGAAGTTGAAAGCCAGCTGGATCACAGAGGGAAAGGGATTAGTTTCCTGTCAGCTTCCTTTTTGGAAAAAGTAATGTGTGCACACTGAAAATATTTCCAGCTTGGGTTAAGTATGTTTGAAAATACCTTTCGGGTAGAGTCATATTTTGATGGGCAAAGAAAGAGTACTTGCTTTCAGTTTTCCATGTTTATAGAAGCATTTTAAGAAATCTAAGGGGCTTTTTTTCTCCTTCCCTTTAAAAAGTACCCACTGTTCAAGCTGGGAGGGTTTGGCCAGTGTTAACCCTCTTCTCTCCTGGTGGAGAAGGTTCAGTCAGAACTTGGTCTATACTTTCTGAAGGGACTGCTGAGAGACAACAGGAGGACTTGGGTTTTTTTATGTTCCTCTTCATGTGAATGAAGGCAAAATAAGAAATACAGGACCTGGAATTTTACTCCTTTGGGGTTGGGCTGTGCCTTTCCTAAAATAAAAGGTAGGGCAAGTGCTGCAGATGCTTATATTTGGTCATGGAGTGCTTCCTAAGTCTTTTGAGGGATTAAAAAAAGGTCCGGTTTCGTTCTGCTGTCAATGCTCTGTGTACACAGGGTGAGGCAGACAGGAAATACTGATGTGAAACATAGAATAAGGTGGAAGAGTGAAAGTGCAAATCCTACTGCAGTGTGAGAGTGCCCTGCTGCAAACACAACCCAAACACAAAGTGCTGTGTCATCAGGACTTCGGGATACGCCTGGGGCTCAGCTTTAAAATGTTTCCTATTATGTACCACCCTTTTAATACAAAAATGTTTTTTCCTTTTCTTTATTCCTTAGCAATAACAGCATTCACGTGAAAACAAAGTGTTTTATTTGCCAGATAGTTTCTAATGTGTTTTCTTCACCTGAAAGCACGTTGCTTTCATTAGCTCTCAACAACATCCCATGGGATGCTTTACTCCAAAGGATGCCAAAAGCATCCCATGGGAGCAGTCTTTCACTAACAGAGAAATAAATGAGATTTCTCCTGGAGGTACTTTTTCCCAACTTTAGTCTCTAGAAACATAGTAGCTCTCAAGATCCATTAAATCCCAGCTCTCCGTTGAGTAATCTCTGGGAAAGTAATCCTTTTATGTCAAACTGTAATATGAGGGTAAGAAAATATTGCTTTAATTTGTCAAAGCAAGGAAAGACACAAACAAGCATCTGTCACTTGGAATAGAACAACTTGGAAATGAGCAGTATTATATGAAATTAGAAGTTTTCATTCATTTTACACAATAGTTGCCTAAGGAACTGAGGATGTTATTAATAATTACTGTATAAGGTGAAATAATGCTTGAAACCTGCATTGTCCTGCTCCACTCATGATCTAAAGGTGATGCCTGCAGGGCACATTGAGACTTGCTTAGAGTACAGCAAAACCTGTGGTGTTTGA
Organism: Neopelma chrysocephalum; assembly: GCF_003984885.1. Classification (NCBI taxonomy): domain Eukaryota; kingdom Metazoa; phylum Chordata; class Aves; order Passeriformes; family Pipridae; genus Neopelma; species Neopelma chrysocephalum. The sequence goes on from NW_020897871.1 coordinate 475,722, forward strand.
CATGAAAGCCACATTCCCTGTAACAATTGCACTGAAGTTCAGGCAGATGTGCTGGGTGCCTGCAGTGTTGCTCGGCAGAGCCGTGCTGGTGGCTGCCGAGGTTTGGGTGCAGCACTCACCGAGCGTGTCCCGTCTCTCCCCTGCAGTGTCGAGGGCGAGGCTCCGAGCAGTGAGACTGGCACGTCCCTGGACAGCCCCTCTGGGTACCACCAAGGGCCGATCACCCACAGCTCAGCCATCAGCCCAGACCACTACGACCCCTCTCCCTACGGGCTCTACTCCATCTCCCCGGGCCAGCGGGCGCGGAGGCCCAAACTCCAGCACTCCACGTCCATCCTGCGCAAACAGGCCGAGGAAGAAGCTATCAAAAGGTCAAGATCGCTTTCTGAGAGCTATGAACTCTCCTCAGACCTACAAGATAAGCAGGTATTTGGGCTTTGTTGCTTAATTTAAGACGATGGCAAGATGTCTGTAAACTGGGAGGAGTCTTTTTTAGCGTCACATCAGTTGTGATGCTGAAAATGCCTTTTTTCTGTGCCCAGCTTAGTTCAAATAGTCATGTGCCAGCATTTCTGAGGTTTTTGACTCTTTTATCCTGTGTTGTATCACCCCTGCATCCCTTACACCTTCCCCACTTCCTGAAGAAAGGTGTAAAAGATATGTTGATAGTTTTAATAATAAAGACAGTTCTACCAGGAACTTATGCTCGGGACAATAATGCAAAATATTTTCCTAAGCAAATGAGTCATTTTGAAACCTGGATATTTTTGTTGCTTCTGAAAGAAAGGAACAACATATTGCAGCTGATATTTTCTTGTATCTGTGGGGTGAATTCAAGGCATTAATTGGCTTTACTCAACTAGGCAAAACTCCCACATCCTTTACAAAGAAATGGTTGTAGACATTCAAAGCCTTTGTCTGTAAAAAGGCACTTTTGTAAGACAGCCAGCCTTTCCTTTTAGGGTTTGTTTTGAATGTATTCCTATTTGAAAGATGTATATCACCATATAAGTTCATATTTATGATTTGAAAATGGTGCCCTAAGAGTTTAAGGTAAGCAAATATGCAGGATACACTCATTGCAGTGGTAGATGAACAATAGCCAATAAATACATCAATGTTTTCTGGTTTGGAAGGTTTTTTTGGTTAGAGATCTTATCACAGAATCACAGAACCCAATGAGTTGGAAGGGACCCACAAGTATCATCAGGTCCAACTCCTGGCCCTGCACAGGCCCATCCCCAAGAGTCTGGGAATCATGGAGGTATATTCCATAGTCACTCCAACCTCTATGTTAATATGGTGAAAGTGGCAAAATTCCACAGACAGGAAGCAAACTACTCCTGATTTTGGACCAAACATTGATGGTCAGTGAAATTTATAGGGGCTAAATCTCATTTTCAAGTTGGGGGATCATAAGATGTTGTTCCAGAAGGACCTGGAAGAACAGAGCTTGAGCTCTGCCTCGAAGTTGAAGCCAATATTTGGGATAGCAAGTATGAGTTCAGTTTAGCCTCCATGCTCACCAAATTGTGGGGACACCAGGTTCCTGATGCCAGCTCTGCTGCTAAGTTGGACCTGCTTGTGAGATCAAAACTGTTCCTTCCTGTTCCACCTTTGGCAGTGGTTTTTGCTGGATGTCTCACCAGGGATTGATGTAGAGTGTGAGGCTTTCTGAGGAGATCTCCTGCACTGCAGATATTCCACAGAGCCCAGTTCCGTCTGTCCTTCTGTGCCAGTTTGATGGAGAGTGAGAGCTGCAGATGTTATTTTGTATTTGTTCAGGGAGTCTTGCACAATAAAAGTGACAATGATACATGAAGGAAGCTTGATACTGAAGAGCTGGTTACTGCTCTTGAAAAGCTCTCCTTGAAACAGCTGAAGATACTAAAAACGATGTAGGAAAATGTCCCAGACTTTACCTAAAGTTAACCTGCATTAAATCTGCATTGAAAAGCTGCATGAAATGGGCATTAAAATCTATCAGAAATACTAATCACAGGTCTAACTCATCTAGGCAAGTTGGAAAATAATCTCAATTTAAATTCCCACCAAACCCCCCTAATTTATGATAATCAGTGATGATGTTATTTTCTGTGTAAAGCTGAAGGACAACAGCCTGTTGCAAGAATAAAATCCAGGTAATTTGTTTTATGGAATATTAGGTTTTGTTTCATTCTCTCTCTCTAGCTATGCTAGTTTACTTTTCATTGGGTTTGACATTTAATTTTGAGAGGAGAACTGAATTGACAGGTTGTTTGTTTTGAGATTAGTCCAGCAAAATAATCTCTTGTGATTTATAAAAATACATGTGAGATAGATGTATATATAGAGAGATGCACACACATATATATACATATATGTATATGTCTGTATACTACAAATAGAAATAGTAGCAAATGTGTGGCAGCAGTGGCAAGGTTGTGACAGATTATTAAGTTCTTAATAATTTTTTGAATCTTCAGAATGCTTTATGAGTAACCTCATAGTCTCTTTGGCACGTGCAAATGTGGGGGCAAAACCCCCCATTTGGTAGTGAAAGGCTGAACAATTGTTTAAAGAGACACTATAGAAAATTATGCAGAAATTTACATCTGGAAATGTAAATCCAGATGGAATTTGGAGCTGCTCAGAGATCAGTAACAGCTTTCTGAGCTTTGTGAAAGCAAGTTTAAAAATACAGTCAAAAGAACAATTCCCTACCACTAATCCTGATCTGAGTCCACCTGAGAAGTTGGCCTCCTCAGTTTATGCCAATAACTGTGCAGAATATTTTTTGCCTCTATAATTAATAAAAAAAATAAAAACCAGTGATTCGGTGAGCAAAAAGGGAGATCATCTTTAATGTGGAAGGGGAATGGGAGCTGCTGAACCTGGCAGTGGCACTGAAAGAAATACATCAGCTACTCAAAAATGATAGCCATAATGGACTAGAAAATAATTTTTAGTAGCATTTAGTTCCTTTCATAGAAGGGGGATGAAGTCCCTCTGCACATCAGTGTCTGAATTTAGCAGTTAGTTGGAGATTACTTGGAGAGATCTCCAAGGTATGAGATTAAATAAAACGTGGTGTCTCATGAAAAAGGGTACCTGAATTTGCAGGCAAGAAGAAATGACTTTTGAATCATTGCAGTATTATGAAAATTGCATGGACTTACACAAAAACGCTGCCAGAAAAATGGTGGGTTTAATTGTAGCATTAAACATATTGATTTGTCATAGGTGTTTTTGTCATTTGTCATTTGTGTTTGTGAATTGTATTGATCTGGCAAAGACTCATCAGAGCAGAAATTAAATATTGGGCGGGGGGGATAAAGAAATGTAGTTATTCATCTTGTTCAGTGTTTTTTAAATAAGTAGAAGGGTGAGGCACTGAGAGTTGTCCCTTCAGAGAGTGTGACAGCATTATGCTGCAGTAGAGCTCTGTCCTGTCTGCTTTGACATGGCCACACCACTGCTAATGTGTGGAAACCAACTTTTAAATGAACACACAAATTGCTAACACCATAATTTTATATGATAGTATTCACAGAGTCATTTTTTTGTATTTTAGGGTGGAATTTGCAAACGACTATTCAGTTCACTGTTGGAGCTTTGAGTTTTTACTTTCAAAACCAGCGTATACTCTTTGAAAAATGTCTGAAAATTGCAGTTGTTCTAAGAGTTATCTTTTTTTACACTTTAACCTCATTCTAACCTGCATTAAGCTACAGATTCCCTGTGTTCACCCCCCAGGTGGAGATGCTAGAACGGAAGTATGGGGGCCGTCTCATAACCAGACATGCTGCTCGCACCATCCAAACCGCCTTTCGCCAGTATCAGATGAACAAGAACTTTGAGCGTCTCCGAAGTTCTATGTCTGAAAATCGCATGTCAAGGCGCATTGTCCTGTCCAATATGAGAATGCAGTTTTCCTTTGAAGGACCTGAGAAAGTCCACAGCTCTTACTTCGAAGGGAAACAAGTTTCTCTTACCAACGATGGGTCAAAGCTGGGGTCCCTGGTACCGGCTGAATGCGATGACCTTGGAGAAACAGCTACAATGAAGTCTCCAGCAGCATCTACTGATTTCACTGATGCTATAACGGAACTGGAGGATGCCTTTTCCAGGCAGGTGAAATCCCTTGCGGAATCCATCGATGATGCACTGAACTGCCGTAGCCTGCACTCTGACGAAATCCAGGCTGCAGATCAGGTCAGAAGTCGTGAAATGGAGAGGGACAGTTGTGCTCCAGCCAAACCGGCGATCCACAATGTGGATCACAGGAAGCTCGATGAGATGACAGCGTCGTACAGCGATGTCACGTTGTACATCGACGAGGAGGAGTTGTCCCCACCCCTTCCCCTATCCCAGTCTGTGGACAGGCCGTCCAGCACGGAGTCGGATCTGAGGCTCCGCTCCGTGAACTCCTCCCAAGAGTACTGGTCCATGACCCACAAAGATGATAAGATAGACACTGATACGAGCTGCAGGAGTACCCCGTCCCTGGAATGTCAGGAACAGAGGATGAGGATGGATCACCTACCATTGCTAACTATAGAGCCACCCAGTGACAGCTCCGTGGACTTGAGCGATCGCTCGGAGAGAGGCTCATTAAAGAGACAAAATGCCTATGACCGGGGCATCACCAGTCAACAGGGAAGCCCCAAACATATCCCTCACAGTATTCCTGCCAAGATCATCACCCGGGAGGAGCAGGAGGCGAGACACAGGGCCAGGCCTATAGACAGTCATTTAGCCATCAATGGCACAGCAAACAGGCAGAGCAAATCCGAGTCGGATTATTCCGATGGAGACAATGACAGCATCAACAGCACTTCCAACTCCAATGACACAATAAATTGCAGCTCAGAATCTTCTTCTAGAGACAGCCTAAGGGAGCAAACCTTGAGCAAACAAACCTACCACAAAGAAACTCGCAACAGCTGGGATTCCCCTGCCTTCAGTAACGATGTTATCAGGAAGCGCCACTATAGGATCGGGCTGAACCTTTTTAACAAGTGAGTACAGCCTTTCCTCCCTTTTCCTCTGAGAATGACCCAGCAATGTTTTTCTTGTGTTGGATAAGGTAAGCCTGGTGTCTGATACTGACCTTTCAGTGAATAAACAAGCTGCTTGTGGTGACTCTTCGTGTTCAAGTACTTACAAGTTGACGTCTCCATAGTTAAACAGCTTGGGGGAAAAGAAAAAATATAATTATGTGTACATAAATGGTAGTGAACTATTTAAGTTTAACCTGATTCCTTTCTTGTGGAGAAACATGGTGGCCTGATCCTGATCCATTTTTTGGTGTTATAACAAATTCAGATTTCTTCCTGCCCTAATCATGTAGGTGGTGTAAAACTTGTCATGTGGGAATTCGAAAAAACAAGCAGTGTAAGATGAATTTCCTGAATTACACTGGCAGGGCCTAGAATTTGTTCAGTAGATTTCCTCAAAACTTCGATACTGAAACCCAGTGCACTGAATATTTTTTATACTAAATAAATATTTATTATTTATCATAAAAATATCTCAAAATTTGTATTTCTGCCTATGACTGATAGTTTTCCCATGTATGGAGTTGTTTAAAATTTCTATAAATAACTGTATCACATTTCTTTGTTTTATTGAAATACTTTCTCCTTTGGATGCTCCCATGTGGCAGCAGAAAACCAGGAATATTTTGAGAGAGGGTAGCAAATAATTACTACCCTAAACTCTGTACTCCCTTTACTGGAGTTACACAGTTGTCATTAGAACTATCATTACCTGAAGATAAGAACAGCTGGGGGGTTGCCATTAGAATTCCTAGTCTTTCCTCACTGCTCAGTGTGTCCTTTTCCTGCCCTAGGGTGGGTGTGATGTCCCTAAACCTTCTGTGGTACCAGTACTTATAAAGCTGTGCATTACAGCCCTAACGTGGACTGGCCAGGCTGGGCTGTAAACACTCTGAGCTTTGGGTTTATATCTTTGAGAAAAGGCCTTTATGGAAGCTTTTAACCAATTGGAATTACACAAGTCATAGGATCTCTGCTCGTGAAGTTGCCTGGGTAGGAAGACACACCAATGAGCTTTTTTAAGAACATTTGAAAACAATGACGGCAGGGCGGAGGAGGAGGAAGGTGGTGCTGCTGTTGGCTGACGTTTAAAAGACTTGGTGTTTGCTGGGTTTTTTACACAGCAATTAAACCTTAAGCAGTCGGTGATCAGTGAGCTACGGGCTTGGTAACAGAGTCTTTTGAGTCAATGTGAGGAAAAAGGTGAATGGAAAAAGTGCTCGAGCAGCGATGAATGAGAGCTTTGTAAGTTGTCAGATGCTTCCAGTGACACATCAGTAGGAGGCTGAAAGGGAAAAATAAACAGAAAAGTACAGAAGAATAGAGACTGTTATTTGAAACACATCTAAGTGATCTTGCTGCATGGACTTGAACAGGGATAAACCTATTTTGTATGCTGGCTAGTTGTAAATGATGTGCAGTTCCTTAGCAGTGAGTGCTGCGAGGCAGGACTGCACAGACAGCACCTCTGTGTGTGATCCTGGGCTGTGGGGTTGTTTCATTCCCCCACTGCATCAATCTCCAGGATGGATAGAGAAGTGAAGACTCATTGCTGGTGCTGTGTCCCTCTGATCTATTGACAGCTCAGACAGTCCCCGAGCAGCCCATGGATCTTGGGTTGGATTGTGGCTCTTCAAGCCTGCAGATGGTGACATTTTCAATAATGTGCAATGTCAGGTATTGAACCACCACGGAGTGTGATGGTGCTGAGTCTGCAAACTCTTTGAAAAGGGAGCTGGGAATAACTTTTCAAAGTCTCTTCAGAGTGTGTCAGGTGGGATTGCACATTGCACCTTGTGAGGTGAATGAAGGGTAGACATCGTGGTCAGGCACTTGCTAGGATTTGCAAGGGATGATTTCTTCAAGATTAAAAATCCTTTTTAGATCTGTGCTGTACAGGTGCTTTAGTTTCAATTAACTTCCTGAGCATTATGCTGAAAGAAGTGGCTTTGAACTTACCTAGTACAAGAAAGCAAGTGCTTTTCCAAATACCTGCACCTACCAGAGGAAATATTAGGGATGTCTTTTGCAAGAATTTCATGTTCATTTCACTGCATCTTTGATATCTTCCTTGCAAATTAAGATCCCAAATCTTAATTAATGAATAATCCTGTCATTCCTTTGTGGTACGTGAAGCTTGGCTGAAATGCAAAGAATTAAAAACCTTGCATGAATTGTAGTAAATACTTCTGCTTTGTTCACTAGGAGTGCCAAAAGAATGAAGTTTTTTAAAGCGTGGAAAGTCACTATTGTTGCAGTCGAAATTTCAATTTATGATTTTTATGTTTTTTCTGGTTTTCCTATTACAATAACAATATTCAGAAGCCAAAGTGCAGTTTTCTTGCCAGAGACCCTTTGTTAGAATAGGCAGTTATGGGCGGAGTAAAAGCTGAGCACAACGGGTGGTCCAGTTAGCTTAATCACTAATGTATGCAAAGCATTAGTAGCACAGAGGTCCCCAGAGAATGGAGAGCACAGGACATTGGAGAAAAAAACTAGAGGTGATTGAAAATCATTTTCCTAGGAGTTTTTGAAGTTCTAGTGGAAGGTGTCCCTGCCCATGGCAGGGGGGTTGGAACTAGATGATCTTTAGGGTTCCTTCCAACCCGAACCGTTCTGTGATCATCATTTGATCACAGAATTTGTTTCTGACTATAACTGGGCAGTCAGTTTGGAACTGTGGTGTTGAGTAAAGAAGTGTACTTTTTCAAAGATGTTTTGTAATAGCCACTATACCAGAACATAAAGTATTCCCCAAATGGAATGATCTCTGCCAAAGAAACTGCAGCTGAGGAGCAGCTTCTGTGCCCTGGCCCGGCGGTGAATGGCAGCGGTGATTTCCCCTGTCAATGGGCTGTCAGTGTGTGCTCCCATTCATTGCCTGCCCAAAGGAAGGGCTGCAGGTGCTGCCCAGAGAGCAGCAGCTCCCGGGGAGGCTCGGGCAGCCCAGCTGTGTTGAATTAGGCAGTTTCCTCACTGTAGCTGGAAAGGGATGTAGTCTGGGAGAATTTACACTAGAAACCATTCCTCCCTTATAGGCAGAAGGAAAACACTACCTAGAAAGGTTTATTTTGCAGGCTCCAAACCCTGCCAATGCAAATCCAGCCTTTGAGACTGGTTTGCTTATAAACAAGGCTTCAAGAGGCCTTTTGACTGCTGCTTTAAAACGAAAAACAAGAAGAAAAAACAAATTTAAAAAGGGCCGTGATTTCATTCTGCTGTTTGTTTTGACTGCAGGCTGGAAATACCAGGTTTACCAGTTATTGCACCCCAATCTGGTAGGATTTTCAGGTTCCATTCTGCTGCTGCTGCACTGATGGTTCTGACAGATAAAATAGGACTGAATGGTTTAACCTCAGCAGTCTGAGGAGGCACGTCCTGCCCTTGGCTCAGCTGTGCAGGAACAGGCTGGAATTCTGCGCATGGCTGTGCCTGTGGAGGGAGAAATACCTTGCCTTAAAGCCTTCTCTTGTGCCACCGGGAGGGTGACAGCAACTCTGGCTGCTCCCCAGGCGTTTGTGGCTGCCAGGGGTGTTTGGTGATAGCAGTGCCTTCAGTTCCTGCAGTGCCACACCCGGCTGGGCCACGGCAGGGACGGGGGTCAGTGTTCAGCACTCTGGGCAGGGGGCAAAAGCACTTGCTGTCTTAATAAACTGTTTTCAACAAGTGCTTTGAAAATTTGAGGTACCTGTGCCTCGTGTTATAAAATATGGGAGAGAAGGTTTGCATGGCTCAGTCTCATTTTTAAACCAGCAGAGCCTAGAGTCACATTTAGGATCTCCTTTGGGATATCACCTATTGAAGGCACCAAGTTGCTCTCTCATCTGGCAGTGTTCCTATGGCATTTCTTGCCGTGGGAGCCAGTCCTGCTGGTGCTGGTGCCAGTTTCTGGTGTTGCTGGTGAAGAGAGGGAAGTGCAGCTCGTGGACCATCTCCCCCACACTGCTCTGAGCCCTGTGCTGGGGCAGAGTTTTAGGGAGGGCTCGTTTCATACATCCTGATGTTCCCTGTACATCCTGGACACGACACCACTTTCCAGTGCTAGAACAGAGCCTGGGCCAGCAAGAACTTCACAGTAATTTTCCCCAGATGCCTTTTACCCCCCACCTCCCTTTTTTTGTCCTCTTGCTTTCTGGAAAGGGTAGTGACAGATGGAGAAGTGTTCCCAAGTGTCCTCAGTGCATTACAACATACTGTTCTGAAGGGTTTGCTGGAGCTTCCTTTATAACAGGCCATTATCAAGGTTCCTGCTATTCCAAAGTTCTCTCAAAGGATTTATTGACAGAGATAAAAAGGCACTAGGATCTGTTTGGAACATGCAATGATGGATCATCTTTTGCCCTGAAAGCCCCACTGGCTTCATTTATTGCACAATGGGGAGGATTTTATTCAAAATTTAAAAACCACTCTTGATATGAATTGGATACTAATTCCAGGAGCAGGCTTTTTTAACATGTCTAGATTCCTTGGTATGTTAATTTCAGATGTTATTTATTTTATTTAGCAGATATGAGAGGAATTTGCTGAGTGCTGGTGGGATTACAGCAAACACAAAATTGGAAATTACAGTTTCTAGAGAAATTCTAATTGGAAATCTGAGCCACACAGTAATAACATTTGTGAGAAGGCACATTTTTCATTTTCCATGAAAGCAGCTTTAGTAGTTCAACAGAGGTATGAGGTTTCCATCATTTACATGTAGGTAGAGATTGAAGGTAATTTGGATTCAGAAAGCACTGCAAATTTTTCTCTATTAGAAATCCTTAAAACTTGCCAATTGTTATTAATTTTGTTTTAAAAAAGGAGTTTTGTAAGTAGTCCATATTTTAACTATTGTCAGAAGTGCCCTGATTTGATGTTGTCAGTTTATACCAATCACATGCCTAATGAATTCTACTTTAGATGCTGAACATACTCTCTGAATTGCTTATAGTCAGGTCCCATGGCACCCATTGAGCATTCTAATATCTGGTCTGCAAACATGTACTTCCTTACTGATCCCCTTAGAATTTTAAGTTGAAAGCTTATTGGAAACATTTCTAATGATTTTAGACTTTGTAAGTGCAGATTGAGTAGGAGGGAGAAGGTGTAAATCAAACTGACTTGGTTCTCTTTACCTTTGAACTGATTCTTTTTATTTTGTCAGCTGATCTCCAATCTCTTTGCAAATTGTATGTCTTCCATGATTTTTTGAAAGATTCAGTAGAAAGAGGAAAGGGGAGGGAAGAGGTCTGTTCAGGATTTCACAACAGGGCCATTTGCCATCCTCGTGTGTATGCTGAGAGGGACTTTATTGTCATTGCAACATCTGGACTGCAGATTATTCAGCCACAGACAGTTCCAACAAAAATTAAAATCAAAGCACTCCATGTAACTTGTCCTCTAACATGCCGAGGAGTTAGTAAGAAGAGAAGAATGTTCTTAGTATGACTCTCATTATTTCTAAAAACATTTAGCCCTAAGTGAGAACACCCAAAGAAAAAAAAAAAGGCTCTGTGTGTGTTGCTTTGTTCTGTTCGTGTTTTATCTTTTCTCCCTGAGGACCCATTTTTCCTCCTTTTTTTTCCAAAATAAGAGCCTTAATTAGCATAAATTATGTCCTGCCCATGAAAACCAGCTGAAATGTAGAACCGTGGATTCAACCAATAGTTTATATAGGACATATGTAATAGAGTTTTAAGTGCTGGTTTCAGATATGGGCACAAGGATTCCTTTTACTGCCATTTAAAGCGGGTATAACCTCCACCAAATGTTGAAGGCAAACGTAGGTTTGGAAAGGCTGCGGGAGGACCGGCAGCGACTGTGAGTGAGTGTCCCTGGATCCCTGGGAGAGCCATTACCTCATCCCTGCCGCCAGCTCCGCCTGCCTTCAGCATTCCGGGCACACGGCTCCCTCCCTCTGCGTGCCAGGGATGTGTGCTGTGCCCTCACAGTGCCTGGGTGCCAGGGATGGGAGCTGTGCCCTCACGGTGCTCAGGATGCAGTGAGATTAGGGAATGATGCTGTGGATGGAGGAATGTGGCTGTGGGAGCAACTCCCAGACAAGCGGCTGATGTGACTCCGGGGGCCAGGGTTTTAATGCCTTTCCCCCCATTCCCAAAATCTCAAGTGGTCAAATTTGGAGGGTGAAAAATGTGAGCAGCTGCCTTTGCAGGTGTAGAGGGCACAGTTTGATAGGGAGTTGGGAAGGCTGTGTGAGAACCCTTGGAATAATCACAGAATATGCTCAGCTGGAAGAGGCCCATGAGGGTCATCGAGTTCAACTCCTGGCCCTGCACAGGATGATCCCCAAGAGTCACACCAGAGATAAGGAGAAGAGAAGGCCACGGCAACTCCCTCTTCTTGTGTAACAATTCACATGTCTGCTGAATTGGGGGTTGCTGGATCTGTAAATGGAAAATCTAGAGATCTTTAAACAGTATTTTGATACTGCCCGTCTCAAAGGTGTCCCTTTCAAAGGGAATGTGGCTGGCAGTGTTTCCCATTTGCAGTCAGCAGAGGTACAGAAATTGAAGCTGAAATGCTTCTGTTATGTGGAACTGGGGTGAGGGTGTGGAAGGAGAATTTAGGGCAGGGACAGCACAAGACATAAAGACAGGGAGAGTTCCTCAATTTAAAGGACATAGTCATCTCAGTGCCTCATTGCTGCCGACAGTTGCATAAACATGAGAGCAGTACTCAGCCCTGGCAAGCAGTGCCCAGAGAAATGGCAGGTTTTCCATATGTTTGTCCCAAAGTGGAGCGTGTTTTGCTCTGCTGGCAGCTACAAACTCCTTTCCCTACTGTTTGAGAAATGCAGAGATGCAACGGGGTTGGAGATGAGAAACTCCGCATGGAGTGTTTTGGGGCATTTATTTAACTAAAATATTTCCTTTTTCTCATTAAAATATTTCCTTTTTTCACGTGAGGAAGGAGGGAGTGAGGGGAAAAAAAGAAAAAACAGGTTGCCCACTGCCAAGAGAGGGAATAACGAGGAGCTAGGAATTGTGCTATAGCATGATGACTCAGGATTGTTTTTACCAGCAAGGACATGTCCAGCTACTGCACTGCAACTGCTTGGGGTGTGCCTTCTGATTGTCTTCACTGTGCTTTTGTTCCTCAAGGATGTTGCTTCTTGCACAGAAAAATCCCCTTTCTGAAGTCGCTTTGAACTGTACTTTCCTTCCTTTATTAGAATAACCCAGACTTTCTGCTTTGACCATTTCGGTGCCTTTTAGACACTTGTTACCCTTTTATAATCAACTCTGATTCAGGCAATAGTTTTCAGAGCAGCCTAAACACTCATTAGCAGTAATAATGTTTAATATATAATTTCCTAACACTTAGCTAGGAAATGGTGGCATAAAGAAACGGGGTGGTCAGGCAGAAAGGAGTGGTAGAACCATTTAGGTCACTTACCCAATTTTATAAAAACAGAAATCTACAGAGTTTCCTCTCTTTATTCTGCTCCCCCACCAAATAGAACTGGGCTCTGAGATCACTTCCTAGTGAATTCTTTCATTGGTGACGTGAGTATAAATTGACTTTCCCTGAACAGAGGTTACTCCAGGTGATTTGGTGTGATTTAAAGTAAGCTGCAGCCTTCACATCCGTGGTGGTGGGTATTTGGGTTGGTCTTGAATGAACCTTGGAAAATCAGCATGTCATAATGTGAGGAGAAATCATCCCCACTGCGGGGCAAACTGGAGGGCTCCTGCCCAAGCCATGGCAATAACCATCTCCCTGCTTCCATGAGATGCAGAGGAACTGGGAGAAATGTACTGTTCCCTGGCTTATTTTCCTGACCCAGGGCTTTTTCTTGTAATTACCAGAAGAGGCAATTTACACCTAGTTTTTCTTTCTCTGCATTACACAGTTGTGCAACTGAGAAAGACACACAGCTCTGGCTTCCCTCTCAGTTTCTCTCATTTTCTTCCTTTCAGTCCCCTTTTGCCTTTGCTGTGCAGTTGAGTGAACTCTGACAAGTTGTTTTGCCACTAGTTTTTGGTAGTATTTTAAGGATATTGGTTTTTTTCTTCTTAGCCAGGAGGTTTAAAATAGTCATAGGGATTCTCTTGGCTTCACTGCAACAGCAATAGGCTATTCAGCAAAAGTGAAAGAAGAGGTACAGCCATATAGAAACAAAATTTAGCTGTCTGCCAGACTAAGGAAAATGTTCAACTAGCTTGTTATTGCCAACTTGGTTGTTTAAAAATATTTAACTGCTTAAACGATTCTAAGAAAAGTCTTAGATTCTTGCTTTAAGAAAGCCATCCCTGGTTTTTAATGTTCAGGTAATGCTTAGTTTTGTGACAGTTGTAAATATTTTCCAAATGAGGTCTCTGGTATCAAAGGCAAGGGAGATTATTTTTTTTTAACAGAAGGCTGGCATCATAGTTGCTTTAAATTCTCCACCCCTGACATGAAAAGATTTCTTTGGCAGCTGTTTCTGTTTGCAGTGTTAACAGCCTCTAAGAAATGTTTGTACTTCTGGTTTGCTTGTTTTTTAGATTCTCTCAGCTTATGGTCCTTTCAGTGTCTTGTGTGTGTGTCTGAACATAGGCAAGGAACCAAAAAGCAGAGATGTGCCTACTGAAATACTGAATTTCTAGAAGTTCCACCAGGCTTCTCATTTTCAGCCAGGCTGGCTTTATCCCCCCCCCATCTCAGGCAGCTGGGAGAACAGTGTGTTTTTGGTTATTTACGCTGTTAATAAATCCCTGGTTTACTTGAAGTGATACTTTTGGCATTGCTGGGTGTTGGAAATCTAGGCCTGGGCAAGCTGCTTTCTTTGCTTGTTTGTTAATGAATGCTTCCATTTTACAGCTCTATTATTGTCTGAGCTCTGAAAGGAAACACAAAGATTTCATGTGGTTTGGGTGTTTGTAAGCTTTCCACGTTTACCAAGTGGGGAATGAGAGAAGGTTTTACCCACCTTTGCACTGTGGTTTTGTGGAAGGTTTCTTTTTGAGGTAGTGCTTGTTATTTATTCTTTTCTCTTGCCTGCTGTGGACATGGGCACTTTCTCCACACTGTGGCTTGGATGGCACAACTGATGGTGCAGCCATGGGGGACCTTGGCTGGATTAAAAAACATAATAATGAAAACCAAACCAAACCAAAACCAAATCAAACCACCAAACCAAAACCCCACCAAAAAAAAAAATCCCAACACAAACCAGCAAAACCCCTTTTTTCAGCTTGTGAGGAAGTCCCAAAGCAGCAGTAGGGGTGAGGGAAGAGGCTGATGCCAGTGCTGCCCCAGCTGCAGCACTCGGGGTTATGTTGGTCTGGCAGTGGGACTGGCCCTAAGTCCAGTAGGTAACAGCACATGCTGAGCCTGTGCTGCTCTCTCTTACCATCCAGAATCCAACGAAAAGCTTTTCCTCTACCAAATTCACTTTTCAAAATCACTGCAGCGTTTTTGAAAAAGTAGTATTTCCTGTCATTTTAAAGAAAACATTTTGAATATCTTGGTAATGCAAAGCCTTATTTCCCAAGTACCAGTTCCTTTGGAAGCTGGTGGTGCTTCATGTCCAGCAGCAGCAGAAGGTGGTGTGTTTGTGACTGTGTTTCTTTTTGTGGCCCCAAAGCCCTCAGTGTGTTTGCCCCTGATGCTGCACTGCCTGTGGGGCTGTGTGAGCACAGGTCCTGAAAGCTTTGGGAAGTCAGTCACCGGATTATCCTTCCCCTCTTCAAAGCAGGAGGGGTTTCTGACTGACTTTTGGTTTCTCAAGCTCGGGCAGGTCTTGAGCACTTCTGTTATTTTGAAGTTTGTGTTATTTCCTCCATCAGTGTTTTTCCCCTAAAAGTCACTTTAAATCACCCTAAAGGTCTTTTTATTACTCAGTTTCTGGCAAGGTCCTTAGCCCTTCAAACAACACTTGGGAATTTTATGTAAATATGGTTTTGCACATCTTTTTGTGTTAGTTGATTTTCTTTTCTTCCATAGTAAATTCCTTTCATTTTTTTTGTTTTGATTGTTTTCTTGGTTTTTTGAGATAGAAGACAGTTTCAAGCTTTATTTGGAAGCAATCCTGTAAATATCAAAAGTCCTCTGAATATGTGTCTCCTCAGCTGTGTGAGGTGGTAGCTTTAGAGGGTTTATTTTGATATTAGTTAATGTATTCAAATCTGGAAATAACTGCTCTGCTTATGCTGCTTCCTCGATTGCTATTTATAGACTTCTCATCTTCCCTGTTATTGGTAGGTGTAATTAAGAAGCATCACTGGGAATTTTCCTAATCACAAAAGACTTAGTTGTAAGTACAAAACGGTCTGTGCTCCATTCTGAGCAGACAGAAATGAGAATAAACTTACACCAGGTGTCCTATCCCGTGTTAAGTCCATGACCCTTTCATGTCCCACTCCTTTCTGCATCCAGTCATACACTTCAGGAAAAATTAGGGCTTGGTGAAAAAAGAAAGTTTGTCCAGTTTTAAACAGCTGGGTTTGCCAGCAGGAGGATCCTTGTTTGCTTGTGGTGTCTTTTTAAACCTGCCCTCTCCAAACCCTCGTTGCTACCTGGGGTTTTTTGCACAGCACTTCAGGGCACTCTGACAGAGTCATTGTTTTCTGTTAAATACTTTTCCTCCTGAATAAGATAATGTCACACGTGGGGTGGAGTGGGAAGGAGCTTACAACAGCAAAAAATTAAATAAAAAAGTACATTATGTGTCACCTTTGTGATGATTTTAAATGTTCAGGATTATGCAGGTGGGAGGAATTCAAGTTGTTTTTTAGTACAGTAAGTAATGATCAAGCATTTTCTATATGTCGAGTAAAGGTGATCTTTGGATCAAGCTGTGTTTCTTGAGTGTTCTTTGTGTTGTTTTGACAGTTACTGGAGAGGAACTCTCCTGGGTTTGTGTCACTTTGGATGTTATGGACAAATGTAGCTCACTAACAAGGGGCATGGAGAAAACTACTCCTGCTTTTGTTGGATGCTGTGAATTTAAATTAGGCTTAAGAATTCTGAAATACAGCTCGAAACCATATGAACATAGCAATTCCATTATTTACCAAAAAAGGTACTTCTTTAGTACGAAGGAGATTAATTTCAGAAGATGACTATGTGTGTAATCTTATTTCAGATGAAAAGAGCCACAAAGCTGAGGCAAGAAATTGAGATTTGAGAACTCCCTTTTGATTGAATTATATATATTTCTCTCATCTGTCTAATTCTTAGTAGGGTCTAAGTGTATAATAATGTAATGTAAAAGAGTAGGAGAATGAATGTGATGTATTTAGTAATGCTGCTTGCAATTAAAAGCCCTGGGGAGGGGTTATGGTCGTGTGATCAACTTTGTCTAAAAATAGTACGGTCACCTTGTCCTTAGAAATTGATTTTACTTGCCTTAAAGGAAGTATCTTTCAGGTCAGACAGGTGTAATTCTTTACAAAATAAAGCTGATGATGGAATTGCTGATGCTGTAAAGATTCCTGTTTAATGTCTCTAAAATGAGTGATGGTTGGTTGTTGTGTGGCACTGCTGGGTGACAGTGCAGTCTGTGCTGGAAGGGCAATTTTGCATCACTTTAAAATCTAAGCAGCATTTGCCTTTGTAACCTGTATGTTTTATTGCCAGAAACCAGCTCCATCCCAACCCTCCTCCCCAGAACACCCTTCTTAACAAGTTACCATGAGTAGCTTCAGTTCCCTTTGTTTTGAGGTGGGAAAATGGTTACAGCTAAATCTGGAGATGTGTAAAGAGATGTAAAATGCTGCAGCAACTAAGAAGGTGCTTGTCTGAGGGAGGGAAATCTGGGGCAATGGGTGTGTTAAAGGAGAAGGAAGAAAAAAATCTAAATTACGTGGGAGCTGCACCATTTTTAATTGCTTCTTTTTGCTTGACTGCCTTTAGTTTTCCCTTTTATTTTTTATCCTCTCGGCTTGCAAGTTATGCCACTTGTTTTGTTCAGTCAGTTTAACTTTTGGCAGCAATGGGGTGGGAGGTCAGGGCTGTTCTTTGTTTCTTCTTTTTCAGCAGCAGCTTTTCAGTTCATTTTCTGGAAGGTCCATCTCTCCCAGCAACAGGAGCATTGAGTAGCTGGTGTTGGGCTCGTCTTTGGCATTGGCAAGTGAAGCTGCTTGAACACAAAGCTCCTCTTTGGAAGGGTTATGGAGCAGGGAAATGTGTAATAACATGCAAGGATGCTTTCAAAGCTATTTGATGCTTTCTAAGATGCTTTCAGCTATTAACAGTGAGCAATGTGTTCAACAGGATGGCTACATTCATCCTGAAACTATCCCAGCAATACTGTTACATTGGTTGAAAGTGATTGCCAGAATTGTAAAACTTTAATCAGATGAGTTCAGGTCCAGTGGGAGAAAATGAATAATTTTGCGTTGCCTTTTCTCCTCAGGAAACCTGAAAAAGGAGTCCAGTACCTCATAGAGCGAGGATTCGTGCCAGACACCCCAGTTGGTGTTGCCCACTTTCTGCTGCAGAGGAAAGGGCTCAGCAGGCAGATGATCGGGGAATTCCTGGGAAATCGGCAGAAGCAGTTCAACAGGGATGTGCTGGAGTGAGTATTTGTGTGGAGAGGAGCTGGGAATGTTCAACAGGGATGTGCTGGAGTGAGTATTTGT
>NW_020897871.1:493339-531617 GCF_003984885.1 Neopelma chrysocephalum
AATGTTCAACTGGGATGTGCTGGAGTGAGTATTTGTGTGGGGAGGAGGGGGCAGTGTCCTGATGCTCAGCAGTCAGCACAGGCCTTCCCCGAGCTCCAGGCAATGGTTTCAGGGTGTCTTGTGCTTCTCTCTGGGTCTTGTTCTGAAGGAGGGGAAACCACCCTCCGAAGGGTAAGAAAAGATGCACATGAGCCAATATTTATTTCTTTGCTTTCCAGTTAAGGCACTGGTTTTGTTATTGATCCAGCAAGATGCTCACAAGGATTTATATTCCCTGTGGCCACGTGCATTTACTCTAAATTTATGTTTTAATTTCGTAGGCCTTAGAGTGTGTAATTTCAAAGGTTTTTTTCTTCCTCAGACTCTGATAATTTAGTGAATGAAAGACCATAATATTGTAGGCAACATAAGGCTTAATCACTAACAGAACTTGAAAATGGTTATTATGGCCAAATGGCTCAGATGTTAGATAAGGAGGGATTTCTGCCTGTGCAGGCACGTGCTGACAAGATCTATACAAACTGTTATTTTCCAAAAGATTAGATGAACAAAAACTGTTTTAAAAACCAAAAGAAACGCAAAGCAGAAAATCAGACTTTTAGCAGCTTGGTCATAAATATCTAAACCTTATATATAGAGTAGACCAAAGGTGCTTTATTTTAGGAGGGTATTAATTTAAAACGTGTATTCTTTGAGGCTTTTTATTTTGTATCTGACATACTGGCCTGTAAACATGAATACATCTTAGTCCATTTTTATTTCAAGATATTGTATAAAATTTTAGCTAGATGCCTAACAAAACTGCTGAGAATTGAAGCAAAAACCACAACATCTTTCTCATTAAGGAAGCCTAGAGAAAATTCTCACCACCATTTTTTAAATAACTGTTTTATTTAACAGTGCAATGAAAGCTGTAGTGAAATCTGCCTTAGGCTACAGATGCAGAGAGTTTTTCTAGAGGTCTTCTCTCCCTTTCCTGTGCCTTATTAAAAGCTGCCTTCTTACAGTCCAACCCCCAGCAGAAAGCAAGGGAAGCACCTCCAGAGCAAAGCCTGGAGCCAGGCTGAGGCTGCAGAGTCATGGAATGTGGCTGGCTTGGATGCAGTCCCTGCTCAGCATGAGTCACCGCCGGCCACTCACAGTGATCAGCTGCATTTTGCAATTCTGAGTCAGACTAGGGGGAAGACTCTCCAGAAAGTGTGTATTTTTAATTTTTTTTTAAAGGGAACAGTACAGGTTCAGGACGAGATGGATTCTAATCTTGGCTGATCTTTAAGGTCCCTTCCAAGCCAAAGCGCTCCGTGATCCCATGATGCATTTTGTGATGTTGGATAAATCCCTTGCCCTCAGCACCTCAGGCAGACCTAAGCAGAGGTGTCTCTGTCTGTGAGGAGGTGAATTGTTAAGAACAAGGTCAGGATCAACTGCCTCCAACCCCCCAGCAATCCTTTTATTGGAATGAAAGTGTTCTTAGCTGTTCAGCCAGGCTTTGGGGTGAGGAGCTCCCTGTAAGCAGTTCTCTGCATAGTGCTCTGAAACTTGCCTGCAAATGGGAACAGGGTATTTTCTCTTAAAAAAAAGACAATAAAGTAGCGTTTCATCCTAAAAATCATATTTACAGATTGAAGGTAGATTTTGTCAAACTGATATAGCTCCATGTGGGTACATAGAAAAGATACTTTAAAAGATGATCCTTTTTCTGTTACACAATTTATTTTCAGATTACTTGCTTTGATTTGTGTTCAAGTTTCCCAGATCCAGTAAATTTGGGTATTTTAGCTATTTGATACCTTGAGCTTAGAAAATATTCATGAGAACAGCCTGAATTTTTGACCAAGAGGTGAATTCTGGGCCTGCTGGAGCTGCTGCCTGCTGATGGTGCAGAACAGTGACCATGGTGATTTATCTGCTGTCTCCACAGTTCATGTAAAACCTTTTGAGACCCCTTCCATTCTGTTGTTGGCCAGCATGTTTCTGGAGGTCCTTAATTGCATTAATTAGTTCATTTTGACTTCAGCTGGGCTGCACATGTGCTTTACACCTTTGAAGGAAAAAAGAGTTTTGGTGTTTCAGAACTTGGAAGAGGTGGGAAGACTGAGGGCATTATTGCAGAACTGATGAGGGGGTTTAGGTGTGGGTTGGAAAGCCTACAGTCTTCTGCATAAAGGGAAAAATATTCCAGGCAAGGGGAATAAATTGTTTGGTTATTAATTTATATTAGCTACAGTTTTACTGGAAGAAAAGTATGATCTATTGTCATTTGTCATTATGAACCTATACATTTAAGAAAAAGCTTTTAAAAGTGGATTGTGCTTTCAGTGGTTTCTGCAATACAGTAATTCATGTCTGGTTATTTAAAAACTAAAAGGTAAGTTTAAAGAAAGGAAATTTATAACCTTCTGATTTTAAAGCAGTCTTTAAACAAAGTATTAGAATGACATAATTCACATTGTTGATTAAAATAGTTCTTTTTTTAATTTTTTGTCAGTGCTGTATTTTCTGAGCAAGAAAGTAATTATTTCTCCATAAGTGTTAGCTGAAAGACGTGGCAAATGATGGGGAGATGAGAATTACAGTGATAATAAGAGAGTATCCAAACAGGGTTATTATTTTTCTCTGCATGTAAGAACGTTCCCAGACACAGACCCATTTGGTGCAGAGTATTGTGCCTGCTGCAGGCTGTTTGAGATATGATATAAACTATTTATTATTGTTGTAGGCATTGTGATGGTTGATTGGCCTGGAAGCACGAAACTAATAATTATTGTTGGCAGTGGTACATCCCTTAAATTGGTCAGACATTTGTCATTCCAGCAGCTCTTCTGTTAAAAAAGAAGAAGGTTCTGCTTACACATTCTCATTGATCCCTTGTTTGCAGCCTTCCTTCACAGTTACCTACAATTACTGCCATTGCTGCTGACAGTTTAAAGGACAATTCCATGAATCTCTGTGAGATGGAAAATCGAAAGGTTTTTTGTTTTGAACTCTTCCCTTTGGTCCTGTGCTGTTAGAAACGAAGAGGCACAATGGAATGTGTTTCTCTCCTAGCTGTGTGGTGGATGAGATGGACTTCTCAACCATGGAACTGGATGAAGCACTCAGGAAATTTCAGGCTCATATCCGTGTCCAGGGAGAAGCCCAGAAAGTGGAACGGCTCATTGAAGCTTTCAGGTAAGAGACTGAAATCAGTCCCTCAGTGTTATGGTTTGGAGCTGGCTCCCTGCCAAGTCTCCAAACCTTACCACAAGGAGTCCCCCCCCACCCCAAACCAAGGGAGAAGAGGGGAAAAAAACCAAAAGAACCAAAAACGAGAGAGAGACAAAGCAATATATATATAAATATATTTACACTTATATTACAGTTATGTACAGTTGAAATATATCTGCAATTTCACAGGGAAAAGGGAAAGGGGAAGGGAAGAACAAAAACCAAAATTATATATATATATATATATATATATATATCTCCCGATCAGTAGCCCAAGGTCTATCAACTAAAAGAATTAGCAAAGAATATCTTACTACTCTCCTTGGGACAACGGAGAGTCACGTTGGAGCGACTGCCGGCAGCCTCCGCCTGCCAAGGTCGACAAGGCCTTACCAGGCCTCACTCCCCAACCCCACAGACTCAACACAGGGAAACCTGCACCTCCAAAGCCACCGGAAGGAAAGAGAGCGAAGGCCTTTCCTCCCTCCTTCTTCTACCCCAGCTTACGTCAAAATCGTAGGGAATACCGGGTAAATCTGGGCACTTCCTTGGTTACAAACTGGTCACCAAGGAAGGCCTAGGCCAAACTACCACACTCAGCCACCAGAAACTGCTGCTGTCTGACAGCCCAGCTGGAGAACTGGGCAGGGTGAGCAGGTCTGAGTTATTTCCCTGCTTATTTGCAGTGTCCTCTTGAGCTACCAACAGTTTCAAGTAAATGTTGTTTGTGGGGCTTTTGGTAAGTATGAAATAGGAAGTTTCCTTTGCTGGTGCTCTTCATAGATGGCATCTCTATTAACAGAACAAGGTTTCTCTATTCAAAGTTCTTTCTGGCACCAGTTGAAAAGATATCCAAGGATTTTTGAATGTCTCTAACAATATATTTGGATACAGTACTTTATATGAGTGGAATTATGAGCCCATTTACATTCTAGAGTATATATGCTCCCAACTTTTCATTAAGCACTTCAACAATAGTGGAAAACAGAGCATTAACTTGTCAGTGCTTAACACAGGTGTACTTTATCCTGGGCAGGATAAGATGGAAATCACCCTGTGGCAGTAAGCCAGAATCAATGCTGTGTTCTTACCTGCTGTCAGGGCATTAGTCACTGAGAGAAATGAAATCCTGAAGTTATTGTAGCTCAGAATCGGTGCTAAGAGGTGAAATGACAGTGGTAGTAGAAAACAAAAGCCTTCCACATTCGAGGATTGGCTCATGAAAATACGTGGATGGAAAGCTAAATATATGTATGGAACACCAGTAATAGCTTGCTGAGCCTCTGGAATGCAGCAGTAGGTTTATTTGGTGGAATTAGAGAAGCAATTCCTGGCTCTGACAGCTTCCACTCTGTGCTTTTTTCCAGCCAGAGATACTGTATCTGCAACCCAGGGGTGGTGAGACAGTTCCGCAATCCCGACACCATCTTCATCCTGGCCTTTGCCATCATCCTGCTCAACACAGACATGTACAGCCCAAACGTGAAACCAGAGCGCAAAATGAAGCTGGAGGACTTTGTCAAGAACCTGAGGGGTGAGAAAACTCTGACAGGGAAGGTCTGAAAAGCTTTTCCCTGTAACTGTCATTGGAGGGACACCACTGTCGTCTGGGAGAAAGGCAAAATACGGGGCACTTGATGCTGATTTGACTTGACTTGAAACTGCTGCCATTTTTACAGGCTTTAATTATTTCTGGAATAGTGAAAACAGAATTAATTATGTAGTATTTTGTCATTTTTATCGTGTCTTTTTTGAGTGGATGTATTGTCGGGTCCTTTTATTCCCACATACATATATATATATATATGTGTGTGTATGTATGTGTATGTATGCATATGTGTATATAGATATGTATATATATATTTTATATATATATATATATATTTATTGAGGAACAGAAATCACTCTGCCCTGACGAGAACTTTTGGAAATAAATCAGATATTTAAATTCTCACTGAGTAAAAAAAAAGTCCCACCTCCAAGACCTTCCTGAAAGGTGCAAATAGCCCAAAAATTTCATTTTGATTTCTTCATTGGTGTATTTTCTGATCAAGACATCATCTACCAGGCTATGGCCACCTAAGCTTGCAATTAGATTGCCAGAAAAATACAGGCATTTTTTCAAATCTGTATCTCAGATCTTTCTATCCTAGTTCTTTGTGGTGAAAGAATTTTTTGTGAAGTATCAGCTCAGCTCTTTCTAACAGGAAGGAGTCACTGAGTAGAGCTGAAAGTGGGCTGAATGGCAGAAAAAAAGAACCAAGTTGCTTCATATATAAAGATAAATATCTCTGTATAGGCATACCTCAGGTGCAGGGCAGTTTGTATTCGTGTGTGCATGTGGCACTATCATTTTAGCACAAGTGAAAACAAAATACTTGTGGTGTTCTGGAATTTCAGATCTTGAGAATGCAAGTCCTGTTTGGTGCTTTTATTCCCTGAGATTTATCCAAGGCAGCAATAAACAGCCTGTGCTCAGCAGATGTTTCAGCTTAGCAAAGTTGAAGTTACTGCTGAGATTTTATCATGAAGTCCACAGATATTCAAAAAGGCCTGATATTCATCTCTTGCCATAATAGTGCAGTTACATGAGCTGTGTTTTATGCAGTACATTCTCTCTGATCTCCAGCATGAATGCCAGCAATGTTTTATTCTTGCAGGCATTTTTGTGACAGGTTACCCTGCCTGTAACTTTAAATCACTGCACCACAAAGGTGGTCTGTGGGAGGGCTGGTGGTGTGGAACAAAACAGAGGCGGTTTTGCTTCCTTCTTTCTGCAAAGAAACTGTATTTTATCACAGTGTTTTTTATGTGAGCAGTTGTTCCAGTGGGTGACAAAATATTCTGAATGGGAGATAAGAGTTTATTGCTTTAAAACCTATTTACAAAATAGACATGGATCTCCCTGTCCCCGGGAAATGCAGCTTTAAGTCACTTAGTGAAATTGGACTCCTTCCACTGCTATTAAAAATTCAGGATGGAGCATTCAGGGCTGTGTGGGGTTTGTTAGGATGACATGCCAATGATAAGCACACAGTGCTAAACAATAATCTGGTATCTGGGCTATTTGCTTGATTTGTTTTTCCAGAGTAAATTAGTTCTTTTTGAAATCTTACAAGAAATATTGGTTAAATTAATTTTACTGGTTGTTCATAAGGTTCTCACATAGGAAATTATTTTCTGAACAGCACCGAGTAATATTGAGACAGAGGCAAAATGGAGCAGTTCTTCTGCTTCCTCCCAGTGGGGTATATTCCTAGGAGGAGGTCATGTGGAGGTTTTAGCGTCTAAAGAGTAATTTAATTCATTGGAGCTTTGATACCAAGCAGAGGAAACTTGAAAGAAAAAAAAAAGCATAGAAATTAACATCTTAATGGCTTAGTTTTAGCTTCGAGTTTTAAAACAAAAATTCCAACCTGTGTAATTTCCATCAATGTCTCGGTGCTTTTGGACAAAAATCAGTGTTTAAAGAATGAGAAGCATCACTTCTCCTGCCTCGCTGGGGGCGGACAAGGACACGGAGGAGGTGTTGGCTCACAGGCACCGGGAGCTGTAAAACACAGGGGCAGTCAGGCAGCAGTGGCATCAGTGTGAGCAGGAAAAGCAAAGTGCTCATGTTTTTAGCCTCTCCTTGCTGAGAGCGGTGTGTGTGAGAGCCCTGAGGCCGGGCTGTGACAGGAGTGTTGCCCTGCAGGTGTGGATGATGGGGAGGACATCCCTCGGGAGATGCTCATTGGGATCTACGAGCGCATCCGCAAGCGAGAGCTGAAAACCAACGAGGATCACGTGTCCCAGGTGCAGAAGGTGGAAAAACTCATCGTGGGGAAGAAACCGGTGAGTTCCCCGTGCCTGGAAGGTTTGGGAATTTAGGTTTATATCTGGGCTTCTGGGGGAGGCCTGGTTCTTTTCTTATTCAAACATGTGGCAGTTCAAATCCTAAAGCCAAGGGCACGGAGGGCAGTGCACAGCACAGAACAGCACAGGAGGGGGTTGCTTAGAAGATAAATTGGTTGCTAAGTGGCAAACTGTCCAAATAATGATTTGCTCTAAGGTTGACTTAAATTCTGGGGCGTTCACAGTGCACATGGATTTTCTTGTTGCAGTCTGGTATTCGTGGGTGATGATGTAAGGAGTCTTAAATTCTTTATGTGGAGCTTTACAAGTCTGAAATTACACTGACATATCTGCATTTTAGGCAGTTCTCTTGTTTATTGCAAGAGAATTGAAGTGTTTTGTTAATGTGATGCTGTAGAGAATCATATCTCAAAATTTACACTGTCCTCTATGCCTCCATAATTTCCAAGACTAACAGAGAACTTCTGTTCACATCAGCATCTTCCTTAGCTCAACAGCTCCCATGACCTGGGATTTGTAAGGGGAGATGGAATCATTTTGTCTCAGAACATATCTGGAAATCAGGTCCCAGGGATTCTAATGCTGGGTTTGAGCATCCAGAGATACCTTTTTGTTGTGGGAAAAATCCTGAAATACTTTGCTATATAAATAAATCTTCAAAGCATCTGTTGGAAAAAGGGAGAGAAAAGAAAGGCCATAGCATTTTACCTTCAGTTTAGGAACTGAGTGAACACAGAGGTATTAAAACCAATATTTTACCAATATTTTACCAGTATCTAATGTGGAGAGGGCCAGTGGGTGCTCAGCCCTCCTGAATTCAAATCCCATGTCAGCAGTCACAAAGGCAGCCCAGAACAAAGCAAAACAAAACAAAAAAACAAAAGACCAGACCTGCCTGGTTTTGAAGTCCTACATCTGTTTTTTATCAGCTCTGGGCAACTTCACTGCAGCAGGGTCTGATGGGTTGGGGCATTTGTGATTAAGAAAAAGAACGTGGGTCTCAAGAGTCTCCCTATTACTTTTAAAGAACTTTGAATTGTAGTCTCTTCTCAGACAAACCTCAACAGAGGGTGTAGGGGAAGGGAATGAGGGACCACCAAAAAAACTAATATAGGTCTGTATCCCAGTGAAGGACATACTGAGGAGATCTCTGAAGAAGCAGAGAAAAGAAAGCAAAATTTCCTTAATAAAAGCTTTTAACTGATTTTGAGAAGAAGGGAAATAAATATTCTGAAGTCAGTATCTGACAGTCACTTATGCTTTCATATGAAACTTCTCTTCTGTAATTGTTTGGGGATTTGGGTTTATATATAGGCTTCTTTGGGAGATGTTTTTTTCCATGGTTCCTTTTTTATTCAGACATGTGGCAATTCAAATCCTAAAACTGATCCCGACCTTGTAAATTAAATGGAATTAAGAAAACAATGCCCTGGCTGGAGTCCTGTGTTCAAGGATTCTTCTGTTGGGAGACTTTTTAACTGTGTGCAAGAAAATTTGGGAAACAGGCAACAATCTTTATTGATAGATATATTTGTTTTTACTTTATAGGCATTTAGTCATAGTCAGACCGTGACGTATTTATTGCTATGATACAGTTCTGTGTTTCTCTGAAGTTTAATGAACTTGTATATGTCTTTCTACTGTAGATTGGATCTCTGCACCATGGACTTGGTTGTGTAGGTATTTCTCTCATACTCCTTCAAAATTTATAGTCATTGTAACTGGCAGCATTTTCTTAAACTGACAGTAGAGCATTCTGTTACATTTTAAAATTTGAAATCAATGGTGTTCTTTCAAGCAAAATTTTCCTGGTGTTGTAGTAATAACTCTCCAAAGTACAAAGATATTTCCCAGAGACTGCTTAATTTATTACCAAGAGTTTTCTAGACCTTTTTAATACACTTTTTTTCATTTCAAATGCTGTTATTACTGTAGAAATTAGACACCCAGTGAAGAATAAACCAATAGGTAAAAATCACAGTTGCACCTCCCCTTTTCACCTGGGCCCTGGTGTGTTTATTCTTCCTGGTCCATTTGAGAATTGAATGATACTCTGGAAAGATACTGCCAGTTGATTTTAAGGTTTGCCTCTGAATGTAGAAAATACT
This sequence comes from Neopelma chrysocephalum, assembly GCF_003984885.1. Classification (NCBI taxonomy): domain Eukaryota; kingdom Metazoa; phylum Chordata; class Aves; order Passeriformes; family Pipridae; genus Neopelma; species Neopelma chrysocephalum. The sequence goes on from NW_020897871.1 coordinate 502,510, forward strand.
GATTCCAGATTAAAGTTACAGGTATATTCAGTAATAAACCTAAAACTATTCTTATAATGCACCATTTTATGGATTTCTGTGGAGATCTCATCATGTGCACTTGAAAGAAATAAAGTCTCACTAGGTTGACAACAGCAGCTTTGGAGATACCTCAGCAAATATTTCCAATAAGGAAATGGAAAAGCAGTCTTGATTTTCTTACTGGCATGAGAAAATCAAAGAGCCTGAAACTGCATTTACTGTGTCCTGAGGTCACCATTTCCTTGGTACTGGGGAATGACCAAATTGAATTAACTCAGTGGCTGACAAAAAGTAGCTACAGCATCAGTGTGTTCAGCTCCCAAAAGCTAAAGTTGCTTTGCATCCTTTCTTCCGCCAAAGATGTGTAAAAATGCTTGTGGAAGCAAAACCCTTTGCTCTGAGCTCCCACTTAATCTCAAAGTATTAAGATTATTAAGATTTTATCATTTCACAAAGGAAAACTCTCTCCCATAGAACTTCCATTGGCATCCACATGCAGGAATAAAAGCTGATAGAGAGTATTTCATGAAGTTTGGATGCCATGCATGTAAATCTTTATGTTCCTGTTGTTGGTCCTTTGATGGAAAAATCTAAGGGGCTTAGAGGTAAAAATATTTGAAGTATTAAAAAAAAAATAAAATTCTGTGTATGAAAGATGCTCTTTCTTGGCTAAATGTTGTTATATTAACCCTGGACTTTTGTGTTATCCCAGGTGCTCTCCCTACCCCACCGGAGGCTTGTTTGCTACTGTAGGCTCTTCGAAGTTCCAGATCCCAATAAGCCTCAGAAGCTTGGATTGCACCAGCGAGAAATATTTTTATTTAATGATCTTCTTGTGGTATGTATTTCCAGGCAGGCAGACCTAAAGTGAGGTATTCGGAAATCCTATCTCCAGTTAAATACAGGAGCATTCCTAAAAATAAGTATCTATTATCTGTTACTCTGCACTCCAGAAATCTTGGGATGATTAACAGATTTATATCTTAATTTTCTTAATTCTATATAATTTGCTTTTAAACTGAAGCCTTTTAGTGATTGCTACGCTGTTCTGTAAGAAGGTGTTGGATGCAATAGCTTTTACTACAGAGAAAAAACAAATCACCTCCAGGTTACCCATTTCCCTAATGGATAAACAGAGATGGTCTTTATTCTGTGAGTTAAGAATTCGAGGTGTTTGTGGGAAAACAAAATTACATACTACTTTGTATTCCCCAGATGTTCTGTCAACAGATCTGTTTATGCACTGAAATAGGAAGAGGATATGCTGAAATAGATTTTACAGTTGACTTTTCAGCATGCACTTATCCTCACAGACTTTAACTTGACTTAGTCTTCTGAAAAACAGACATACAAAACTAGTGACAGCTTGGAATTATTTGGTTGATTTACTCTTAAAAATAGGAAAATTTGTTGCACTCTCTTTGGAAGGTACCTGAGAACTAAGGACTAAACTAAGTGTTTAATATTTTGTTACGAAAAAGACAGGCTTCACCCTCACAGTTTTGTTGTGTGTCGTTTTTACAAACCTTTAGATCTTAAATACAGAAATGAATCCTTTTGATTATGAGTAGATTCTCCTGGTTGTAAATGTGAGCTTGAGTGGGAACTGATGGAACATTGCTGTCTTTGGGCTGCAAGTTTTCTGTCTTTTTTTATTTCTTACTTAGATGTCAGTAGTTTTATCAAACTGTTTGGGGAGTAACACAGACCAAAATTATCAGTTTCAGTAAAATGCCATCACTAAAAGTTAAAATTAGAAAGAACTAGTAAAAATAAACCTCTTTGTAAAGAGAAAGAGCAGTTGCACTCACCCTTCAGGAGAACCCCAGCACTGATGGTCAGCAGTAGAATGTTACTTCTGTTGTAGCAAAAAGTCAAGGTTTGCACAGACTTGGTGGGACTTTTCCTGTGTCAGGGGCTGTAACAGGCAGAGGGAAAGCAGGACATCCCTGGCTGGGGAGGTGTCAGGCACTGTGGGGAGCAGCACAGACCTGCAGGGTGGGGAAGGTCACAGTGAGAACCAGGGCTGGGAATTAACCTGCTGTGGGGAGGCCCTGCCTGGAGTCAGACTGGAAGAACAAAGGGTGAAGGAAAGTGTGGTAGCAGCTGCTTATTGAAGGGTAATTTAAACTCCTTTTTGATAGCATGTGCAGTGCACAGTAAGGATGCAGAGGGTTTTGTCTTTTTGGAATTTCAAGAAGACAGATTTCTGGAGAATGGAGGACACAAAGGCTTTGTTTCTGGATAAAATATTAACTCTTCTGCTTAAGAGATATGGTGCTGCAGAGTTAGCTTTGTTTCTTCAGTAGCAGTAGATTAAATACAACAGTTGCATTTAAAAAAAAAAAAATTACAATTAACGTATTCTCTGGCACATTGTAGCTTTCTTTTGCATAAAGTGTTTTCTCGTATTCTAATTCTTAAGAGCAATAATTTTCCACAAGCATACATGATAAAAGGGGTATTTCATTTTGCTTATTTGGTAACTTTCAGGTGACCAAGATTTTTCAAAAGAAGAAGAACTCGGTTACATACAGTTTTCGACAGTCATTTTCTCTCTATGGAATGCAAGTCCTTCTCTTTGAGAACCAGTGTAAGTATTTCCTGGCTTTTTAAATGAGCCTTTTGCTTAAAAATAAAATAAAAATTAATAAAATAAAATAAAATAATGTTTGAGCAAAAGAGGTGGACAGGACTTGGCTCTGGATTTCGGAATAAAATTGCTTTGAATTTAACTTAGCCCTAAAGTTTAACAGAAGATGCTCTGAGCATATGAAACAGCAAGACTGCTGGTTTTTGGTTATAGTCAGAACCCAAATCTTCCCCAATGTGTTGTTTGTGAATACTGGTAAAGAATAAAATGTTTGTCAGAAAACAAACTCGTCTGCTGAGGCAGCTGCAACTGAATGATAATAAATAATTACTCCTATAATGATGTGTGTAATTCAAAACACTGTTTAATTTATTTTCCTGATTTATGTCTTAACTGTGCCCAGGTAATATATACTCAGATATAAATACAAAGCAGAGAGTTTGGATTCCAGCTTGTATTTCGTGACACCTTTTGTTTATGTCTGTTGCAATCTGCATCAATCCAATATTCTTTTTATGTTTCATGCTTCTCAAACTTAGTCTTAGCAGACAAAAACCCAACAAAAAACCCCAAATAGTTTGCTGAAATCCTGCTTTTAAGCCCAAAGGCAGCATCAGTACTAACAGCAGAGCAGAGTATGCTTACACATTCATTCTCTCTTTTGTGCACACATTATATAATATAAAATTCAGTTTTGGGAGGAAGGGCAAATATATCTATCCTGGATTCTACTGAAAATAGAAGAATATATATTTCCTCTGATGTCAAATTAAATAAAATATTGAAAAAGATATATCTCATAAGCATACTAAGTAGAAACACTATTCAAATAAACTTAAAAACATATCCAGTGAAACAAGAAGCAAGGGGTTGGGTTTCTCCCAGGGAGCTGGAGGCACTTTAACTGAGACACTTCAATAGACATAGTTGGGCTTCTAAGTGGAGCTCACTACAGTGCCTCAGTGAACAGGTTGCACTTCCAGTGTCGGTGCCTGTCAGGTGGAATGCAGTATTTTCCAGTTGGGAAAGAGAAGTATTTTTCTCCTTTGGTTTGTAAAATTCAGATTCTTGGTTTCCCCTGTCCCCAGCAAGCTCTGGGCTCTTTTGGCCATCGGTCAGTAAATCTCTGTGTAGCAGCTGTCAGAGTCAGCTGCTCTCAAGGGAACAAAATTAGTGTTGCTAAAGCAGAAGCAACAAAAATATTGCTTTGGCTGCTGGTGAGGTTGAACAACATGATTGGCTTTGGTGATAGAAGAATTGACTTTTAATGATAGAAGTCAGTTATCTTGAGGGATGGATGAGCTCCAAAAGGGAGAATAATGTCATGTATCTCTAGAAAATAAACAGGCCAGAAGGGAGGTACCTTTTACATTTTCAGTCAGTAACAAAATATAAAGGGGGAGCAGGTCACTGCAGAGAGAGTGTGTCTGAAACCAGTAAATACTGATGTGAGTGTCTCCTGATGCTTCATCAGTACAGTGTGGAGAAGTATCTGTGGGAATAAAATATACGTGTTTCTTTAGTATGTGAAAAATCCTCCTTGGTTCATGTGTGGGGGCAGCCCACGTGACTTCAGGTTTCCTTGTTTGGTTTCATGAGCATTTTTGGGTTTTCCCCTTAAGTGGTGCACTTTGTAGAGCTGTGTGCTGCATATCCATGTCAATATTGCCAACACTGCCTGGAGGGATTCCATGCTCCCCTCCTGGGAGCCTGCCCAGCACCAGCCTCCTTTGTCTCTTCTTCTGTGCATGATACTGAGAGCAGACCCCACAGAACCCCCAAACTCCTCCTTCCCTCGGGGCCCTTTGAGCCTCGTGCTACTTGCACTATTTTCCCCTTAGAATGGTGAATGGACTTGCTTCACTTTTAGTTGGAGCTCTGATTTGGAAGTTGTTCTTCTAAAATTAAATCTGGAATAAAAATTCGGAAGTGTTCTTCTAAAAAAGAGCAGCATTTGCACTTGTCTCCCAAAGGCTGAAGTCTTGTTGAAACCTGATGGCTTTGAGGGGGGGAAGCTGCCTTACATCATCTACTGGCTCTTGAGGGAACGAGTTTTAGTGCCTGGGAGCCCTTGAACTTCGGCTTCAATACTTAAGTAAATATTTGAGAGCTGTAGCAAACCAAGAAGGTAAAGCAGCTGAGGAAAACACTGTGAGTTAAAATTCACATTCTGAGGTTTTCTGACACCCCATTTCTACAAGTCTGTGCTTCAAGCAAAGACTGGTTCTTTTTTCTAGAGCAGAACTTATCTTCTTTATAAATATCCTCCTCTAAATGAACCTTCTGTCTCAACCAGGAGATATTTTTGACCAGCTGTTAAAATTTGCATTCTCAGATGTGCAGCTAGAAAAGAGGCAAAGACAGTCTGCTAAAAAATCTCCACCTTTTGTTTTGAAGTTGCCCATAGTATGGGTCAAAAGAGGGGTGAAAAAAACAAGAAACCAACCCTTTTACTTCTTCAGTATGTAATCTCACAGAGAATTTTAACTTTGTTTAAAAAAAAAAAGAAAAGTAGGATTGTCAGGGAACACAACTCAATAGGAAAGATTGCAAGCTGTCCTTGCTGGTGTGTTTGTCTTCCTGCAAATGTTACAAGTAGAACAAGTTTGATGGACTTGAGATGTCTTCAGGTAATTTTTACTCAGCAAAACTTTGGCCACAATTTAGTAAGATAGGTAATGGGATCTGTTCCATGAAACAAAAATTATCCCCTTATTTTTTTGTTTTTTCTGGTATTTTTCTTTTATACTGTACATTGTATCTTAAGGGTAACAGCTGCATAAAGACTGTCTTCCAGGATTTGGTCAGCATCTTGACAGTTAAGCTGTTCCAATGTATCTGAGGGATTTTAATTTGATGCTGTGCCTTCAAACTTTTATTTTTCTGACTTTCTACCCTCTATAGTAAAAAGCCTTGAGTTTTAGTGGGATTTTTTATTAAAAGAAAAGGAATTGGAATAATCAGAGCTTAGTTTTTCCTGCCTTTTCCTTCCAGATTATCCCAATGGTATCCGGCTCACGTCAGCCGTGCCAGGAGCAGATATCAAAGTGCTCATCAACTTCAATGCCCCCAATCCTCAGGACAGGAAGAAGTTCACAGATGATTTGAGGGAGTCGATTGCGGAAGTTCAGGAAATGGAAAAGCACAGAATAGAGTGTAAGTACAAAGGTACATAAAATAGAGCATTGTCAGGCTAATCCTGGGAGGGCGATTCTGAATATGTGTATAACCCATTAGAACACTCTAAAAGTTCCAAATAATAGGGGTTTTTTTCCACAAGTCTGACTCTAGAAAGAGGAAAAACCCAATGATATGTTAAGGCCCAGCTGAGTTCACTGACTCCCATTTACTGCAGTGTGGCTGGAGTGGAATTTTAGCCTGGACAAACTGTCAATAGCAATGGACAGGGTAGAGGTGGATTTGTGAATTGTAGTATAAATTACAGCAAGAACTTGAGGTATAATTTACATCACATTGAAAATCTCAATGATGGCCCTTCAGATAAGTTTCACAGGATTTTTCTTGATTTCCATGTCGTTATTTTTTTGTTTTCTCAATGAGGTAGCCGTGGTACAAGTTGATATATTTTGCTGAAAGTTCCATGAGTGTCTAAACACGAAATTTTGTCTTCTGTTTTTCCAAAAGAGGCTGTATGTTTTGCAACATAAATCTGTTAGTACAGAAGTGAAGCTCCTGTCTCTTATTCACAGTAATACCTGCTCATACACAGAAATTGGGGTGTTTCCATGTTCTGTGATAAGTCTGTACTCATGGAAAAGCTCCTTACTGGAATTCAGATCTTGAGGACTCTTTCCAGTTTCCATTTTAAGCTGAAATGATGAACTTTCCTTGTTTTTCTAAATTTTGTCTTTGTGCTTATTTTTTGTTTTGCTAAGAGTTTGGCAAGATTTGAAGGAAAAGGAAGGTGCGAATATAAAAATGAAAGATAAATCAAGGAATAAGAGGAGATATTCAAACATCCTGAATAATATGTTGGTTTAAAATATGACAGTGGGTTTAGTGTACTGGTTGCTCATGACAGCCTTTGTGAACAGAAGTAACAATTCCCCCAGAGGCTGGTTGGGCACTGCCCAGGCTCCCCAGGGCAGTGGGCACAGCCCCAAGGCTGCCAGAGCTCCAGGAGGGTTTGGACAAGGCTCTGAGGGACAGGGTGGGATTGTTGGGATGTCTGTGCAGGGCCAGGAGTTGGACTGATGATCCCTGAGGGTCCCTCCCAGCTCGGGGTGTTCCGTGATCTGTTCTCCCATCCCGTGTTTAATCGATAAACGCGAATTGCAAAGTCGCCCTCTCTGTTTCAGCTGAGCTGGAGAAGCAGAAGGGGGTGGTGCGTCCCAGCATGTCCCAGTGCTCCAGCCTGAAGAAGGACTCTGGGAATGGGACCCTGAGCAGGGCCTGCCTGGATGACAGCTACGCCAGCGGGGAGGGGCTGAAGCGGAGCGCGCTGAGCAGCTCGCTCAGAGACCTGTCCGAAGCAGGTAAGCGCTGCCTTTCCTCCCTTGCTCTCTGCATGCAAAGATGCCTCAGGGAAAGCCTCCACAAACAGTAGTGCTGAAATCTCAACCATTTTAAATAGCTCCTCTGTCCCAGTTCCTGTTTCATCTCTGTTTGTTTTTCGCCCTTGTTCTGTTAAGGGTTTGAAAGCATTTAAACCGCTGTCGGTTGCTATAGATACTTTTAAAGGAGAGTGAAGACAGGAAAAATTGTAAGTTTTTCATTAGAAAAAAAATTAGTGACTTGGGCTAGGAGTAACTCAGTTTTCCTTTCTTTTTTTCACCCCCTTTGCTTCTTCCCCTTCATACAGTAGGCTTAGAAAGAAAAGGAAGGAATCTGGTCTCTGTGCAATGAGCGCTTTCTGTGTATTCTGTGCTCAAACGTTCTGTGCTGCCACCTTGATGAATGAAATGGAGTGAAGCCTTACTAAATTCTGTCCAGAGCTCTGTAATTCAAACACAGTGTGTCCCTGATGCTCTTTTATTGATTTGTAACTCAGATACACCTCCTAATTCTTGCAAGAGGGGTTGTTGTGAAGTTCTCTTAACAATATAACACAAGAAGCCCCAGTGGACAAGAATTCTGATATCCCACAAAGCCTCTGCTGTGTGATCAGTTTTATTAACTGAGTAATGCAGCTAAAGGCTGCAAAGCAGGGATGGTGGGATTTTTTTAGGCAAAGAAAGCCAGGGGAAGTTTAGCATGTTTTTATTTGATGGTTTGCCTCACACCTGGCATACCCATGTAATCTTCCAGTTTGAAACGTGATTCTTGTCATTTACAAGAGTTCATATCTGAACACCATGTCCACTATTCAGAAAGTACTTCTGGGGATAGTAGCAACTATATATTTTTTTTAATTATCTGACTTTAGTTCATAGTCTGTGTTTCATACTCTGCTTTGTTCTTTTAATTGTAGTGATGATGTCCAGTATAGTCGTAATTTCAATATTCTGTATATCTTTGGTAGTAGACACCACTTACCTTTTCCCTTTTTTTAACTAAAGAAGAGATTTTAGCTCTGCTGCAATAAATAAAATTGTTGTAAACTGAAATTATAGCCTGTGTTTTGTGGGTATATGTGTGTGCATACAAATATGTAGAAAGTGAGCTCTTTCAATTCTTTTCTTCTCTGTTTAGGCTTTCATACTCATATGTCCATTTGCTTCATTAAAAAAGACACAGGACCTTGATCCAAAATCAGGCTGAAGTTGAATATTGGTGCTTCCTTGGCTCTAGTGGATTTTAGATCAAGCCCCTGGTCTTCACCACTCTTAAATCTCAGATTTGAGGATACTTCATCATCCTTTTTGTTGTTTTGGTTTTATTTCATTGAAATGAGAACTACCATATTGTCAATATGTGAGTTCAGTGGGTATCTGTGCCCCTAAATGTGATTTCTGATTGACTTTTTCATTCCATCAGAATTATTCATCTCTATCTTTCAAACATTGCCATGTATTTAAATTCATTTTATGGGTTTTATTCAACATTTCTTCAAGCAATTGTAATCATGAACCCATTCCACGTTTCCACAGGGCATGCCTACGACTGGCATGCTTGTTCCTGAAAATAACTTTTTTCCATAACAAAAAGTAGAAATCACTCACAGACTGCAGGGTTTATCAATGAGTTTGTTAAACCCAACTAAACTTAATTTTAACTTGCAATAGCTGAGAATTATGGAGAGTTTCTGTTTGGTCTTGTGCAGTGCAACTGGCTTGAGAAATGACACGCCTGTTATTGCTTTGGTAGTCGGTGGAGTAACTTCAGTGACAGGAGACAGGTCCTTCCTGCCTTTCCTCAGGGAATAGCTTGCATGTGAGGCTAATTTTATGTTTTAATACGAGAGGGTCAATCCATAACAAAACAGAGATATCTCAGTTAGGAAGATGCTGCACCCCAGTGATGGTACGATATTAAATTGCTTCTATAAAACAGTGTGGAGTCAGGTGCCTCAATTCTTCTTTTTCTGGATGAAACACAACATCAGCAAGGAGCGGGAACAAGAGTAGTGGGGCTGTGTGTGGACTTGTGTCTGTCTGTAGGAAAAGACACAATGCAAGTGGATTTTTGGAGAGGTCCTTTCTACATTTAATCAGAAATAAATCTAATAAACATGAGAAAATGGCCTGGTTGCATGTTTATGCAGTAAGGCAGATAATTGTCCAGTGAACATTGCAAAAAACAAATTTTTAACTATTTATTCAACAAAGGGGGAATGTGACTGACCAGCATTTTGGCCACAAGGGTACATGACTGAACTGTTTAAGAAATAGTCCCCCTGACATCCCAGCAGTAAATGGTGGCTGTGGAAAGTCACTTGAAATGTCCCTCTTAGAAAAGATTGGTGATTCCTAAGCTGCTTAGATCCAACAAATGCTGATGTCCTGAATGATTCTGACTGGAAATCAGACAGAAAGGCAGGACTTCTCTGTCAGGAAACAATGTCAGGAGTTGTTTCCTCACAGTTGTTCTTCAGTGTGATAACTGAAGTCAGAACTGTGCAAAGGATCTGTGTGAGGGTCTCAGTTTGAAAGACAATATTGTTCACTGGGGATTGTCAGTTCTCTCCATGGAATAAAGAGCAGAATGTGGCAACCAACTGCTCCAAGATGTGACTGTCCAAAAGTATTTAGTGCTTTATTTTCTTCTCAAAAGAGAAATGTATCATTTTTATTGCACATTCTTGAGCTGTAGTCAGGGAGGAACTGAATTTATTTGTCCCAGACTTGGAAATTCTTAATTTACAGAAAAACATTGGAAGGCAGACAAATATTAATGCAGCTAAAGCTGGGGTTTGTCAGTTCTGACAGTGTTCTGGGCACTTCACCTCTTACTCCCTGTACAGTTACCTGGTGAGAGGTTTACAGACAGATGGGAAAGGTGTGATGTCCCATCAGGGCCATTAGGCCACGAGAAGAATGATTTGGTCACCAAAGCAGAGCAGGGAGGATTAGAATGGTTGTGTTTCCATTTCTGTGTCTCTCCTAAATTTCTGGACTGATTTTAGGCAAGTCAGTCCCAGTTCAAACCACTTTGAGTGGCTGGAGGCCCCAGTGCTTTCACCTCGAGTTCACAGTGGGGAACTGTGGAAAGCAAACCTTGTGCCCCCCTTCCCTCACCTGTAAGTGGAAATAATATTTACACACTGCAGTGGTGTAAAAGTTCCAATGTTCTGGTGAGCCCCAGTGATGCACAGGTGACATAGCCCTGTAGTGCTGCAATCTGCACACGTGCACGGTGAGAGAATGGTTCCTATTCATATCAATTGGGCTCATCTCAAAACAATCACAGAGCATTAAAGACTCCTCAAAAACCAAAGCAAAACCATAAAGTAGTTCCAGAATTAAAGGTCTGTTTGCATATTGCATATAAACTCAGTCAACCTTTAACTTTTAAAATGTTTGTTTCTGCCTTCCAAAAAAACTTTCTTATTTTTTATGTTTAGCAGTTTCATAATGCATTTTTAAAAAATTTCTTATATTCCAAAATGTAATTGAAAAGACTGTGGAACTTCTCAGCATTGTAATCCCCTTAAAAAGACTCTGAGTTGATGGAGTTACAGAATCCCTTAATCTCTTGGATCAGTCTGTGCTGGGATGGTGCAGTCCCTGGCTCCTTCCTCATCCCATGCAGGCAGGGTTCATATTTCCCTTCCTCTCCCTTGGATTTTGCTGCAGAGGATACCAGGAATCTTTGACTCCCTTGCTAGAAGAGCTTTCCAAGTAGGGAGAGATTTTTCCTGTCTCTTCCCTTGTCACTGTTGTAACATTTCCTATTTTTCCAAGGAATAACAACAGTAAATGGATATGATAGAATTCACTGGGTGCTTTAAATAAAGCTGGTTTGTATGAATTAAATCTTTGGTGACACATTTATGATAATACCAAACCATTTTACAGACACCCCCCACTGTCCCTAAACACCTTGTTATCACCAACTTTTCTGTCTTGTGGAAGAGACACTGTTTCACATAGAAAACAAGATGAAAATGAGGAGGTTACAAAGAGTCTTTTCCCTCTGGAAAGTGGTGTCTCTAAATTAATGACTAGAGCATATTTTAATTTAAAACTTTTTTCCACACTTTTTTTCTCAAGACATACAAAGCTAGATGATAATATATTTTTTAGCTAGTGTATCTCACTGGCACAGAAGAGAGTTTCAAGAAATACAGGGTAGCAGTGAGAAATACTTCCATTTACTGTAATGATAATGATAATACCTGTGCATATACAGGACATATCATACTTATAAAAGTTAAAGATATTTCTTACAAAGAATATTCATATCTAACATCAATGAATTACTGAGATGAATTAGAAAAGGTTAATTTAATTGAAATTTAATTTTATAAAAATAAATTATAAACCACTCTAAGTAGCAACCTTAAAAATTTTGAGTGAAATATTCGCGTATTAAGCAAAACCAGTCTTCAGATTTAATAAATACCACCCTGCTTTAGAGCACAGCTGCTAATTATTCTGCCAATACATGCTCAGATGCAATTCTAGTCAAGGATCACCATTTTCTTGAAATGCATGTGAAGGCTGAAGTTCTAGGGAAACATTTTTGAGATGGGATGCCATCCCAAGGACCAGGGAACTGTCTGGAATAAACACACCTTGGCAGGGGGAACACTCCTGGGGATTCACTTAATAGCTCTCATGTCACACTGGATGTCAGGACAGAATTGGGCTCAGTTTGGTTTTAGGAACACAAACAAAGGCTCTGTACAGTGATAGTGCCCATCTGAGGGGAACTGCAGGCTTTAAAGAGGATTTTTCTGTGTGTTCTTGGCTTTGCCCTGGAGTTATTTGGAGCACAAATCCATCTGTCTCTGTCCGTATATGCTGTGTCTGTGGTTATTTTAGTAGATGTGACTCCTGCCACATGCAAAAGGCATCAGATTTTCCTGTTTTCCTTCGTTTTTGGCCACATTGAATGACCCATGTCAGCTCTCAGTCTTATTTGCAATACTGACTGCTAAGAGGTGACTGTCTTTCTCAGTGTGTTTGCATCAGCAAGCAAGAGTGATTTGAGTGTTAATCAGTACTAATCCCATTGTCAGAGCAGAAAAATATCAAAGCCAGACTAGAAATGAAAATAAGGGATTACCAAAACCAGTTTTTCTTGGGGGGTTCCTAAGATAGTTCAGTTATGGTTTGACTGAGGCTAAAACTGCAACAGGTGGAACGATGAGCTTTTGACAAAGATCCTGTCTAGGGGAATTGTTCCAAATTCCACCAAATTGAACAAAACACCTTGACCACAAACACCTTCCCCTCGATTTAATGTCACTGCAGAGGGATTTGTCCTGGGGAGCAACTCTGTGATAATGAGAGAGGGGGAGTTGTTCCGGTAGCCTAAAGAGAACTGTAGCTCTTAGAGAAGCTTGTGTTTCAGGGCAGCATCCTGGGAGCAGCCAGGTCAAAGTTATGCTTATGAATTCAACAGCTGGTATTTTCTGATCACATTACAAGTCTAAATTGGTCTGTCAAGAAGGATGAACTTCCCAGGAAGTTTTGTCCCAGTTCTCTAGTTCTGATCCCAAGTGGCTTTGGGGTGTCTCTGATGAGGGTGTGCCACTCACTGGTTCGGTGAGGCTGAAATACTCACATTCTCCCCCAAAACCACCTCTTAGAGTAGAAGATTCTGAAGGCAGCAATGTACCAATGCAGGGTAGAGATTGTCTTTGATATCTGGCCTTGTAGGAAAGCAAGGAGAGAGCACTGAGAAGCCTTTGGTTTCTAAAAGCATGTAGATTTTAGGGAAGCTTTGAGCACCTGATCACTCCAAGGTTAGTTTTGTTTATGCACCCTGCCAGTACAGTGTTCTGAACCTGCACAAAGCAATGCTCAGCAACCCGTTTCTAAAAAAATCTCTATTTCCACTGCAGCCATATGCTATTTTCTCTCCTGTGAGACGAGAAATAAAATCTGGGATCCTGTGTCCTGTTTATAGCCACAGGTCTTTTGGCTCTTTAGTCTTGTGTTTCATGCGTGGTTTTAGGCAAATGTCTTTGCAGTTTGAGACTGTTGGAGGACAAATCCGACATACTTAAAGATAAAGCACTGCACAGCTAAACAAACAAAACCTAGCCATAATGTCAAGACACATTCCAGATTTATTGATCAAAAATTAAGTTTAGTTTTTTTAAAACCTCATGAAAGAAGATTATATGAAATCCACTGAGGTTCAGAGCTGAAATTGAAATGATGAAACCAATGCCCCTCACCAGTCCCCCACACTGAAATCACAGACTCACAGGATGTGCTGAGTTGGAAGGGACCCACAAGGATCATCCAGTCCAACCCCTGGCCCTGCACAGGCCCATCCCCAACAGTCACCCCCTGTGCCCCAGAGGATCATCCAAACCCTCCTGGAGCTCTGGCAGCCTTGGGGCTGTGCCCACTGCCCTGGGGAGCCTGGTCAGTGCCCAACCACCCTCTGGGGGAAGTTCAGACTATGTCAGTATTAAATTTTGCACTTCAATTAATATCACCCCACAAGTATATATCAATGTGCTTAAAGAAAGAAACTTCATAGCCAATTGGACTCCAGGAAATCAAACAATTTAACATCACTGCTGGTCGACATCCCAACCACAGCACTAAACACCGACGTTAAACCCACGGATTTTAAGACTTGTACAAACTAAAAAAAAAAAATCTTTAAACCCCCCCCTGCTCGTGTTAGTTGAGTCCCAGCCAAGCAGTGAGTCAGTGCAGAGGGTGCTGCCAGCAGCCCTGTGCCCGTGTGTGCCCGTGGTGTGTCCCTGGCTGTGTGTAGAGCTCCCGTAGGACGCAGGGCAGCAGCTCTTCTCCCCCGGGTGTCGTGTCGGTCTCTAATCTCTGGTGTTGCATGTCCTGGGCAGGCAAGCGTGGGCGCCGCAGCAGTGCAGGATCGCTAGACAGCAATATGGAAGTAAGTAGGAAGTTCCTGATGTCTAGCTGGATGTGATGATGTGCATTTCAAACCTTTCTTTTGTATATACATATTTTTTTGCTCTTTTTTCTTCTAACACATAACCTGCCTGCCACGAATAAAATGCATGCCTAGGCTACTCACTCCGTATTCTTCCAGCTTAAAAAGCACTGACAGCTTGTTTTAGACCAATGGCATTTTTGGTTTGAGCTAACCTTGTTCCCTTTGTTCCTGCAAGCATGGTTAAATGGATATGATGTGTCCTTTTGCCACCATTTCAGTCTGGTCCCAGCTTAAAAGCCCACTCGCTCTTTGTTACCAAGTACACTGTTCTTGCTGTTTGGTATTTAGCTACAACTATTGACTGTCATGCTCAACCATTCCCATTGCTTATTTTCGAGTTCAATTGCTAAATGTATGCAGTCATGACACCATGGAATTGCACAGATAGGGCATGGGAGGAAAAAAATTATTAAGATAGGTGAATTCAATGTGGATTTCATGAGATTTCATTCATCTTCAAACCATTTATATATACTGTTCATGTCTCTGAATTCAGCTTGCAGATTTTTTCTTTTTTGTTTTTTTTCTCTTTTTTTTTTTTTTTGTGTTTGCTTTAGGTAGATTGCAGTTTAAATCTAGCACACTTTGCCTAAGTACTGTTGTGTCCCATAACTCTTTAAAAATACAAACCCCAAGCTTCCAGAAACTAAATTCCAGGCTAAATAATAGAGAATGTTTTACCACAGGTCAGAATAACACAATCACATAGAAATCTTAGTGGCAAAAATGGTTCCATTTAACACCTAATGCAGGGGTAGGCCTGAGAAGCAGCACTGTGACATATAGTAGTGGAAAACTTATCAAAAAAGTTTTAAATACTATTTTGAAATCTAAACTGTAACTGTAATATTTGCTGCTGTATATTTAACTATTTAGGCTGAATTTAATGTAGCTTTATTTTTTTTGTTGTTGTAAAAAAGCGAGTATGGTATTTTTTACAGTATTTTAAAATGTATTTTTCCTTTAAAAAGACACCTCTAGGTCTTATGTCATGTTACTCTTCCATGACATTTTTTTTTAATTTAAAGTCATATCTTTCAATATCAAAAGTACTGAGAGAGAAACATTCAATGCTTAACATACCCCAAGAAAGGCACGAGTGCCTCATTGGCAACTTAGAGAAGGTGGAAATAAGATTTTTCCTAGAACTCTTTAACATAGTCACCCAGGTGAACACTGAAGGAGGAGTTTGTGGGTCAGTGTGAACTTTTTTCTTTTAAACATTTTAAGATTTTTTTTAATTTTTATTTCTATTAATTTCTTTTTAGGGGTCCATCATTAGCAGTCCTCACATGCGCCGAAGAGCTACATCAACCCGAGAGTGTCCATCTCGCCCTCACCAGACTATGCCCAACTCCTCCTCACTCCTAGGGTCCTTATTTGGTAGTAAAAGGGGGAAGCCACCTTCCCAAGGCCATCCACCATCCGGCTCATCACAGCAGCCCGCGCACCCCGCCGCGGCCCCGCACCAGCACCACGCCCCGCACCCCGAGGGGCAGCCCCCGGTGCACCCCCACCACTCCCAGTACTGCCACCTGACGCAGAACCCGCCGCCCTACCACCACCACCACCACTACCACCCTCCCCAGCACCTCCCACACCCGCACCAGTACCACCAGCACGTGCCCCACGCCCACGGGCAGCACCCCCCGTACCTGCAGCACCCCCACACCCCGCACCCCCACCCGCCACACCCCCCACCACACCCCGGCCACGCCGCCCACGCCCAGCACTCCCAGCACTCCCAGCATTCCCAGCACTCCCAGCACTCCCAGCACCACCACGGGCCGCCACCGCCCCCCTCCACCTCCGCCAGCACCAAGCCCAAACACAGTGGCATCAGCACAATAGTCTAGGACAGAGACCCTCCGCTAACTAGAGTTTTAAACTGAGTCACAAAGGCACTTACAGGAAGCAACAAATCATCATATTGCCAGTTTTTACTTAGACAGTTTAATTGAGCCGGGTGAGCTTAAAGGCTTGCTGTTACTAAATAAAATAATGCCAGTTAGTGGTTTTACTTATCTACTGGATAGATGTCCACCATCTGGTTAGTTCTTATTTCCAAACTGCCTTGAAAACATGCTGCTTGCTGAATCTGACTGAAGCTACCTTTTACACCAAATCCCTTGACAATTTTACACGCGTAACGAAACGTTAGTCTATGAAAAAAAGGAAAAAAAAAGTGAGACAGAACCAAGTGTTGCATTCTTGCTCTTTTATTCTCAATGGGCAAAAAAAATAAGTAGACCTGATATGGTTGATGAAAGTACGTAAGTAAACTTTATATAATATAAATATATACATATAAATATATATATATATATACTGTATAGTTAACATTTGTGCTTGGAAAGAAATTTTTTCAGTCCACAAAACTAGCAATATAGACTTTACAAGGAATTCCACTTACTTGATAGGACAGTATAGTAGATGAATAGCATATGAAAGAGTAGACCAAAACATTAAACGTTAGAAACAAATTTCAGACATTTCAGTGTTTTCATTGCGAGTCCTCTGGACTCGCTGGGATTTCTAAGCAATCATTACTAAATGTGCCAAGTAACATAGCATTTAACTGTCGTAGTCAATACTGCTTTGTATAAATCCTTATTTTATTAACACGATGATATCATACGTAATCAGTATTATAACTGCTCTGCTATTTCAGGTAAGCAAGCTCGTTAAGATGCAGTAATTATACCGTAGCAATGTAGGGGGGCCACTTCCCAGTGGTCACCCTCAAGCATTGGTCACACAAGTTCTTAGACACTTTAAAGGCTGTGATAACTGTGAATTTACATGATCCACATTTCTTTTGTATGCATATGGATTTAAGGAACACCCGGGAAGAGTTACGACAGGTGCATGTACACACTGCAAAAACATTCATCTCAGACATGAAAATGGCCAACTTCCATCCTCCTCAGCTACTTTGTTTCCCGTTTACCATAATTTCTCATTTTTACCCCCAGTGAAGCTGAATTCTAGTCAAGAGTGTTTCCAGGTGGAAGTGCTCTAAAAACTTGAAGGTTTGTTTTAGAATTTAATATAGGGTTTTTATATATATATATATATATATATTAAAAAATCTGTAATTCCATGTAGCCATGTGCTAGCAACAAAGTGGCTTTACCATTTTTACTCATCACATTTGTTAGTTTGAAGCACCCAGCACTCAGCAGGCTGAGTTTATGCTCAAACCCTCACTTCCATAGTCCAGTTAGTTGCAAGACATCACATAAAAATAGGCTGTGCTGTTGTTGCTTATGTGTTGTAACCAAACCATTTGCAAATTTATATACAGTTTTTATCCCGAAATCCTGTACAAAGTTATACATGGCGCCTACTTTGTAGTTTCAGCACTTTGAGCCACTGCAAGGACTTTACACCTAAACAGTAGAGACAGAGAATCACAACTGCAAAACTGTACCAGCCTAAAAGCAAACCTTGAAGAGGATGAGCAAAAAGTTCCAGTAAGAGATGGGTAAAATAATCATAATAACAACCAGTGGGGTTTCTGTTGAACAGTGATGGGATTGTCAGCAGTGATGAGGACGTGAGAACAACAGAGTGACTTTCCATGCTGGCTTGCTCACGGCATCTCTGGCGTGCGGGGAGGGGGGAGAGGGTCAGTATTTTTTTCCCTTTCATACCATTGATATCACAATACCAGCAAAACTGCAAACTGAGCACTTTGTTAACTCCACAGAGAGCAAATACAGCAATCTAGAGTTGAGCCTTTTGTTTCGAGCTGTCCACGTTTGTTTTGCACATGTGCAATATGTTTTCCCCTTCTGCACCTTCTCCTCTGAATTACCTTCATGAAAAGAAAACAAGTATTATTTTTCTGTATCACTCATTCTGTTCTAAATTCTGCGGCTTCGGGGTCCCCCGAGGCTCTGTTCCTTGCAGTTTAAAAAATATATACTGTTCTTATAAGGGAAAGTAGACCTGTCTGCATGTCATCTAATGTTATTAGTGTGAGGCTACACTCTACATATTGTATATTTGCAAAATATATCAGTGTTACTGTTGATATTAGTTGAAGTAAAGTGATAACATATTTCAATATGTAGACTTTTCTTCATACATCTGTACCAATAGTAGAGTCTAACTGTAATTTATAGGTTGTTCCAGAAAAGATAAAGAACCATTCAAGTACAAACATCTTTCAGAAACTGCATCTTTTAATTAAAATCGAGGTAAGAATGCTCCTCTTCACTGAATGATGGAGTCTGTACGTGTTTCAGATGCAGAGGCGTAATGTAAGATAGTCAGTGTATGGAATAAAGGCACAATATGCAGTAGCAGTGGAGAGGAAAATTTGACTCCAGCTGTGTTGATTAACACTGCAGATGTTAAATCGCCCAGATCTGCATTTGCTTTATGTTTAAAGACCCCTTTCATTCATTTAAATTAGAGTTACATAGAAATATTCTGTACTTAAACAGTAAGCCACATTTTAATGCTTTGACCCCTGATTTTCCATGTGCAGTCAATGTATTTGTGAATCAGAATATTCAGGAGATGTCACTGTGCAAGCAAAGGAACACTGACATGTGTCCACGTGGGGAAGGAGCCCGGGCCTGCCCTGGGGCTCAGTCACACGGGTGAGATCCCATCCTCTGAGCCTGGCTTAAAAACCAAAGCTGGGCCTACAAGAGCACTGTGTTTGTACCCTCTGTTCTTTCGAGCCGATGAGGAGAAACAGTGGACTTGACGTATTTGTTTCTTGTTTTGTTCTGTTTTGGTTTTTAGACTATATGTTTGTATGTACTTTACCAAACAAAGTGTCTTGGTGTCAGCATAAGTCTTAAGGACTCTGCTGCTTGTTTAGGGTTGTAGTGAAACCTCTCTGATCCGTCCTTGATTAGAGCAGTGTGGGTCATGCCTAGCACAGGAAAGTTATCTTACTTAACACTGCATGGGGTTAAGAAAATTAATTTTTCAGCCTGCAGGCAGGAGTAGAATTGAGAGGGTTTTTTCTCAGATTCCATTGCCAATTAAAAACTGGTACAGAACTGCATAGAGTGACCATGGCTGTCTCTTCCCATAAACCATGTGGCAAAGTAGTAATGCTGATTTGAAAAAATGAAAGGGAAACGTTCAGAGTGAAGGTGTGGCAGCAAAAATCTTTTCTGGGACAACAATCAAATATATATTTGGGGGTTTTATTTTTTTAAGTTAAGAATGAAATGTAAAACAATGTAAAAACAAAAAACAAAGCTCATCCTAATATAATGTGCGTCTTGTATTGCTAAAAAAAAAAAGAGCCTAACATACAGTGTAGAATGATTTCCCATCATGTACTGCATGCAGCAGAAGCCTCTTGTTTCTTGATAAAATGAGCTGAGAGACAGTCAGCAGATATTTAAACACTGAATCTCTAGATGTTGACTTGCTGTTCCACATGAAGCTGTGTGTTTTCTGCAGTTAAGCATGCATTTTGCTGTTCCCTTGTAAAATACCATCGCACTTCTTGCCTGCAAAATGGATTCTTGTGTATATATTTAAAAGAAAAGTGGAACCAATAACAAGATTCAATTTGGAAAAGAGAGAAGGGGGTGTGCTGAAAATGGGACCAGTAGGGGGAATAGAGAATTCTCTAAATTGTACATAGTGTGTAAATTAGCATTACTCTAAGTCTGCAGTCACTTTGAGGTTGCCTATCTCCTGCTAGGAACTTAAATCAGCTTTGAGTTGTATTAAACTGTTAGAATTAGGTCTTGAATGCAGACTGTTAAAGACTTCAAAAACATTACGCTTACAAGAAGCTTCTGTTCTGGGGAGGCTTGAGACCCCTTTTGTAACTCTGGGGAAGAAAGGAGTGCTTTCATTTTAATATGCATTCTGTTTGTAAGTAGTAACAGACCCTATTGATGTAAAACTATAACTGTGATCATGTGGAGAAATCAAATAAATCATTTAAAACTCCTCGTTTCTCATTTCGTGTAATCCAAGAACTTACAACTCTTCAGATCTGAACTGAAGGGAATTCCTCCCGATGGTCTCCTGGCCCTGCTGAGGCAATGGCATTTCTGCTGCTCACTCCAGAGGGGCCAAGAGTTCAGTCTTCATCCAAAATTAAAGACCAGGTGGTGGAAACGGTGCTCAGTCCCATGGAGACTGACCCCTTCTCCATAGGCTTTGATTTGTTTGGTGGTGCTGGAAATATATTTAGTTCCAAAGGACAGTAAAGAGCAAAACACACCCATTGACCAGGACACTCTGAGGCTGGACAACAAGGATGAGATTGTGAACCTTGTGACACAGGAGCTGCAGCTGAGCCTGTTAATCCTCTGGCTGTCACGGGGCCTCGGGAGCTCCTGGCCAGGGGACTGTCTGCCCTTGGAGAGGTGTCAGTTTGTCCTTCCCAGGGGAACATTCCTTGGATCCCACGTGTGACCGACACCCCTTGGCTGGAGTTCCTGCAGTGCCTTCTCCTCTGTGCCCACTGGCAGGGAACCCTCCCAGTGCTGGGACTGAGTAAGTACCACCCCCTCCCTCCCTGTCCTGGCTGGCTGGGGTGGATCTCAGGTCACAGCACGGGAGGGTCACTGGGACATATTTGCCACACGTGGCCATCCCAGGATTTGCCATGACCCTCCTGCAGTGACTGTGGAGAACAACCTGCGAGATGCTCCACTGTTCTTACTTTTATGCATTTCCTACATTTCCAGGGGGTTATAGTGTGTCTGTAAAAAAGCTAATGCTTAGCTATCCGTTTAAACTAAGTACTGTATTTGCTTGTGTTTTCTATGAATTTTAGGGGATTCTTGAATTATTTTGTGGAAATAGTCGACTGTGACCTATTTGTGAATGCTGTAATTTCAGGAGGTACATCTTGGATAGGTAAGTACCCATTTATCACTATCTACATCACTGTGACACCCCTCTGAGCTGTGTGACCCATCAGAAGGGGACCAATGCTGCTTCCATCCTGTAGTGGAAGTAGAAGAATCTGCAGTGCTGTTCTTTACTGGCACTTCTATTCGTGGTTCAGAAATTACAATTTTAAGAATTTTGGTACATTACATTTTGAGGAGGCAAAGAGTCTTTTGTCTCTAGTTCAGCTCAGAGAGTCTGTAAATGCTGTTATAAATCCAGGGGTTTATTTCCTGATCCATTTTAAAAGTAGGACCTAAATAATATGTTTAAATTCTGCTGCTTTCTACCTAAACTAAGACTAGGTTGAAAGCATTTTTGATCTGGCACATGTCCCTGCCCATGGCAAGGGGTTGAAACGAGATGATCATTAAGGTCCCTTCCAACCCAAACCATCTTGTGATACTGAAATAAAATAAAGAGCCAAAGGAACCTCAGCAACAGTCTGGTTTGCGTGGTGGATTTGCACCAGTTGCAGTAAGCCAAGTAACTTAAATAAAAAAATTCAGTGTAGGTTAAACATGTAACAGGTTAATAGCTCACAGTTGTTGATATTTTTTATTATAATATCTTTAAGTCTCTGATGAAGCTTGTGTGCATGTATCTAGTGAAGCATGCCTTCATTTAAGAAGTTTTATTGCCTTCAGTATCTTACCCTGATCAAGGTAAGGTCAGGGTTCTCTGTCATAAGTTGTAACTGAAAATCACACCTTTTACAGGTCAGAAGTCTATGAGAAGTTCTCCTAAACTCCGTGTTTGTGCATTTTAGGTGTTTGTGTGCATGCAGCAGTAAACACACTGCATGGATGAGTTGTCATGCCATAAACAACTTCAGGCTCTTCTAAATAGCAACTTTTTAAGAGGAGGTTCCTTGCCAGGTATTTTCTGTATTATTTTGGTTGAGATAAAGAAATGCAACGTTAAAATGGCAGGAAAACCAACTAAAAAACTTCCTGTGTTTTATCTGTGTCTCTCTTCAGGTTTTTGTTGACACCAAACGATGAAGTCTATTTAACTTTGTTTTTTCCAGTTGGCCTTAATGATTGATTTTCATTCAAAGTTTCATCAAAACAGGTGTAGTAGCATTTTACCATATATTTCTTTGGACTATACATATTAGTTGTGCAGTGTTTCATTCATCAGCTTCACCCTGTGCAGAGGTGAGATATGGGAGCCCCAATTACTTTGGAATATTTTGTAGGGTATTGCAGCATTTTAGATGGAGCTTGAAACATTAAGCCAACTTCTGGGTTTTTTCCTGCAGTCATTGAAACAATTGTCAAAAAAGTATCAGAGTTATGGTGCTGTTAGGATTGGGTGGTTAAATCATATTTCAGCATATTTATGTACTGACAGATGTGTTTGCATAGGATGAACAATGTACTTAGAGTAACATGCCTTAATAAATCTCGAGTGGTATTACAGCTGCATTAAATACACCCTTTCCCAAAGGAATCTTTCTGGATTTCTACCCTCCTTACAACCCTCTTACTAATTTTTGCTGCTATATTTTGTTGACATAAAATTCCTGGAAGAGAACATAGCACAGCTAACCTGACAGAAATACCTAAAACACACAGATGCTTTATTTTAGGTGTATTTTTTAGTAGAATTTCTTTTTGTTTCCTGTTATTTGAAGAATCAAAGCCAAATCCTGTATTACTCTACAAAACTACATCCACTGCAGGATGACTCTGATCATGAAAGTCAGGAGATGCTTAAATCAAGATCTCTGCTTG
The DNA here is from genome assembly GCF_003984885.1 of Neopelma chrysocephalum. Classification (NCBI taxonomy): domain Eukaryota; kingdom Metazoa; phylum Chordata; class Aves; order Passeriformes; family Pipridae; genus Neopelma; species Neopelma chrysocephalum. Next base: position 525,253 of record NW_020897871.1, read on the forward strand.
GAGTACTTCCTCAGCTAAACAAAATTTAAATGAAAGTTGTGTGGGTGATGTTGACTTGAAGCCATCACTTTTTTCAAATGATTAGATTTATTATTTTTACCATGTATATAAAAACATAATTTTAGGAATAAAAAAAAATCCTCTTTCTTTAGCGTTTTTGCAGTAGCTGAGATGTGAAATGAGCATCATGGTTCATGAGACACAGCCAGCTCAAACCAAGCACACAATTTATCAGCTCTGCTGGGAAATGACACACACAACTTGAGCTTTCATTTATTTCTTCAGATTTAGGCACAGGTCTCTGTAATGAGCAAAGAAAAAAATACTCTGCCTTTAATAAGATGAATGGGGGAAATTCATTCGAACACTATTGAAATGTTGTGCCTGCAAAGTGCAAAATGCTTTTTCTCTACAGCTGCTCGTTTCTGCTACAGAACAATACATTCCTGACAAGGGAATGGGCTTTGGGAAATGTCCAGGGAAATGGCAAAGGCAAGGATGGCTCAGGTGGTCTGTGATTCAGCAGTGGTATCCAAGGCTGGAATCAATTCATTTAATCACTGACATTAGGATTTTTCTAGTGAGGAAACAATCTGACAGGAGCTTCCTCACCTTTGGATCCAGCTGGACTGAGCACAGGCAGCCTTCCCTTTGTGCAGGATCCCAGGATCCCCCAGGAGCATCTTCCTCCTCCATCAGCTCACCATATGCTCTTGGATGATGATTTTTTTCATTTTACTGGCTAATATTCCTTTATATCCACTCCAGCAGCAGAGAAGAACATTTTTATTTAATGATTCATCCTATATATTGTCCTTGCCATCTCTCTGGTAGTCCCGTGTCTCTGCTGCTGCCTCAGCCCTTACACCAGGCTCCAAAGTGCCTTTGGACACAGCCCTGCCAAGTTTGAGATACCTCTGTTGTCCTTCCACACTTGAGTTTGGAAGAGCAGCAATTTTCTAGCCCAATGAGAAATATGTGCTGAGTGTCCTAATTAGGCTTTTAATCGTCCCAGGTGTTTATAGCCCTGAATTTCCACAGCATTTCAGCAGTTTTTAAAGATGTCTTTGATCGTGTGGTAACCCCTCTGCTATACCAATCTGTACATTTTCAGAATAGTTTGCATGTGTATTTTATACCTAAAGGTGGAGGAAACTTTGTTTCTACTCTTTCTAATTTTTTTTCTATTACTGTGAGCTTTCTGAGCTATTGCAATATTTCATGGCCCTGCTAACATACTTGCAAACTGCCAGCATAGCTTCATGCAAAAAAGATCTGTATATTAGCAGTGAATCACAGGGGACATATCTTGAACAATTCCCCTGACTGTGTGGATTTGAAATAATTTAAAGAAAAAGTTGGAAGAAAAGCACTTGCATTTTGGGCCCATTTCTCTTCCCATATATGAAAAGGGGGGAAACAGATGCCTCATCTGGGGTGAAGCAAATTATTGGACTAAAGCATTATTAATAAAATGTTCCTGAGCTCACTGAGCTTATTCCTTCTCCCCAGCATTAGAGTGTAATAAAATTTATTTTGGCCCAGAGGTTCTCGACCCATCTCCCTTCTGCATTCATTAATAATGCCAAGAGGTGCTTTATGCAGTTACTGCAAGGTCTTTTTATAGCCACCCTTGTTCTCTCACTTATCACTGTCACCTGTGAGACATAAACCCAGCACTGCCCAGGCTGCTTTGCTGCTCTTTATCTGCAAACGTGCCCCTGTGGAATCCCACAGCAACAGCTGCTTTCCTGCACTGAGAGTTTAGGTTCTCTGCCTTCACAGAGCAAAAATTGTACTTGATTTTAATACAATGCTTGTCCTGTTTTTTCTTGCTTGAAAAATTAAAGCTTATTTGGCTGCAAAGAAAAAAAAAATCACATTTATAAATTTATAATTTCAAATTACTTTAAAATACGTAAAATATGAGATAATTTAATGCTTCCTTTAATCTAACATGACAGAGCTAATGGACAATTTGCCTAGAAGTGCCACCTCGTGTTGTGAGGAATTCCTTTCACTGACAATCTGTATTTGTTTCTTTTTCAGGTGGTTTTTAAGACAGCCACAGTACAGTCATTCTGGATGCACAACAGCTTGGACAAATGTATTCCTACAGTGACAGTGTTAATATGTGTGTTTCAAACACATCACTTTGCTTCCACAGCGTGTAACCAGGAGCAAGAGTGGAAATACCAGTTCCTGCTCTCACCTTTCCCAGGATTTCATTTGTGAGGCAGGGTTTTTTGTAAATATTCAGAGACGGGGGGGTGATTCAATGAGCACATCATCACATGCCTGTGGGAAAGGCAGCTATGGATGTCAAGTGCAAAACTTTCATTCCATCTGTCTGTTGAAGAGGAGTGAACAACGATTGCATAGACAGAGGAGGAACTGTGTGTGTTTTCCTGCAATTGCAGCAAAGACTGGTGAATATTTTTATAAAGTAATCTAGACCTACAGTGGCACTTTTTCAGTAAGTAAAACATCCGTGTTTCAAGGAGCTAAATGTTATCAGGTGATTATATTATTGAATACCAGTTTTTAAGCAGCTGCTGGAAAAATATGGAAGAGTAAAAAGGAAAACTGAAGGGTAATTGTATGATCCTCATTTACTGATCTCTGTCTCCCTTGTATTAATTCCTTCTCAAGAAAGCACTTTGTGTGGAATAAACTGAAATAAACACCCTGGGAGTCGTGTTGATCACAAAATGTGAGTTCTGAGGAGCTGTAACAGCTGAGGATTCGCTGGCCCAGGAAGGGAAGCTGGAGTGATGTGAACATGTGGATGAATAGCTGAGTGTCGGAGACAGCAGAGATGAGCTGGAAATAAAAGCGGGGAAAGAAAAAGACTGGACATGTTGCTGAAGCAGAAGGAAAAAAGTTCTTTTTTTAATTTTAGCAGACTGTGCAGTCCTGTGCAGTGCAGCTTGAAGACATTACAGGTCGCAGTGGTGGGATTCAGTGTTACAGACACTGGCAGAGAGCTGCAGCTGCCAGGAATGTGCTTCCAACTCTGCTCACACACAACACTGGGAATTGCTGCACGGATGGGACAAAATATGTGGTGTGGCACCATTTGTGTCAGTGCAGGAACATAAAGTATTCTCTCTGTGCAAGTGATGGTCTGCTTGTGGTTTCATATATGGGTATGATATCATCCACTGGGATTGGAAAAAACCCAGGTGTTTGTTTAGGATATGCTCACAGTCCCATTCTCATGCTCACTGAATGAACACACCGGGTGGAGTGTGCTGGCTGCTGCCTCAGTTCTTTTGAACTTCCTGATGAGGCATCTTTTCCCTGTTTCCCAACTGCCTAGCCTTGTTTTCACTGGATGATTTTCTTCAAGCAGCCTTTTACTGTGCTCTGTTTATCCTTTCTTTCAAAGTTGCCAGATCACCCCCTTTGTACAAACCAGAACCAGTCAGACTTGTCTCAGTAAAGGTGGCCTCAGCTTTGGCCCTTTCATCCTTGGCATATTCAGTCTGGGAGGAGTTGTGGAACCCACAGCTCTTCACCTGACCCCCAGGAGACCCCTTACTGTCCATGCCATCAACCACCTACAGATACCAGCAGCTCAAGAGGCAGTGGCATGTTATCAGTGCACCCCACAGATTGCACAATGCTGGAATCAGCTCAGTGCTCCCCACTCCTTTCTTTTCTGATAGGACTAGATATCACCTTCTGCTTTTCCACCTTTCAAAACTAGAAGTAGGACAACATCACTTAACCAGAAGTGAACATGTGGAGATGAAAAGCTCGGGATCCATTATGCCTGTATTCCTGTAACCACACAACTGTGCCAGTACTGGAATCTTATGGAGAAGCAGGGTCCTGCAAGGAGCCTTTCCCATCTACTGCCCTCATCTAAGGGCTGGCCAAGGGGCCTGGCTCTTCTCTCACAAATAAGGCACCCATGTTTTATACAGAGACAAGGAGTTGGCACAGATTGTCAAAAATTACCCTTTAAGAGGCCGTCACAAAACAAGCACTCAGCAGTTTCATCTTGTCCCCAGTTAATAGTTAAAATTCATGGGATCAAGGAGTCTGTGAAAAGAAAAACCCTTCTGGCTGAGATGCTTTGTTCCCTCACAGTTCCACAGAGGTTTGGGCTTGACACTGGCTGACTCCCCACCAAACCAGTACCACGTTTCCCCTGCTCCCAGAGGTGCAGTGGGACACACGTGTGGTACCTCTGGCTCGGTTTTACACACCTGTATGATCCCTTTGGCTCAGTGTCACACACGTGTGGTACCTCTGGCTCCGTGTCACACACGTGTGTGGCACCTCTGGCTCCGTGTCACACACGTGTGTGGCACCTCTGGCTCAGTGTTACACACGTGTGTGACACCTCTGGCTCCGTGTCACACACATGTGTGACCCCTCCAGCTCAGCACCTGCCCAGCGTGTGCAGGGCTCTGGCACACCCTGACACGCCTGCAGTGCTCAGGACTGAGGGTCCCGCAGTGGGAACACAGATACACACGCACAAAAACCCAGCAGGGAGCAAAGCTGCCTCACCCTCAGTCCTTCCTGTTCCCCAGTTGCAATGACAACCAAAGTGGCAACTGATTTGGATTACAGGATTAAAGGATTTACACTTTACAAGTCACAAGTAAACTAAGCAAGATAAATGAGCTCATTAGGCTTGTGTTTACCTTTAGTACTTGCCCTTCTGGCAAATGCTATTTTGTTACATCCCGAGCATTGTGCAGTTCCTCACGGACCAAAGCAAAATGAGGGCAGCTGAACATGGTAATGCTTCAAGAGAGTAAAGGCAGCCTTTAAAACCCTTGAAAGAAATATTTCAAACGAATGATTCAGAAGGCCCTTCCGTGTGGGTGAGCAGGTGAGAGCAGCACGGCGGGAGGTGATGCAGCAGAGCTGAGCGGTGCCCTCTGGGTCAGGAGGGGAGCAGTGAGTGTTTCTGAAGCAGATTTCAGTGACAAGCTCAGTAATTTCACACGGCTTTGGCACTTGGGTTTGTAAAAAAGACAAAACCTGCTGCCAAAGGCATGGCAGGGGGGAGCAAATCCGAGTATCCTCGGTGCAGGGCAGCGTTCACCGCCCGGCACCGTCCTGGGGTTTGTCTTGGCCGCTGTGGGAACCTGAACGAGCGGGGCCGCTCGGGTGAGGGCTGTCGGTGCTGCCATCCTCCTCCTCCCGCGCCAGAACCTCGCATCAGGAGGAATTAGGCTTTGATGGAGGTTTTGTGGCCGTTCCATCAGCTCGGTGTGTCCAGCACATCCACTCGGTGCTCCCCCGCCTGTGGCAGGTCAGCCTGTTCCCACCCCGCCCTACACCGACGCTTCGGGTTCAGGAAGGCGATTCTAAGACATCCTATGCGTGTCAGAAAAGATTATTCATTATTATTTCATCATTATTATTACATTATCCGGTTCATCATCTGTAGCTGCTGCTGGGTGCCCGGGCAGGGCCGTGGCAGGTGGGGCGGGCGGAACCCTGGGCGGCTCCGTTCCCGTTCCTGCGGCAATTCTGCTCAAAGCGGCGGCGGCCCGGCCAGGCCCGGGGCGGGCCGAGGGCGGGCTGAGGGAGAGTTGAGGGCGGGCTGACAGAAGGAGGGCTGAGGGATAGTTGAGGGCGGGCTGACAGAAGGAGGGCTGAGGGATAGTTGAGGGCGGGCTGACAGAAGGAGGGCTGAGGGCGGCCCCGGCGCGCAGCGGTGCCGTCACGGCCGCGCCGTGAGGGAGCGCCGAGCCCGCCATGGCCGCGCTGCTGCTGCGGACCCTTCGCGCCGCCCGGGCCGGTCCCGCCGCCCGCCACCTGCGCACGGCCGCGCCCAGGGCCGCCTTCGCCAAGGAGCTCTTCCTGGGCACCATCATCAAGGTGGGACCGCGGGGGCCGGGCGGACACGGCGGGGCTCGGGGTGGCGGTGCCCCTTTACTGACCGGCAGCGCTGGGGACGGGCAGTGCCCCGGCCCTGCTGGCACAGCCCAGGGGCCATTGGCCTCTTGCCCCCCTGGGCTCACCTGGGATCACGTCCAGCCGCTGTCACCAGCACCCCTGGGCCTTTTCCAGCTTCCCAGCCCCTCTGCCCCCAGTCTGTAGCACTGCAGGGCTTGTTGTGATCCAGGGGCAGGACCTGGTTCTTGGCCTTGTTGAACCTCAGACGAGGTCCATGAACCTCAGCCTGTCCAGATCCCTCTGCAGAGCCTTCCTGCCCTCCAGCACATCAGCACTCCCACTCACCTTGGTGTCACCTGCAGACTGACCAAGGGTGCCCTCGATCCCCTTGTCAGGGTTATTGATAAAGACATTAAACAAAACTGGCCCCAGCACTGACCCCTGTGTAACCCCCTGGTGCCCATTCCCAGCTGGATGGAGCTCCATTGCCCACCACT
>NW_020897871.1:531627-564446 GCF_003984885.1 Neopelma chrysocephalum
GCTCCATTGCCCACCACTGGTGCCCATTCCCAGCTGGATGGAGCTCCCTTCCCCACTCCTCCCTGGGCCAGCAGCCAGTTGTGAGCCCGGTGAGCAGTGACCCATGCAGGCCACGAGCAGCCCGTGTCTCCAGGAGAATGCTGTGGGTGTCAAAGGCTTTCCTGCATCCAGGTTCACATCCAAAGCCTTTCCCTCCCCCCCTGAGCTGCTCACCTTGTCGTAGAGGGAGATCAGGTTGGTCAGGCAGGACCTGCCTTTCCTGCCCTGCTCCCCAGTGCATCCAGGCCTGTTTGCTCTCAGGGTTTCCCTTGCCCCCCACTGGAGCTGGGTTAACTGCAGTGACCTGTTGGCACCTGTGCACACAAAATGCACCGTGGAGTTCTAAATGTTCCCAACAACCAGCACCTGAAGAGCTGCCTTAAACCACAGGTGTGTGTACCCTGGGCATTCCACAAAACTATGGCAGTTTATGCTCTGTTTTTACTTGAAGGATCAAGACTTCATATAAACTTCTGCCTACATTTTTTAATAGGAAAGGTTGGAATTCTTGTTGTGTCTTGAGATGCCACCAGACAAATTTCAGACAGAACACTGTATCAACCAGAATTTGTTAATCCAGGGTTTACGGTGTGCCTTTATCAGAGATTACAGGGAGAAATAAATTGAAAGAATCAATAACTCAGAAGCAGTAACTCAAATCCCCTGAAATGAGTTGAACGAGTCTCCCAAGCAGACCTGGTCAGGTAAAATGTTATGACAGGCAGCAGTCAGGCTCCATCATGTTAAACCACTGTTCATATATATATGGTTTTGTCCTCTCAAATTTCAATATAACGGTTTTCTGAAAAACTTTAGCATTTACTAGGTCCTGAATTTTTGAGGCTGATATTATTCCTCAGACTCTCATGACCAGATTTGTGTGGGCTGTGTTTAAAAGGGGAAAGACAGTAAAAATTAGAAGTGTGCTTCTCATGTAGTCTCCACTTCTTGTGTTAGTTGGTTGGATTTTTTCTTTATTGAAACCTATCAGGTCATACTGCTTCCAGTTTATGACCAGAATACCACTGTGATGATAAGGAGGGATGGAGCTCATTGACCTTTGTCCTTGGGACATTAAACAAGTGCAATGTGCTGGGTGTTTCCAAGGGACAGTTTTTGTATGGGTTGAGTTTTGAAAGCATTGTAACACTACGTTGATTCTGATACAAATTAAAATTAGCTAATTCTTTTTAAATCCCAAAGTGGTATTACACTGATAAAATTCATGGTTGATGAAGGATTTTTATGTTCTCATAGTTCTTAAAAATCTCTTTATTTCTCCCTAATGTTCCTGTTTTTCAGGTGGTTTTGGTATATATTAAAGTTGAGCCCTTGGGGCCTTATCAGATAAGGCTGTTCATGTTTTAGAGTATTTTCCACAATTCTTAATTTTCACAGCTTTTAATCTAGAATTTGAGAGGCATATGTTCTTGAATTTTTATATCAATTGTGTGATTCATGTATTAAAAAAATCTAAAATAATTGTCTCTTATTTTAGAAAGAAGTTTTCCCTTATCCAGAAATCACCAATGAAGAACTGGCAGAGATCAACCAGTTTGTTGGACCTGTCGAAAAATTCTTCAATGAAGAAGGTATATTATTAGTTTTTTATTCATGCAAGTGATTTACTGAGTTCAAAATGATTTAACTGGAGCAGTTGAATAATTATTATTACACTGTAAATACTTAAGTCATTTTATGCATTTATTGCTAGTCATGTAGTGCTGCTGGTTCTATAGCATGTCCACTGATGAATTTTTTTGTGGAATATTGGGATACTGACTAGAAGACATAAATCTCCAAACCAGAAAAAACCCCCAGGAAGTAAAAGAATTCTGGGATAGAGGTAGGATTTGAAATTGGTTTTAGCTCAGTAGAACTGTGCTTTTTACCGCTTCATATATTGTGATCTTTTTTTTTCCTGAAACTTTTAAATGTCTTACTCTGCTAAGACTGGTTGTAGCAAAATTCAGAAGAGATATTAATAAATGATGACTCATTGGGAAAAATCAAAGGTATTTGTGTTTTTTCAGCGTTAGAGTAATGATTCTATTTAGGAAAAGTCTTATTAGCCGTGTGCATTCCAGATGGGGCTGCAGGGTGTTCCTTCCATTAGTGCTGCAATAGATAAGCCAATTCCAGAACAATTGTACAAAATTGGTTTTTACAGACAGCAATTTTTGAGGCAGTTAAATACTATTGTCTCAGACTTCCCACTGACAAAGATGCCAGGTCTGGGTTTCCAAACACTGCAGGAGTTTGGAGAAGCTGGTGATTGTCACAGATCACAATTTGTGAGGTGCAGGTCATTTTAACTGTAAAATTGTGTTGCTGCTTACTGACAGTAAATAAAGAATTTATTCAAATTACACTTTTTATTTCTTTGCTGTGTTGGGGAAAATTATTTTGTGGAGTAAAAAACCCTGCTGTTTAAGGGAGGAATAAAAATGCCAAACTATGGAGTCTTAACTGCAGGTAGAAATTGCTCATCTTGGAATTCCCGACTATTTCTGTTTAGTTATTCAGGGTAACTTAGGGGTGTGGTTAAAATAGGTCAGTAGGGCAGCCCTAAACAGAAACTTGGTGGGACTGGCACTGGGGAAGGAAACTCATCTCAGCAGTCACTGGAAACCTGACAGTGTCCTGACACCACAACTCTCTCTCCCTAGGACAGCTGAGGACACTCCACAAATATGGATCTGGTGCAATGGAGCTAAAAAATTAGCATGGGGAGCAAAAAGTGTTGTTTGAAGAGTTTTCTTTCTGAATAACTTCTGTCAGAAGAAGATCAGAATGTCTGGTTGCCTCCCCCTGCTATGTTCACACAGAAGTTCCAGCTCCCTTCCCCTGGGCTGAATGTGAGGTTTCTTTAGGAAGCTCCATTGCTTTTGCAGAGTTACTTCTTGTGTATTTTTTGGAAAGGTGGCTGTGTTCCCTCTGCTGCAGCTTACAGCCTTCCTGAGCTGCTTAACGTGATTCCTGTTTATTTGCACTGCAGTACAGAACAGCTCTTTTAATTCCCCAGGAATTGGAAAAACTTCTAAGAACAAGATTTTGTAGTTAACTCATTTTTTCCCCTCGTGACTTAACCATTGTTCAGGTAGAAAATCCTGGGAATCTTTTGCTTATTCCAGTCTTGGAATATGCTGACATGCACAGATGCAACCTATACATACAGAAATGTTTGAGAAAATGACATAATCCCCAGATTTTTCCCACTTCCAAGTCCTTTTCCTGCGTATGTTATGAGGGCAAACAGGACAGTCAGTAAGATCAGGTTGAAGCTAGAAGGAGGAATTCTGGTGGAGCTGGGGATGAGAAGTCTGTCTCCATCTGTCATGAGCACTGTGTCTTCTCTGAAGTTCCTTCAGAAGATTGGAGAAGAATTCCAGCAGGGAGGATGTGGGGAGTTGGCTCAGTTCTTCAGGTGTGGGCTCTCAGGCTGATGACAGGTCTGAGGTCGCTGTGCTGCTGGCTCAGGCCATGCCCTGACAGGTTTATGTCACTAAGAAGCACAGTTTGAAATGGTAAAACCTTCTGTATTTGCAGTGGACTCAAAGAAGATCGATCAAGATGCAAAAATCCCACCTGAAACTTTGAAAGGGCTGAAGGACTTGGGTCTCTTTGGCATCCAGATCCCAGAGGAATATGGTGAGTCCATGGTCACAAAAGGAATAACCCAGGAGTTAGCCTATATTTAGTGGTGCATTGCAAAATGTGTCTGTGTTGTTCCATGTGTGGTCTTGGCTGAATTAGGAGCTGGGGCTTCCTCCCTGGTTAATACAGGAATGCCTGGTGGCTGTGTGAGGAGCTCTGTGTGCCCTTCCCTTGGGTGTCATGACTAATTTTAGCTGGTGTGAATTCCTCTTGGCATAACATTTCCCTTTTTGATAGTTTTTTTGGATGCAGTAGAGAAACTTGACATTCTGGGAGACTTGTTCTTGCTGATGGTTCCTAAACTTGTGCTGGGTCCAAAGTGCAGTGTCTCATGGAAGTGACCTATCAAAGCTGTCACTGGCAGGTAGGAATGTGCTGGAACACTTGGAAGTGTAAAAGTATAATGTCTGTTTACTGAAAGGGTGGCTTTTGGATAAAATCCTTCCTGTGCAATACTGAACAGTTCATGTCCTAAAGGGCATTGTGGTGCCAACTGGCATCATAGACATTAATTCCTCACTGGACTAACCCTTACACTTGCAAAAGAGTTTTCAAGAAAATTTTGATCTTATTTTTACACGTAAGTTAAAAATTGGCATTGAAACTAGAATTTTTCATGAAGTTTATAAAGAAATGAGAATATTGCAAGGGGATGTTGAGGAGAAAGCTCAGAGAAAGATAGTTTCACTGGGGAAAACACCTCATTTTTGAACAGAATGGCATGAAACAAAATATTTTTTTCAGTATTTACAATAATTCTGTATAAAGCTGGAGACATTCTTCAGCATTTACTTGGTGCTAAAGTAATACTGTTATTTTTTTGTAGCATTTTGTTATCACACTAGGCAGTATAACTAGTGTTGCTGTGCTGCAGTGGTTTCAATTGAAGTCTTTATATACAAATTCATTAAAGTATATTGGACAAGTGGCATACACTGTAACATGGTGTGGTCTCTGGTTAATTAATTGTTAATTAATGCTTTTGAAATGCATAAAAAATGTTATTAACTGTTTTTCATGTGTGTTCAGAACTAGGCGGGGTGGTGTGAGGGTGAGGTAGAGAAGAGGCTTGCCAGCTCTTTCAAGGTTTGCTCTTCAGGATGGTGTCTTGGGAGGAGAAGGATCTGAACAGAGCACCTTAACCCAGGTGGGAAGAGAGAGGTGTTTAGTAGTTATAATATATTGGAAGAAGGCAGGAGGTTCCTGTCCATGGAAAGGAGGTGTTGGAGGCAGGGAACAAAGGGCAGAGCTCAAAGCAGAGCATTAGGAACCACCATGACGTTGGAAGTGTAACTTACTATTGATTAACTAAAAATAAGTTTCCCACCCTATTTTTTTAAAGATTCTCAAAGGCAATGTATTTAACTTTGAAGTCATACTTTAATTTAATAGCATGTTCTTGTTGTTTTGATGCTTATGAAATAATATTCTCTCAGCTTCCAGTTTGCAAAATTGCAACCCACTCAGCACACTTGTGGAAAATCAAAGACCTGTGGTGTTGTAAACTTAAATGCTGGATCAAACCAGAAGGTGGAAAGCAGCTTAAGCAAGCTCCTCTAGTCTGCACCATAAATAATATACTTCTGATGAGGTTGTTCCCCATTTTTTGTAGGTTAAACATTATTTATTTTTGGTGCTGGCGTTGTCATATTTTAAAACCTTTCAGTCAAAGCGATCAGGGCTTTGTGCACTGCACAGTGTTTTTCATCATGGTTTGTAAAAGTGGCCTCTTTGCCAGAAGCACTGAAGTACAGAGATTTAATGGGGAAAATGAAGCTCGTGGGTCATGGAATATCAGCTCTAACGTGGGCATCACTGGAGTTACTGCTGTGCACATCATCAGGAGTCTCCAGGCTGAGTCCTGAGCCCAGCACTGCTTGGAAAGGGGAAAAGAAGTCAGAGTGCAGACAGGGGGAGTGTGAGAGTTATTCCGTGCACGGGTGCTCTTAATCCATGTGAGGGGAAGGGTGCACGAGGCAGTGGTGTGAGTTAATGGTGTCAGGGCACTGTTGTTGCCTTTATTCAGTGTACACACACCAGCAGGGCTGTCGAGACATCTGCAGAAATAAGGAACGTGTTACCCTGACTTACACCACTGTCCCATGGAGAAAATTGTTACCCTGAACAAAAGATTATTATCTTGATTCGATTAAATTTTTTATTCACCAGTAATATATAAAATTATCTTAAATGACAGCGAGCAGGACTTCTGGTCCTGACAGTGTAAAATTGCTGAACATTGGACTCATAAACGTACAGCTTTGATTTATCCTACTTCCTCCAGGAAGCGTGTGCTGGTGTCAGGTTTGTTTCTTGGTATATTCACATTTTTTTATTAAAGACATTTTTGAAGTGTTAAATTTTACCCTTGTCTAGTACCAGTTTGGAAGTCTGCTTGGGAACTGTTTTGTGTCTATCCAGTTTTGTTTCTCTCCGGTTAACAGTGTTACATTCCTAATGTTTCTGTACTTGGAAGGGATTTTGGGGGGGAAAGGGCAAGTTATATCTCCTTCAAATAAGCTGTGGTCCTTGTTGCAGGTGGCCTGGGCCTGTCAAACACCATGTACGCCCGGCTGGGAGAGATCACTTCCCTGGATGGATCCATTGCAGTCACTCTGGCAGCACATCAGGCCATTGGGCTGAAGGTAATCCTGCTCTTTTAGGTCCAGGAGTTCTGCACAACTGGCATGGAAGATGTGCAGTGTGGGTACAACAAATCAGAATCACCAGTGAAGCATCAGTCAGGTGGAGCACTGGTTGTTGGTGTCCCCAGCACCCTCTGCCAGTGGCTCTCACGCAGCAGAAAGACTGAACAAGAAGTACACGAGAAAATGAGTTCAGGAAACACAGAGCTAAGAATTCTTAGAAAAAATACTCTGAATATCCAAGGTTTTTTTAATTGAGCAAACTGGATGAATGTAGCTAGAATAAATATTGAAATAAATAAAATATCACAGGGGGTAGCATTATGGAGACCAGTATCAGCCATGCAGAGAGTTCAGAAGGGGGAAACTTTGTCTAGCGGGATGAGACTGCAGGCTGGGGAGCTTAGAGAAGAAAACTCACCCAAGAGCAAGCATGTGAATTTTTGTTTGCTGTATAATACAGCCTTTTACTGGTGGATGGATGGTGTCTGGAGCTTGAAAGAGCAGTAAGTTCATTAAAAAATTCCTCCTGGAACTGAGCAGACAATGCTAATTTAAAATACTTTAGTGTCTGATAAATAATGAAGTCTGTTGTTTCTTGAACTGTCTCTTGTTATGCCATAAAATGTGCAGGTAAAGCTTTCTGAACTTGGTGAAGCTGGTCAGCTTCGTGTCTTTCCCCACAGGCTGATGCTGAGCAGTTTTGTGCTGATTCTTTGTGCAGGGAATCCTCATTGCTGGCACTGAGGAGCAGAAGGCCAAGTACCTGCCCAGGCTGGCCTCAGGGGAGCACATCGCAGCCTTCTGCCTCACCGAGCCCGGCAGGTACTGCCTGGGGCCCATCCAGCCTCCACACAGCACCCACAGGGGGTTATGGTTGTCATCTTCATTAATACATTAAGTCTTTATTATTTGGGGCCTGTGGCTTCAGTGTACAAATCAGGTTTTTATTTTTATTTTTTAAAGGTACGCTTCAGACCATTTAATTACTCCTTCCCCAAAGTCCATGAAACCCCTAAGTGTTGTTGTTCCCATCCCAGGATTTCATTTCCTTCATTTCTGGCATTACTAAATATGAATTGAAAGGATACTTCATGCTATGTCAGAAGTAATGTGCTGTGACTGTTCTAGGATGCTTTCGATTTTTGTTCAAAATTACAAAAACCTGTATTCAAGGAGATACAAAAAATAATGGGAAGAATTTTGGGTGTTACTTAGAGGTTAGAAGAGGGATCTTTGTAGCAGCAGCTTTTCAAAGACAAGGTTATTTGCTACAGTTACTCACTGACTGTCACTAATGTTGCAAATGTGTTAGTGCAGAAGAGGGACAATTTTGTGAAAAGCCCACAGGGAGCCTGTAAAGGAAACTGGTGGAAGGACTGAGACCAGCTGAGTGTCTGAAGTTGAATCTTGCCTGTCCATGCAAACTGCAGCCTGAAACTTTCCTGAGCTGCTGTCTGCTCAGGTGACTTGCAGTCAGTGTTTGATTAATTGCTGATTTTCTTGTTGCTCCCAGACCTGAGGGATGTTTTTATTCAAGGGTCCTAAGCGGGGCTGTGACCCTCTAAAAGCTGCCCCACTTGCAGGTGAAAGTTAAACTAGCACAGATATTTTAACCAAGCAATCCACTGAAGGGACTCATAAGTAACACAGAGGAGAAAAACAAGGGCCAGCTGTGTTCTGGAGTTCTTCTGACATCTTTCCTACCCCAGTGTTACTTAAAAGGATTGCTGGTTTTAGTAACTTTAGCTTCAGTCTTCTTAGAGATCTCAGTTCTAGTGCACAGACCAATCATCTTTAGAACTGAACTTTAGCAATCTAATCCTATTAAAATACCAGCTGAGCTCTGGCTGTTCTGAGAACTTCACCCTTGTCTGCAGCTGAACACCCCAAGTGAGCCTTGTGGCATTTTGATTTGTGGAGGAGGAAACTTCTTTCAAGGGGGAGACTGAGCTGCTTGTTAAGTTATGGGGTAAAGTAGTGATGCAAGAGGAAATGTGAACTTAATCACAGAATGTAAACTTCTGATTGCATTGTTGTAATTTACTTGCTGATTTTGCTCCTGTAGAAGGTATTTGGTGTGCCCAAGTGCTCTTTGATAGAGACTGTCACACATTTATTTTTCACTTCTGTTGAGCCTTTTTTCACCTGGGTGAAAACCAGGGTGTGAATTTTTGAGGAACGACTTAGACTTGTTAAACTTGGTGTGTTTTAGGATGATAGTTTCACTGTGTGTTCACATAGCTCGACATGCAGCTCAAAAAAAGCTGCTTATGTGGCATTGTGAACACTCTGGTCAGTCATAAGCATGATAACATACATGGTAACGAGCAGGAATGTCCCCTCAGGTAACTTTTGGAGCTGTTGAATCGAGTAAGCTTCATTGTTAGTTAAAAACTGGTATTTATATACTGCTATTTAACAGACCTGTAAACCCTCCTTTTTGAAGCATGTGAAGAGGGGAGTTTTGTTTTTAAAAACATGTTTATTTCTTTAAACATTAATAACTTGTTTGTTTTTCAGTGGGAGTGATGCTGCATCCATCCAGACCAGAGCAACCCTCAGTGAAGATGGGAAATACTTCCTGTTAAATGGCTCCAAGGTACCCAGTGCCAGGCTGGAAATAGGACAAGCTTTTGTTCCAAGTGCACAGCAAGTGTCAGTGTCCTTTGCAGCTTTGACATCTGTCTGGCTAAGGAAGAAGCTGGTGTGGCAGCTGCCTTGAACTGGGAGGTGTCCAAGCTGGTGAAGAATGACTGTGTCAAAAAGACACCCCATGTTGATTTAGGGCCAAAGAGACTAGAAAAGCACTGTTAGGGAATAACTGCACTAAATTCTTGGTAGGAAAGTAGAAATCCACTCCTGAGTTCCTTCTCTATCACCAGCTTGTGGGTTCAGCTTCAGAGGTGTTGGTTAGTTAGTCAGTTAGTTAGTTTATTAGTCCCCTCTGTGACAGCATAGGCAAAAACAAACCTAAACTCGTGTTTTCCTCTCTCTTCATTCTTCAGGCCAGATTTTGTAGATGTTCGTAAAAGAAAACTTGACATTTAATTGGAAATGGGGCTGCTTGGAACAGCTCTGCTAAAAGAAACAATGGTAAAATACAGCATAAGAAAATAAGAAATGTAGAGATGTACTGGCTTCAGCAGTATGGGATACATTGCAGGCTTGATCTGTAGTTGTTGATGTGTTTGTGATGTGAAGAGACCCACCCTGTGGGAGAGGCTGTACAGAAATGTGCCCTGATCAGAGAATTTCTCATCCAAGTTAAATTTTTGGGCACAGGGTTTCTACAGTCTGCCTTCCCTTGTCTCCCTCACATGCTGCAAGCAGCAGGGCATCCAAGCTTTGGGGAAATGCACCGTGGATTTTAATTCAGTTCATGCTGATATTAAACCTGGGTTTATAGCTGTTCTAAACTTACCACCTGTGGTAAGCTCTCCTTGGAAACATGTTCACAAGAGGCAAAACTAGTAGCAGACACTCATAAGAATTTAAGGGAAGAAGCAGCAATTTTTCACCACTCTGTTCCCTGCCCGGTCTGTTACGAAACCCTTCAGAGCAGTGCTCACAAAACCAGAACAAATTTATTTCTTACACTTCTTTCCTCTCTTAAAACAGGTCTGGATATCCAACGGTGGCCTTGCAAGTATTTTCACAGTGTTTGCCAGGACAGAGGTTGTGGATAAAGATGGGCAGAAGAAAGACAAAATCACTGCTTTCATTGTGGAGCGGGATTTTGGGGGAGTCACCCATGGGAAGCCTGAGGATAAGTTGGGCATTCGAGGCTCCAATAGTAAGAATCACTTACAGTTGCTAACAGAAATGGGTTTAATATTTTAATGGTTTATTTTGTTTAGTTCACCTGAATTCAGAGGCAGATCAGTATCTATTCCATATTACAGTGTAAGTTTCATGTTTCTTTACCTGGCTTTTCCTATGAGCCCTTCCTAATGCAGGATCTGAAATAAAAAAACCATATTGTGCAGGTTTCCTCACTGGGCAGTGATAGAAATCACTCAGGAGATTCAGTAGCCAATAGCTTTAATGTAGAAGACTTCATCAGTTCTTCTTAAGCTTATTAATGATTACAGCTTTTCACCATCTGTCTCCTGGACTTGACTCCTGAATCAGTTCCTTAGAACTGAGACAAAATAAAGACACAACTGTAGCTCTCTGTTTACACAATGTACAGTAATTACATTTTTAATGTTTTACATCAGTCATTGATGTCAACAACCTTTTCCCAAATTCTCACTTCTCTGGCAAAGCATGTATAATTCTGTCATAAACAATGCATTAGGAAACCTTCATTTCTTGTGACAAATACTGACTTATGTTCCTGAATGTCTTTTAAATATTTTTGTGTCATACTTGAACAGCTGCTGATTCTGTGTTTCAGCCTGTGAAGTACATTTTGAAAACACCAAAGTGCCTGTAGAAAATGTAATTGGAGAAGTTGGAGGAGGATTTAAGGTAAGCAGTGGACAGTAACTGCTGATGATTTTTAAAAGCCTGAAGGAGACTGTTTTTGTCCCCTGTGCTGCAGTTTCCCTGTGCAGTATGAGCACTGCCACACTGAAGGGTCCTGAGGAGAGACTGCTCCTGCCTGCTGTGCTCTGTGTAAAGGGGTTTCCCTGCAATCTCAGGTCTCTGTGTATCCCAGTGCAGTTGGAGAGGCTGGTTCTGCTCTTTGAGGGGTTTTGATTGCTTTTTGTGGTGTGATGTTCCCTTCAGAAAAGGGAGAGGCTTCTTCAGCCTGAGCTCAATCAGGGAGTGTCACCTACTGTTTCCTACAGCCACAACTGTGGACTGTGTGGAAAGAGTGAGAAATGAGTGGAACAGGCAATGGTTCCAGGAAAGCCCAGGTCCTGTCCGAGTCCCCTGGCTGTCAGGTGGTTTTCCAGGGTTGGATTATTGCACAAGGAAACAAGGACAGGAGTTGCCTGACCAGCTGCCCCAGCACTGGCTGCTCTTCCTGCCATCAGGGAAGTGGGACACCAGTAAAGACACCACCAGTCCCTTTGCTCTTACTGGTCCTTCTCAGTGTCTTACTCTTCCTCTAGCAGCCAAGTCCAGACCTAAATGCTAAATGAAATAATTTTCTTAAATGTAATAAAGATTAAAAGAAGGTTTTTGTTTTCCTCTTGAGATGTAGTTATCACAAGTTAGAATGTAGGAACAATAACTTCTTTATTAGGTCTTTTGACCTGAGTCACCCATGTTTCTCTTGCTAAGAAACATTAACACTGTATTCCAAAATCTGTTTTTCTCTATTATTGATCTGTATTTCATTTCTACACCTTTCATTCTTGTTCCCTTCTGTGGTATGTTGCTGGAAGGAATCTGAAGCAGAGATCATGCATTGCAGGTCAGCTGCAGGGGATTTTATAAATAATATAATCAAACAATATTGTGGTTTTCTTCATTTTTTTATAAACCAGAGCAGTGCTGTCTAGTTGGAATGTTGTTTATCTAGCTGCAGATAAAGACATTTTTATCTACATTTTACCTTCATGTACTTTGAATAGAGATTGTTTCCAGGTCACTGGATCATCAGTCTCTGAAAACTATTTCAAATATAAAATTTGATGTAGTGAGTGACAGTAAAAGCCCAGTTTTGAAGTGTTTCCCCTGGAATGCTGTGCTGGGGCAGGTGTCCCAGGCCAGGAAGTGTGTTCCAGTGAGGAATGAAATGCAGGGAAGCACTAAAGCATGAAGCAAGACAGAAGGAACCATTGTGATCTAAGGAGAATGTTGCCTAAACCCCATTCCTTTTCTTCCCAGGTTGCCATGAATATCCTAAACAGTGGAAGGTTCAGCATGGGCAGTGCATCTGCTGGAATGATTAAAAAGTTGATAGGTGGGTGAGCTGGGTGCTCTGGAGTGCAGGAACTCATCTGCCTGAGGGAGAGAATGCAGGGTGGGAGCATGAGTCTGGATCACAGCACTGCTGCATTGTCAGCCGTGACATCTTTAAAGCACTAAAATATGTATCTTAAATGGTTATTAAAAACCTGTTTACAAAGGCTTTACACTGAAGATTTTTTTCAGTTCACACAGTGGAAGGTTATTGCCTGTGTTAAATTTTTCTGAGGTAAAATGTTCTTCCTAAGAGAAAAGCCTCTATAGTACTGCTTTCAGAAGGTGTAATCTCACACAGAACCTCCACTTGAATAACTGGCTCAAAGCTAGGCACAGTAATAAGGAATAATACTGTCAATAATTAGCCAAAATAGCAACAGATTTGCACTAAAATTAATTACTTCTCTAAGAGCACAGGTTCACACCTCAGGCTCAGGTTCAGAAGCCTTTGACAGGCTGGTCCCTGACTGGATCAACACCATCACTGAGGGTGTTTTTCCCAAAGTGGGGGTTACTGGTTGTAGATTGAGGTGTCACCATGGGGAAAGGCACCATGGTCTGTCTCAGTTCTAGTTCTGCTGTTCTGAGATGGATTTTTTCTTTTTTTTCTTTTTTTTTAAGAAATGACGTCAGAATATGCTTGTACCAGGAAACAGTTCAATAAGAGACTCAGCCAATTTGGATTAATTCAGGTAATAAAAAATGAAACCCTAAACCTCTGTGCTTGTATTGATTGAGTGCAAGGACACAGATTACGTTGGGGATATCTTGGCAGAGTGGTTTAAAGAACTTGCTAGAAGTCTTAGATTTATGGAAATGTAGCACAGATGATCTTTTAAATGTCTAGAATGATAAATGAATAAAGGTATTTATTTTTTTATTGTTCATGATTGTTTTACAGTAGAACTTTTTATTGATTAGTGTTTGATAATAAACGTGTGGAAACTGAAGTTGTGTTTTTAAGTTGGAGGCTTGACTGTGGGATTTTGCCCCTGAATTTCTGTGTGATTCCTCACATTGCTGTTTGACAGGAGAAGTTTTGTTTTATGGCTGTGAAAGCATATGTAATGGAGAGTATGGCTTACCTCACTGCAGGGATGATGGACAGGCCAGGCTTCCCAGACTGCTCCGTGGAGGCAGCCATGGTCAAGGTGGGGATCAGGTACATTCAGTGAAGGACTCCTGTGTTTCAGTCTATGTGCTCAAAGTGCTCAAAGGCTCAGGGGCTGCATTTAGGCAAGTGATAGAAAAACCTCAGCCAGATGAACAAATAACCATTCCTGTTCTCTCTGTAGCCCACATACCATTAATTACCTCAGACTGGGCCTTTTGTCACCACACAAAATACAAACTGCAGACACGGGGTGGGAATGTCATGGCCCTCCTGAGCCTCTGGTGAGGCCTCACAAGAGCACAGAGACACTTGGTCACAGTTCCACTGCCAGCCTGGCCAAATGCTCCTGTCCCATGGTTGCAGCATCAATCCTGGGGGAGAGCCAGGCCCTGTGTGCTGGTGTGTCCCTGCCCAGGGCTCCCTCCCTCATTTCCAGCCCCGCTGATGGTCCCTTGCAGTGTGGTCAGTGCAGAAATCTCATGTTCTGGTGAACCTGGGCAGCATGAAATGCTCCAGCCAACCACCTGGAGCTTCTGCCAGTGTATGGCTGCCCCTCTCCCCAGAATATGTCCTTGTAGAGACTTCCTTGTGGATTGCAAGGGCACTGAGTTTAACCAAAGCTTACACCCCACAGGGCTGCTGTTTCAGGCAAGTTAACAGGTGTAACAGCAGTAGAAAATATTACAGCAGTGTCATGTAAATACACCCCCAGAGAAGTGTGTCCTTATTGCTGCTGATTTCTCTTCTGTATTTCCTGGTGGTTCAAGTCCTGTTCCCTGGCAGGTGTTCAGCTCTGAAGGTGCCTGGGCCTGTGTGAGTGAAGCCCTGCAGATCCTTGGAGGCCTTGGCTACATGAAAGATTATCCCTATGAACGTTATCTCAGGGACACCAGGATACTGCTCATCTTTGAGGCGAGTACCCAGTGCCAGCGCTGCTGTGAGCTGCAGTTCACACTCCCAGCTGTCAGCCTGGGCAGGAACCCAGGGCTTGGCTCACCAGGCATCATTCCTTTAGCTGCAGAATCTGCAGTAAAGTAAGACTGCAGAACTAACCTTGCTCTCCTTGGGGATATGGAGAGTAGTTTCCTGTAATACAATAAGCTATGATGGCTTTTATATACTAACCCCCAAGTATAAGTTATAGCAGGAACTGGCACCAGCTTTGTCCCTGGAAAGAACAAACTGGTGATTTATAAATATATATATATATTTATACAGTGATATGAACACATTGGTAGGGTATTTAAAGTTTCTTAAATATTTGGAGATTTGCTGGATGATTTAATAAAATACACAGCTGCTTTAAATACACTCTCATGAGAAAAAAACATCCCAATTCATAGCTTGGGTGGTTGTTTCTTTGAACAGACTAAAGGATTCTAAATTAGCATAAAAGCCTAAAACTCTTCTGGTTGACCAGAGTAACTCCTCAGTCTCTGGTCAGTAAATAGCTGTAACTGCACAGGAACTCAGTGAAATCAGAGCACTGCAACTGCCTGAGCAGTTGGTGCTTTGTGTCAGGAGGGTGCTTTGTGTCAAGCATATTTTGGAACCTTTTTGCTGCTTCATCTGTTCCAGTGTAAGCAATAGGATTTGGTACGAGGTGTCTCTAATAGGATTTTTTGGGTTTTTGTGGCTGAGCTGCTCTGTTGGTGCCTAAGCTGGAGTAACCTTTCCTCTTGTGTGCTTCTCACAAGTGAAGTAGGGAAACTCATAAAAGATTAATTTAGAAGTTTAATTAACTTATTGATGGGCACTTATTTAAAAAACAAAAAAGGCTGTGAAGTTTATTCTGTTTCCAGGCTGGATTGTCCATGACCATCAGCTGCACATGTGAGTCAGACTGCCAGGCTGATTTCTCTTGGGGGGCTGTGTGGGAATGATCACATTTACCCCCTGGTGCCAGGACAGCAAAGATCTCACCTGCCAAGTCATGCAAGTTCTCATGTGAGCTCAGTGCATGGCAGTCACCTCAGTCACCTGAGGGGCAGGTGCTCCTGCAAATAAATACCTGTGTTTGGGGAGGGAAGGACAAACCCAACCAGCCTGTCAGGTCACTGTCCTGCTCCCTGCAGGGCTGGCTGTCCATGAGTCTGGCAGACATTCCGGACAGGAACATCTAAAACCACACATAAGGAGCATGTCCTGGACTGGCTGAAGCAGAGAAGACCTTTTGGATAGTTATAGGAAGCCTTGTTTAAAAAACAAACCCTTCCACCACTGGAATTCCTTCAATCCAGCTCATTTGGAGCTCTTCTACAACTTTTTAAATGTTCCTTCACTGGAACAATGCACAACTTTTTTCACTCAAAATGCATTTAGTCTGGTTTCTTTTTCATTATGATGCATTTGTATGTTTAATAATGAGGGGCTCAACTTCTGCACAGCTGCATGAAATCAGAATTAAAATTGAGGTAAAGCAAAAGACAGCAAACACTTATGGGTGGAGGAAGAGTCATCTTGTAAAACTGGAACAATGGAAAGGTGCTTGGAAAGCACTCAATGTTATCAACCTTTTAGTTGCCTAAAGAACCTGTCTGCAAAATCATACATAGACTTTAATAAAAATAGTTGATAGACTGTTTAGCCTTTGTTGCTTGTTGTTCTGCCTCCCCAGCTCCTGTTTCTGCTCCAGGCAACCTCCCCTGGGAGCAGCCTCTGTCACAGGTGTGTTTTCCTTACAGGTGCTGATCATCTTCCATCTTACAAGCCCAAATGCATTTTAGAACATTCCATGGCAAACTACAGGTTATTTAGACACTGAAAGCAGTTTTAGGAGATGAAAAAGGATAGAAAATATTATCACAGCATATCTGGGGTTTTTAAAATACTAAAAATACTTTGTGTTTGGTACTGACTTCCCTTTCTATCCTGTTTTTTACAGGGAACAAATGAGATCCTGCGACTGTATATTGCACTGACGGGTATGCAACATGCAGGCAAAATCTTAACTGACAAAATTAAGTATGTTCTTATTTATTGTTCATAGTTTTTATTAATTTAATCAGAATCTGATAACTTTATAGATAAGAGGGGGAAACTGTAGGAAAAACTGCAGTATTTTCAATGTATTGCCTGTAAAAGGTAGTTAATGGGGGTCTCTTTTTGTCTTTTTAATTGGATGGTTCATAGATTTAGGAATCTTGGCCTTTAATGCATCTTATCTTGGAATTACAGTGGTGTAAAAGTCTTTCTTCCAAGACCAGTAATGCAAATGTTAAATCTGAGCACAGTTGTGTTGGTACAACAGCTGTATTGTGCATATTGAGTACCTGGTCCCTGGAATTCCTTGTGAGGGTGTTGGAGAGGAGCTGGTGACTTTTAAGGCTCCGTAATTGACCTCCAAACTTCAGAGTAAAATGGATCATTTGGTAATTCCCAGACAAACTGCAGGTGTTCTGCTGAAGCATTTAGAGTTTCAGCTGGTTATGACTGAACCTCCAGGAATTTGCTTATCAGCTGCGTGTTCCCCAACATTGCAGAGAAATCAAGAGAGGCAACGTGGGCGTGGCCCTGAGGGAGTTTGCGAACAAGATGCGAGACTCGTTTGGCCGGAAGGTGGATCTGGGGCTGGTGGGGGACACCGGGGTGGTGCATCCCAGCCTGCAGGTGAGGCAGGGCCAGGGCTCCTCCTCCTCAGCTTTGCTTTCCTTTGCTGCTGCTCTCAACCTCATCTCCTGGCCTGGCAAAGCACACTGTGCGCTCGGGAACAGTGGGATTTACAATGTAACACATTGCAGGGTAAGAAGTCAGTTATAGCTGTTTTATTGTAGGATACAGGGAGAATGAAGGCTGCCCTCAGTCTGCATTTAGACCAAACCCAGGCTGATATTCATTTTAGTAATTTGTATAAGCTAAAGTTTGTTTGTATGCCCTTCATAGTAAGGTCTGACACAAAACAAGGGTTTCTTCCTGTTTAACACAGTTTCAGGTAAGAATTCCTGTGATCTATATATACACATACTTGCTTAATCACTTAGTAAATCATTTTTATGACCCAAAATGATCGTTCTGCTAATAGCAAAAAGATAAGGTATGTTTTTCCTGGGATGTTCTGTTAGTTGTTTTTGTAAGTATAAGCCTAAACTGAAAAGTTACCAGAAGTAAAATCTAGCAAATTTTAATGCATGTTTCATAGAGGAGGAATAGTGCCTTGTCTGGCTTTCAGAAGCAAATTGGATGACTGCTAAAAAAAGACCATGAGAAAATCTATTGTCCTGTTTGAAGGGGGTGAGGGTGTACTGCTTTTTTCCCTTACAAAACCACTCAAATGCTTGTATTTTCTGGTTTATTTTATAGGAGAGTGGCAAGAAACTTGAAGAAAACATTTATTATTTTGGAACTACAGTCAGAGGCCTGCTAACTAGGTTTGGCAAGGTAACTATTATTTTGTCTGTTTGTTACTGAATAGTTTCTCCTCAAGGCCTCACTGGAATCTGGAGTGTGTGGCCAGAGCCAGGACTTCCTTCACACCACACATTTTCACTGAATGTGAGAAAACACACTGAAATTCTGTACTCAATGTAATGGACAATTTATGTTTTCAAAACCAAAACCAAAGCACAGGCAATCTCAGTGAATTAGTTGTTTTCTTCTACTTCTGTAAGCCAAATCCTGCTGCAGCAACCATTTGAAGTCCTTTGCTGTGAGCAGCCACTGGAACCCAATTCCTGTTCCCAAGTGAGGAGCTGCCCCAGCAGGTTGTGGCTTTGTGCTGTTCATCCCCGTTGTGCAGCAAACCAATCAATCCTTATGCCATGCACAGTGCTGGAGTTCCATCAGGAGAGGCTGGATGTGGAATACCCTGGATTTCCCATGTTGTGGCAGTTAATCTGATGTGTTCTGGGAATTCTGACCAGGCTCTGCCACACTGCACTTCACTCAGCACATATTTTTAACAGTATCTTTGATACCTAAATTTCAGTGATTTTTGGCATTTAGCAGAGTGGTCTAGGATGCAGCAGTTCTGCTCTTGGCTGCAGCCAGAAAGGGTAATAGTTAATCCAAAACTTTCTAACTGAGGGTAGAACCTGCTTATGCTAAATAAATATGGACCTAAACACAAAGTGTGAACAATATAACGCTCGGTTAAAGCTTTAAATGGAGCTAATAATAATTTTTTACTCTTGTAGACAATCGTGGAGGAGCAGCTGGTGCTGAAGAGGGTGGCAGACATCGTGATTAACCTGTATGCCATGACAGCTGCCATCTCCAGGGCCAGCCGCTCCATCAGCATCGGCCTGCGCAACCACGACCACGAGGTGAGTCCCAGGGGCAGCCATTCCCATTCCCATTCCTGTTCCCTGGCTCTGCTCCTTGGAGCACCACACACTGCATTTGTAAAGGATCCACTGCAAACGCTGCCTTAAAGCCAACGGTGCCCCAGGGTGTTGCCAAACCCGTTGGTTCCAGGGTGCAGTAACCAGTTGCCTCTCAGGGCTCTGAGCGTTGAGTTCCACACTCTCAATGTGTTTAAAATGCTTCTTTAACACACACATAGACATTTATAAACTAATTCCAGATTTGCACGTTCTGTTAAACCTGCTCATGCCCTGCAGTTCTTCCCAAACTCTTTCCATATAATCCTGAATACGAACATAATCACAACACTGTTGTGTCAATACATTTACTGACAGTAAAGTGATGATACAGGAGCTCATTTCAAGTTTCATGGTAACAGTTATGCTACAGGACAAATTAACCTTTGGTTTTGGCCTTGAGACTTCATTCTGTGTGTGTGAGCCCTGTTGTGTTTTGATTCCCAATCACTCTTTAGCCAATTTTGAGTTGCCCTTGACCCTCAGCAGCTCTAGGGTCCGAGGGACTGTACATGACTGGTGTGCAGGGCTCCATTATCAAGGAAAAAATGACTTTCAGAAGTTTAAAGTACTGTATTTTTACTGCATTGTTTTGTTTGTGAAATTCCTTCACTAGTTTTCAACGCAGTTTTCCTCTTTTCCCAGGTGCTTCTCACAAATATCTTCTGCACAGAAGCATATTTCAAGAATAATTATGCTATGGCTCAATTAGAAAAATGTAAGTTCTCTAAAACAATTTCTACGTTCTTATGTCTTTCACAGGCTGTGGTCAAAAGAACGTGGGTTTGATGTGACCAACAGAATAGTTTTGCTCTGCCTTTCATAAAGACGAGGAACAGAGCTGGAACCTGTTGAGAAGAGTCTCTTCATTCCATAGCTAAAGCAAACGGCTGGGATTCCTTTATTGAGGAATATAAAGTCTATCACTAGCAAATACTCCTGTAAAGGAACTGATAGAAATTAGGGATTTGGTCTGTTTGGGAATCCCCAACCAGTCAGGCACTGGCTCTGTGAAACTCAGTCTGCAATAATCAGTCTTTTTCAGACGAGAGTGTTAAATTCCTTCCTGGCACTCAGGTGCAGATACATTGTGTTTGTATTCCAACACTTTTTGAAAGAAATGTAGAACAGCTGTTTATGGTAGTTTAGTTGACTTTCCTTCTGTTTCTCTGCAGATGCAGATGAAGACCTGGATGATTCCATTAAAAAAGCTGCAAAGCAAATCCTGGAGAAGAGATCCTACATCTGCTCCCACCCCCTGGACAGGACCTTCTGACCACCTCCCTGCCAGCAAATACAGAGGAATGTAAATCAGGGAGGAATTTTCTGCAGCTCAAGTATTTAATACCTTAATAACTGTTACTTCATGAGTTTACCAAATGTAACTGTACAAAATAACACTTATAAACACAACTTCATAGCAAGAGGATAAATAAAGAGATTTTGCTTAAAGCTTAGGTTGCTTTATTAGATGTGTGTATGTCTCTTTCCCTTGTCTCTGAGGGCGGTTTCATTGTGTTTTACCTTAAATTTTATCAGAATTTCTCTGTGTTCTGTTCTTGACCTTGGTCATACACCTTACACTGACTCCTTTGCTATGCTTTGGCTTTTGAAAACAATAAATAGGGGGTTTATTTAAATACAAGCTGTCGTTGTTGTCAGAAAAGCCTCACCAGAGAGTAGATTTTAATGAGAAATATACAAGTTTTAATTTTAATATTAAGGCCAGTTTTTCCCCTACCTGCCCCCTCTTGCTAACCCCAGACAGAATTCAGCCACCTCTGAACTGTCGCTGCAGAGTCGGTTTTATCCAGTGACACATTTCAACAGTATTTGCCAATAACTGTGGCCACATTTCCCTCAAAAGGCCGTTGTTTGGGGTGACAGGTGCACGTTGCCTGCTGTTCCCTGGGTTTGTGCTCCCTGAGTGGCTGTGTCCAGACTGCTGTCACTGCCCAGTGTCACCCTGGAGGGTGTCCCTGCTGGGTGAGGTTGGGGCTGTGTCCTGCTCTTGCAGATTGTCCTGTTTTAAACAAATAGATGTTTCTTGCAGAGTAACCTGGAGTGACAAAGGCCTCCTGGACTAAGCTGTTTCTCTTTACCTACAGATCCCTAATAAACAGAGTTGCAATTTTTCAAGTAAAGATGTTTATTGAACACCACAATCTGTAAAATCACTGACTACTTGTCAGTGGGGTCACCCCTTTCATCATTCCCTGTGACTGTGTCCCTTTGTTCCTGGTGCTCAGACCACTTGGGAGCAGTGTGGTTGGAATAAGGAATTTAGGTCTCAAAGTGCTCTTGCACTGAACAACGGATGGGTGCTCTGGCAAACTCAATCCCACCCTCAGTAGTTGTGAATCAGCTGGCAAAGGAGTGTGTTCTGTCAGTTCTGGGTTCCTTAGAGCTGCAGCACCATGCTGGGGAAAAGGGGTGTATGAGCTTTGGAAAAGGGGGCAGCCAGCTCAGGGGTGTATAAGGACATCATTAGGTCATGTAGAAAGAAAATTAGTTGAAAGCTCAGTTAGAACTTAATCTGGCCTGTGCAAAAGATAATAAAAAATAGTTTTATAAATACATTAATAACAAAAGGAGAGCCAAGGAAAGCCTTCTTTGGTTATTGGACATGACAGGGAGAGGGCATAGAGTCACCAAAGGGGAGGAAAACGCTGAGGTCCTTCCTGCCTTCTTTGCCTCGGTCTTTAACTGTGAGACGACATCAGGTTTCTTGATACTTGTAACTATTTCTTGTTGATGGAAGGCTGAACTGAGTAGGAAGGAGGAAACATTTTGTCCTGAAACAAATCATGATCAGTTATCTGAAACCGTGAAGCTCATGAGAGATTCCCATGGGCCACTTCTCGAGCTTGTCCAGGTCCCTCTGGATGTCCCTGTCCTTCAGGAGTGTCACCTGCACCCTCAGCTCAGTGTCATCCGCAAAGGTGCTGAGGGTGCCCTTGATCCCTTCATGTGTCATTAATGGAGATATGACATGACACTGGTCCCGGTACAGACCCCTGAGGGACACCACTGATGACCACTGGCACTCTGAGCTGTTGACCACTACCCATCCAACCAACTCCTCATCCACCAAACAGAGCCTCCATCAGCTCTGTGGCTCTCCAGTTGAGGGAGAAGGATGCTGAGTGGAGGGGTTGTGTCAAAGGCTTTAGAGAAGCCCAGAGAGGTGGCATCCAGAGCTCTTCTCTTGTCCACTGGTGCGGTCACTCCATCAGAGAAGGCCCCTGGGTTGGTCGGGCAGCACATACCCGCTGTGTGCTCGCTTGAGGTTTCCTTTTGTATGTCAGATAATTTAAGAAGTTTGGGTTTTTTTCCCCTTTTTTATCAATAGACTTTGTTCTTTGAGGACCCTGAGAGAAAGCAGACCCTTAAATTTGACATGAAGAGGAAATGGTAAGGGTCCATCTTTCCCATAAAACAAATGTGCCTCGTTAGCCCTGGGACCCCCCAAGGTGCTAAACTGGGCTCCAGGCTGGAAGCTGCCTGCAGGAGGGCATCTGCCTGGAGCCAGAAATCCCTCACTCCTCAGCCTCAGAAGCTGTGGCTGACAGTGCCCGAGGAGGGCAGAACCCCTGGGCTGTGGCTGCCTGAGGGAGGCTGAGCTCTCGCTGCCCGTGAGCCGGTGCCGGGAACACAGGGCAGAGCCGCGAGCTCAGCGTGGGTGGGACTGTCCCAGCCCCGGGACAGAGCTGCCAGCAGGACCTGCTCCCTCCCAGGGGTGGGTCCATCCCCCACAAACGCATCCCGGCCATGAGGTCACGGCAGGGCTGTGAGGTCACAGAGCCCCGTGGTCCCACAGCACCACAATGACCCACCACCACTCAGTCCCTGACTGCAACTGTTGCGGCAGCAGCGGCGGCGGCAGCGGTGTCAGATTTGGTGGCGTTTGGACAGTGATTACTGGACAGTGATTACTGGACAGAGATTGTACAACAGCGGTGTCAGGACAGCGGTGTCAGGACAGCGGTGTCAGGACAGCGGAGGCAGCAGTAGCTGCCGGACGGTGTGAGGGCCAGGGGCCATGGCCCTTGCTCTCCGCCTCCTCCTCCTCCTCCTCCTGGCAGTGGCCCTGCACGCCAGGGCTGCCCAGGCTGCTCCGGTGCCAGCGCGGGGAGCAGGTGAGCCGGCGGCCTGGGGCACCTTTCCCGGGCCAGCGGGCTCTTCTCCCCGGGAAGCGTCGGGGATGGTTTTCCCCAGGGCTTTAGCCAGGGTTTCCTGGGTGCGGGAGAGAGCCCCGAGGGGCCCTTGGCTGCTCCAGCCGCTCCCCCAGGAATGTTGCACAGGGCCTGGAAAGACTGTGGAGAGCAGCCAGGAGCCAGCCCAGAGCTGCCCAGGCCCCTCTGCAGCTCTGGCCATGTCCACTGACATCTGGCCCCCACGGTGCTCCCCGAGCCCCTGTGCAGTGCCACAGTTCTCTGAGGCAGGAGGGGATCCCAGCATGCAATGGAAACAGTTCCCATCTCTGTTGGCTTCTAGATCGTGACTTGGATTATCTGGAAGATGATGTTTTGAAGTTCTTCTGGCCTCCTGGAGGTAAGTTCTCAACTTGAAAACTAGTCCCTGTCAATGTGGCAAGAGCTCATTCTCAAGGTTGCTGGATTGTGACAATCTTGGCCGGATCCATTCTCAGGCCCAAGAGGGATCCCACAGGATCCCTGTCTGGGGGAGCTTTTAATCTTCTTTCCATGGCAATGCCAGTTGCTCCCTGCGTGGCCGCTGTGCAGACACAGAGAAGGGCAGAGAGGGAAGGGGCCGGGCCCAGGGCTGTGCCCGGGGGGCTGTGCCTGGCGCGGCTCCTTTGCCGGCCCCTCGGAGCCGGAGGTGCTCCCGCTGCGGCTGCCAAGCCATGGCCCTGGCTGGGGCTGAGTTTGGAGCTGGGGCAGCTCCAGGGAGTCCCTGGTGCCCTGACAGCTCTGCGTGGGGCTCCTTTGGTCCCAGCAAGGGGCCACTGCAGGCCCGTGGGAGCTCTGCCCCTGCTCCTGAGGGGAGGGCAGAGATGAGGCCCTGCAGTGAAGTGTCTCTGGCTGTTGAGTTACAGGACTGTCCGCAGACAGGACTTTTGCAGCTCCTGAGCTGGATGATGCACCTGAGCCCAGCTCACATGGCATGGGTGAGTAGTCTGTCCCTGCTGACCTCACAGGCTCAGCTCCAGTTTTCTCTGATCCATTCATGTCAATGCAACTACTTCCCATTCAGGTCCTCCAACAGGCAAGAACCAACTTCCAGGAAAAAAAAACTCCCCAGAGCCATTTGAACTTCTGGACAAGATGCTGAGTGAACTGGAACAACGGCGAGGTGGGTCTGTTTCCTCAGCCTGAGCCATGAGACTCATCAGCCGGGGGCTTTAGATCCACGTGTGGACAGGCAGTGGCTGCACAGCGGGAAGGGATCCATCGCAGCCTCGCTGCCCCGCTGCTGCTTTCCCGCCTTGCGGGGCTGTTTCCCCGCCTGGCCTGGCTGCAGCTTCTCCCCGGCCTCTGCAGGAAGGCCTTGAGCATCCCCTGACCCTGTGCCCCAAATGCACCACGGGCCCTGCAGACCAGGAGATCCCCTGCAATTGCCTGGTCTCCCGGCAGCTCCGGTGTGGCGGCTGTTTGGAGGAGGGAGTGCCCTGACCCAGCCCCAAAAGCCCGGGGGTTTCCCTGGACCTTTTCCATGTCTTTTATAAGCGTTGCCTCCTGAAGATGCCACCTCCCTGATGAGGATCAGCTCCATCTGATCCAGCTGTCCCTCTTGCTTTCTCAAGAGCAGGACCAAGGGGCTCTGTGGCAGGCGGCATTCCCTGAAGGAAGCAGTGGCTCCGTGCCAGGCTCTGTTGAGGCAAGGGAGGTGATGCCAGTCATTCTCTGGGCTGAGCCGTGCTGAGGCTTCAGCTGCCGTGTTTGCTGTTGGCAGTGCTGGCCCAGCCCGGAGCAGACCGTCACAGCACAAATGAATTATCCCGAGCAGGCTCAGGGGATTCGGGTCCTGAGCAGTCCTGCTGGGGGCCCTAAGGGAGGGACACATCCCGAAATCTGGGAGCAGCTGCAAGGAGTGCCCATGCTGGAAAAAGGGCAGATGGGGAGAGCAAGGCTCCAGTGTCTTTTGAGAGATCCTGACTCTGTCCCCTTGAAAACAGTTCCCATCTGTGTTTGCTTCTAGGTGAGGGTACTGGGAATACTTCTCCAGCACCTTTGACAGAAAATTCTTTAGAGCCTTCAGGGATTCCTGCAGGTAAGTTCTCAATGTCCCCTCAAAGAATAATGAATGAAAATGTAGCAAGAGCCAGGTTCCAGAATCTTCTCTGGCTGTTGAGTTACAGGGGTGTCCACAGGGAAGACTTTTCCAACTTCTGGGCTGGGTCCTCCGAGCAAAGCCGGCTCACCTCGTAGGGGTGAGTAGCCTGTCCCTGCTGACCTCACTGGCTGAGCTCCAGTTTTCTGTATTCACTTCAAGTGAAATCAAACTGCTTTTCCTTAAGGTCCTCCAAAAGGCAAGAACCAACCTCCAGGAAAAAAGAAATCTCAGGACTCATCTGAAGGTATGAGAAATAGGCTGAGTGAACTGCAGGGAGGGCACAGTGGGTTTCTTTCCCTCAGCCTGAGCCATGAGCCTCATCAGCCGGGGGCTTTAGATCCACGTGTGGACAGGCAGTGGCTGCACAGCGGGAAGGGATCCATCGCAGCCTCGCTGCCCCGCTGCTGCTTTCCCGCCTTGCGGGGCTGTTTCCCCGCCTGGCCTGGCTGCAGCTTCTCCCCGGCCTCTGCAGGAAGGCCTTGAGCATCCCCTGACCCTGTGCCCCAAATGCACCACGGGCCCTGCAGACCAGGAGATCCCCTGCAACTGCCTGGTCTCCCGGCAGCTCCGGTGTGGCGGCTGTTTGGAGGAGGGAGTGCCCTGACCCAGCCCCAAAAGCCCGGGGGTTTCCCTGGACCTTTTCCACGTCTTTTATAAGCGTTGCCTCCTGAAGATGCCACCTCCCTGGTGGGGAACGGTTCCATCTGATTCCCTCTTGCTTTCTCTAGACATGGACCAAGAGATGGCTCTGTGGAAGGCAGCAGCTCCTGAAGGAGGCAGTGACTCTTTGCCAGAGTCCCCTGAAGGAAGGAAGGCAATGCCAGCCACTGGCAAGCCGGGTAAGCCGAAAGCGTGACGGGTTGGAGGCATCAGGAGCACGTTCTGCAGCCCCTGGGAAACGGGACTCTGGCCCCAAGGTCCCTCCCGCTGCAGCTGCTCCCGGAGCTGGCCCTGAGTCTGGAGAGGCCCAAGGCACCAGAGCAGCCCAGAGCGGGATCCCTCCCGCCAGCCAAGGGCCGGAGCGCTCCCTGGCTCCCACCCTGGGCAGGGGCTCACGTGTCTCCTGAGAGGGCCTGACTCTGTCCCCTTGGGCTGTGGGAGCTGTCCTGGGGCAGGGAGGGATGGGGCTGGCACTGCCTGCTGCAGGGATGGGTTGTGTGCGTGTCCCTCAAAGGAGCGACTGCTCAAGCAGCTCCGCTCCCCCCGGGCTCTCCTCCCGGCCTTCTGGATTTGCTTTGGTGGGACAGCCTGTCCCCAGGGCTGGGAGCCTCCAGGCACCCACACTGAGGGAAACAGAGAACGTCCTGGCTGTGTCCAACGTGCTGTCAGCTTAGCAGGGGTGCCCAGGACGGGCTAACGCTCCAAATTGCTCCCGCAGAAGTGGTTGGCAAGGCAGGAACACAGGACCACAATCCCCAGACCGTCAGCAGGGTTCTGTGCCCCCCGGACTATCGCAAGCGCTGCATGATTGCCATGCTGGCCACGCTGCTCATTGTGCCAGTGCTCCTGTTCTGCTGCAGTTTTGTGGTGCGCAAGGTGTACAAGAACAGAGAGTAAGTCACTGATCTCCCTCCACTCTGCTCCCTTCAGAGGCTGCTCAGAGCATTTGTGGCCTGTCTCGTGGTCAGGACTGTCCTGCAGAGCTCCAGTATCAAATGCCTTGCTTTGTTAATGAAATTCATTGACTAGTTTTTAGCTCAGTTTTACTCTTTTCCCAGGGTCCTCATCAAGCTCATGATGGTATAGTTATGCCATGGCTCAATAGAAAAATGTAAGTATTATAAAATGAAATATTTTTTATACTGTTTTGTCTTTCACAGACTGTAATCAAAAATAGGTGGGTTTGACGTGACCAACAGAATAGTTTTGCTCTGCTTTTAATTCAAATGAGGAACAGAGCTGGAACCTGTTGAGAAGGTCTCTTTCTCTTGCTTTCATAGCAAACTGCTGGGATTCTTTTATTCCATCTCTAGGAAGGAATATAAAATCTGTCAGTAGCAAATACTCCTGTAAAGTAACTGATAGAAATTAGGGATTTGGTCCCTTTGCTCCCTAACCCCCGAGTTCCTTAGAGCTGCAGCTCCACATTATTTTGCAGACAGAGACCAGCTATGGATGACAGTCGTGTGTCTGGCCTGGTAAAACACCTGGTTCACATGTGAGCTAATGGATCATCCTGGCACATGTTGACACTCCAAAGGCTAAAGTCTGACCTCGTCCTGCATGATTTATCTCCAGTGTGAGATGATGAAGGATTGTACTTCTGCAAGAACTCAGTGGTTAAATGACACAAAGGAGTATCTGAGACAGCTTAATGACACAGCAGCAAAATAAAGGCCAGAATTAATCTCCCACAATAGAGTACAAAAAGCAATTAAACCACTTTACATTGTTCTGTTACAAGTTTCCTGTTTGTGAACGATTCACTTTCTGAGATAGTTTAATTTAGACAGTTCAGACATCATGAAACTTCTTCACATTTCTAGCAGGCAAACTGGAAAGGCAGGAATTTGGATTTCTGTTGTTTTAGACTAGGAATGCTGCAGCCTCCATTCTCCAGCCAGGCAAATGGCTGTCAGAGTCTGGCTCTGTGGGCAGCTCAGTCTGTGGACATGTAGCTACACAGTGAATCCAGGGTCCACGTTTACCAGTGGCAAAACTAATTCCTTAATGCTGAAGTTTGGACTTGAAAGGGAGACTTCCCATGAATGCCAACTTGTCTGATAGAATCTGTTTGTTTGTTTGGGATACACCCCAAGAATTTGATTTCCCAACCTAGTGCTCCATGATTATACTGTGTGCACACTGCACCTCTTGGACTGAGGTGGGGCCACTTTTGCTGTGACAGCTGGGTTGTCTTATCTGAAACCTGCACCTTGGGGGTTTCCAGGCTCCTTAATGCTCTCTGTGGTGCCAGGGGGGACCTTCTTGCTGCAGCTCAAGCTGTGCCATCAGGACCTGGTGCAAAGCCCCTGTGATGCCCTTCCTCCTTCATAGGAGGGCACCTGAACTGGTGTCATGGGGCTGGTTGTCCAACACTGCGGGGCTGGGGCAGGGCAGGACAAGGAAAGGGCAGGTGCTCAGCCAGCCAGGCTTTAAAAAAAATCAGAAATGAGGAATATGTGTCTATATGGGAAGTTTTAGGTGCCCTTGAGCTTCAAGGAGAGTTAATTTCTGAATGCAGGGATTCTCCAAAACACCACAAGACAATGGAAGCTGTGGCACCCTCATGTGCTGTTACACACAGGTGCCCCAGAGCACTCACACATGGGGAACTGCAGGGCACACACAGCTAAAGCCCCATTGCTCAGACCCACAGGGGCTTGCAGGCCTGCATCTGAGAGCACTGCAAAACCCAAAACAACCTTCATGTGCAGCGTTTGTGCTTTAGAACCTTTAGGATACAAATCACACTGATCCGACTGTTAAGTGTAAAAAACCCCCAAAACCAAACTCCAACCCAACCAAAAACCCCAACTGCCAGGTCAGTCAGCAGAGACAACGCTCCAGCTTGGACATGTCCACAGGAATGTCATACAGCCCTCAAGGCTGTCCAACTGGGACACTGTCCCAGTTATCAGCTGGGCAGAAGGAGATGCACAGCTGGACCCCAGGGCACCGGGATGGACAGTGGGGCCATGGGAAGGGGCTTGGTCCCCCTGAGGAACAGTCCCAGCAGTGCCCAGACCTGCTTGGATGATGGAACCTTTCATCAGACAGCCAGGAGTCTGAGTCAGGAAGACAGGGAGGAAAATTACACTGCTTGTGGAAGAAAACCCTCAGGCACCAGCTCTGAGCTGCTACAGCAAAGATTATTTAAAGAAACAAAACTGAGGTGAAGGAGGCAGCAACCCAAGAGAGACAAATGGGCAGAGGCACAAGAGCACGAGAAAGAGCAGATAACGGGGGGCCATGGCACCAGCCAGGGGGGCTGAGACACTGTGCTCAGCACTCTGCAAATAATCTTACATAAAAACAGGCAGGAAATAAATGATCATGATGATCACGATCATCTGCATGTTCAATATATCCCCTGTGTTCAAGGTCTGTGTTCCTTCATCAAGGCACATCATCCGGGCAGGATGTTTGCTTTCTTTTCCTGTCACTGCAGTGGAAAAGGAGGCCAGCTTGGAAAATATTAAAAGCAAGAACGGAAAATACAGCAGTTTTTTTTTAATATGCTGTTTGTTTAGTTTGCTGTTTGTTTGGTGGAGGTTTTTTTATCGTTTAAAGCAGACCCTTGGACATCAATGCACGTAACAACTCCTTTGTAAAGGGCTGTCTTTGCAAAAGAGGAGCCAATTTTGTGAGGCAAGACAGAAACATCTTCCCCTGGGCTACAGCTGGGAGGCTTGAAAGCGTGTTCAAGAAATGGGGTGTGACAGAGTCTGATTACCACAACTGGAATGTCATGAAGTGCAAGATGCAAGTTATCTAATAAAGTAATCAGATTATTTACACGCCATCCAGAAAAAAGGGCTGTGCATTGGAGTTACAGGAAATTGGAATTACAGGCAAAGAGTGCACGATGGACAAGTTTCATAGTGTGAACAGCCACATCAAACCAGAAACAGTGAGCACAAAGGGCCACACCAAGGAGGCCCAGCTTGCTGCTGAGGGCCCATTTCATATGAGAACTGGCACTCAGAATATTAAATAAATTAAAAATAAAAGGGGGGGAGGTAGCCTCAAAGGTTTAACTCTGCTTTTGTCACCAACATGCTCATTGTTCCTGTGTTTATTTTTCTAGAGAATTTGTAGTCAGCAGAGCTTCAGTCCCTTTGATCAAGTCACTCTTAAAAGCAGCTCAGGGCTGGGGTCAGTCATTGAGATGCAGCACTGACTGGGGTCCAGCCAACAAAAGAACATTAGGTGCAGGCCACCCATGCAGCTTTCCATAGTGATGAGCACAAAGCCTTTAGTGCTGCAGACTGGGGGGTGTGGGGATTTTGCCACCAGCAGGCTGAGTCTCCACAGCTCTGTGGTGAAGAGGGAAACACATGGGGGACAATCCAGTCTGTAACTGTGCCCCCACCCCCACGTTTCATTAGGGACACCACAACTGCTTTTAGAGCTCCTAAACCAGCTGGCCAAAAACTGCTCTTTTCTCACCCACTGCACCCTGACAGGCGAGCTGAACAGAAAATCTCCCCTTTCCTCCATTATCTCTGAGCATCAAAGAACTAAAAATAATAATAAAAAAATCATTTTGTGCCCAGACTGATTTTTTTTAAGAGCTTTGTAAGTTTACTCAACCAGTGCTATCAACACCAATTTTAACAAATATTTTTACTTCCCGAAGTGTTGTGCTAAATTAAGAGTGTCACATGTTATCTGCCCCCACACAGCGTGGGGCAGCTGTTACCATGCAAAGGGAGGTGCAGCATCAGACCCAAAGCCAGAATGCTCCTGCCTTCCTGAGGGACAGAGGTTCATCTGTCGGGTCTTGGAGTTTCTGGAGCTGAACCCTGGCTCTTGGCCCACCTGTGGATAACTCAGCTGCTGTGGAGCATACTGAGGTTTCAGCTTTGTATCAGCAATTATGGTCTGCAGAATCTGAGCAGCATCTTCTTGGGGCCAACAACAGACAGCAAAGGAAAAACTTGCAACAGAAACCAGTTAGATGGACAAGTTTGGGCTGTTCGAGCTAAAAAAGTAGACTAAAAATCTTTCTCACAAGGATCCCACTAGAATAAATGGCACAAGTGTTGGAATAACAGACAATGCCCTGTCCTGTGGGCTCCACAAACCACCCATGAGCGTGAGCCCTGACTGCTTCCCAAAGCACTTCTCTGTAAGAAGCACTGGAGAACTGCACCAGCCAAGGGTTCTGCAAGTGCCAGGGTATTGTACAGCAAAGTTGTAAAATATGAAAGATTCTAGCAAATCTTTCAATAAATCCATTATTTAGGGCTTGTGAATACTCCAGTGAATCTCAGTTGCTTCTGGGCAGAATCAAACACAAGGCAAACTTTTCAAAGTGCTGCTTCATAATGAGATACCATTTTACCTGTTCCTGTCTGTGGGAGAACACGAGGTTCCAGGCTGCTGGGACAGTGCAGACTTAATCCAGCCCCCTCTGGCCCTGGCACTGGTGTGAGACAGCTTTGTCTGACCTTTGTAACTGGAGCTGGTTGTCACCAACCTGTTCAGAGGACAGTCAGCAAACAAGGCCAGCTTTAGAGAAGAAGCAGCCAAGAAGGATCTGCCCTTCCCTGTCATATTTCACTACTGACAAAGGAAGGCTAAGAAGTTGGGTAAATGGAGGGGTAAAACTGAAGTATGGCCAAGGTCTTACATCCTAGGACACCTCATTTGCTGGAGTACAGACAGTTTTGTTGTGCACAGTCTCCTTGCCAAACCTCTTTGCATTCAAACCCTCTCCCTCTTTGACAGAACTGAACAGGCTCCATATGTGAGAGCTTCAAGTTAAAAGCTTTGTGATGAGTTGATTTTTACAGATCTATTACAGTCTCTGGGGCTGTTGTCATGAGGAGCTCAGGTGGTTTCTTGTTAAGACCAGAATCAATATGCCATTTGTCCCAGCTCCATCTGTCCCGTGACAGTACTGCCTCCATTTCGAAATTAAAATTGAATCCCTTTAAGAAGCCAGACCAAAATCACCAGGGAGCAGTCACAAAAAAAAAAAAGAGAAAACAAGTTAGCCAGATTGCTGGGTATTGATCTAACAACTACCATCTTCCCAAAGTCCAGACTACACTACACTAGACTCTTTCTCTCTGTAAGCAGCCTTTTAATTTGCTGAGTTTGATACACATGAAGAAAAACAAAAAGCCTCTTGGTGAGCAAGCTGCTGACATCCAGGCAGAGCTGTAATCCAACATGCACAGTACACTTGGGAAACACCTTCCAGGGGATTCAGGTTCGTCTCTCTGTCCCCTTTCCCTGCACTGATACAGAGGGTCCAGTGCACTTCCCTGTATTTCATACAGAGCTGCTAAACTTGCAGGAACCTGGGACCATCCCTCTTGTCTGTGTGATCCCCTGTCAACACCCTCCTCTGCATGGTGAGGCTGAGAGCACAGACCCACCAAACCCCAACCAGTTATTTACCTGTCCCCAGTGCTCTCTGAACTGCCAGAACAGCGAGAGCTGCACATCATCTCCAGGATCATCTCAAAGCACAGTGCCTTCAGAAAGCAGGACCTGTCCTACTGCTTCTAAAAATACCATCATTAGTATTAAGCTCTTGGGGCTGAGAGCCCAGGTGAACTGAGGAAGCAGGTGAGAGAAGCAGCATGGCAGGAATATTGACCATCACAACTGCAAAATAGAGCTCAACTTCTTGTGGTCCTCTGACCAGCCACTGCCGAAATAGCAGTTGGATTTTTTCAGGGAAAACTATCCATCCTAAGCTACAAAGTAACTCCCAGTGTCTGTTGTTAGCCCTTTGCTTTCACTGATTTACCTAGAAGTGTGCAGTTAAAGGATGGGTGAGTAGGTGCAGAAACTGTATGGAGGTGTTTTGGGAAACTGGAAGAAGAACCCTTTTTTCCCAAGGGATGGCATTAGAGAAGATGGCCAAGCTCTGTGCTTGAGAAGAAAAGCAGACTGGCTCAAGAGGCAGTGGCCCAAAGCTAGCCTGCTCCACAGCGGGATCCCAACAGCTCTCTGCTTCTGTCCCACCTTCCAGGTGACAGGAACAGCAGGTGCAGGATCACTCCCCATTATCCAGTATAACACTGGTCACGCCTGTGAGGTCCCTGCTTGGGCAGAAGGAGCTCCTTCCTCCCTTGTCTCAGCTCCATGTCTTGCACTGATGCCACACAGCCCCTGGTCCTGCCAGGTTACAGCTGGTGTCACTCAGGGTCACAGGTCAGTCTCTCCCCCTCTCTCATTCCACAGTCAATCCAATGTACTCAT
>NW_020897871.1:564456-579389 GCF_003984885.1 Neopelma chrysocephalum
TCAGTCTCTCCCCCTCTCTCATTCCACAGTCAATCCAATGTACTCATCAGCTGCTACTCCCACATGGAACATCACTGTCCCTCATTTATTCCCATTCAGTTCTCTGGTGTCAGACATCAGCTGCTGCCCCTTTTTCAGCTTGTCAGTGTTTGATCTTGTGCTGTCTCATTCTCCTCCTCTTTTATGTCCCTTCTTCTCTGCCCTGTGATCTTATAAACACAAGTACCAGGAATAATTACATTAGATTGTCTCCTTTCTAACTTCATGTAATACTCCTTTTATCCACAGGCCAAGACTGAAAAAGGAAATACTTTGGAGTTCAATTTCTTTCAGTGTCTCCAAGACAGGAACACAGATTTCCACATACTAGGTAAAATCTCTTGGTATTAAAATATATACAGGAGAAAAGATTTCAAAATTGTTCACAAAGCACAGGAAGGCTAGACTCCTCAGGTGAGCCACCCACTCCAAAACCCCAATTCAGACTCCCAGGAAATATGCAAGATACCCCTTCTTTGATGTCTGTATTAACAGGAAAGGGTTTAGTTGCAACGAGTTTTCCCTGAGGAAACAGAAGAGGTGGATGGACACTGGTAACTAGCAAGAAGAGGTTCTAAAATTCTTCACCATTTCCTTAAAGCTCAGCTTAGCTCAGTTCTGTCTGCAAGGCTGACTTTATTTGGTTAGAAATAAGTGCCACTCTGGTTGCCCAAAGGCAAAGCAGGGCTTTGGCACAGCAAGAGAAAAAAGCACAATTTTCATGCAAGCTCGGTTGGTGTGGCCCCCCACAAGCACCCCCAGCCTGGGTGACAAGCCAAAGCACAATGAGGGGGCTATGGAGAAGAAAGAGAAAAAGGAAAATGAGAGCTGAACCCAAAAAGAAATTACAAGTCTTCTGTATAATTACAAGTCCTTTTGCTTCTCCCAGGCTTCATCAAAAGAAATGTGACCAGCAGGGTGAGGGAAGGGATTCAGTCCCTCTGCTCTGCCCTGTGAGACTCCACCTGGAGCCCTCTGTGCAGCTCTGGGGCTCCCACACAGGGAAGATGTGGAGCTGTTGGAACGAGTCCAGAGGAGGCCACAGGGATACTCCCAGGGCTGAAGGTCCTCTGCTCTGGAGCGAGGCTGGGAGAGCTGGGGGGGTTCACCTGGAGAAGAGGAGGCTCTGGGGACACCTCATTTCACTCCACTAACTTTTCCTGGTACTGAATAATGATCAAAGAAAACGAGAGCAAAGGAGGTTTCTGAGTGAGGAGAAACTCAGAAAATCAGCTCAGGGAACTCCACATCCACGACTCAAGACTGTGGTATCTCTGCTGAGGGCAGCAGATCCCCAGGAATTACATCCCTCACCCTCTTGTGGAGCCTACAGATAGACATCAACATTTTATTAGCTTACAAAACCTTTACTGCAATCAAATCATGGCAGTTAATGTTACTATGGGAAAACTGTACAACCTTCTTGAAGCATCTACTTAAGAAGAGGTTCAGGTCAGTTCATATATGCTGGCAGTCAGCAGCAGTAAAGAAGTATAACAGTTTAAAAAACCCAACAGGAATATTGTAGGAATGTTGCCAGCATTAGATTTAGCTGTGAGTTAGTGATTAGTTGCTGAATTTCTCCAGCCTCTGGCTGGAAAGGCAATAAAGCAAACTCCCTTTTTATTGGTATGGTAAAAATTAAATGGGACATTGTGCATACGAATCATGTGCATTAGTTTTCCTAGAGTTAAAATCCCTTTCCTGGCTAGTTCTAGCAGAAGGAAATGTGTCAAGAAGCAGCAGTTTGTGTTGAGGCCACATTTAGTGTCTCAGCCACTAAAGATGCTGTTACTGAGGTTGTCTCTGATTTTATAGCCAGGAATACTATGAAGTCCTTCCTGCAGCTTCCCTTCTCTCTAGTGGAAAATTAACCCCCTGCACTTAAAATTACCCCAGCCATCCCCAAACCTTCTCTTTCACTGCAGGAACTGCAGCTTTCTAGCAAGTTGTGCACCGTAGTTGACCTGCTGATTTAGTTTTGAGGGGTTTTCAGGCAGGTGGTATGACAATAAAATTTCACAAGAGAACTATGAAGTATCTGAAATATGCAGTATGATGTTATTTTCTACCTCAAATATTGCCAGCACATAGCTTAAGGAAGAAAGGTTTTTGCCAACCATCATAGAAGAAAAAAATCAAAATGAAAAGAAAGTTAATCTAAACAAGCCAGCATATTTCTAGCAAGAAAGCAAGAAATCACAGTTCATCTCTGCTTCTAAAGCCAAGCTGGTCATATCAAAGAGGGGTGGTATCTTTTTCCAGCTCTCAATAGATGTGTCTTAACTTATAAATGAACAAAAAAAATACCACACATGGAAAGTTTTCCACAGATTAGAAAAACAGATAAATAGACAGACAGATAGGTATGGATGCACTTGCCTGTATATGTTTGCATAGAAAGGGAGCGGGGACGTAGAGTATGTAAACTTTTTCTTATTTAGCTTTCTGTTCCCAAAGCAGCTATTTTCACAATCTGTCATTCACTTCTTCATTAATGTCCCATATATGAAACATTTCGACTCTGTTTTATAGGAATACAAAGATCTCAGAAAGCTGTACTTTTTAATGTTCATCACTTTTAGTGCTCCAAAGCCACACAAACAACCTTCTCTCTCCCCAGCTCTTACTACGATCCTTTGGCAAACATCCCTGAGGACAGGTAGAGTTATTTGGGAAATGCTTGGCTTCATCTGGTATTATTTTTAGTGATATAAATGTACATTGCTTCAAGCTTCACAGGCACAGCCTTGATTTGTTGTTCACTGCATGGATGCCCGTGTGAATTAAAACAATGTTTGTGAAGCAGCTGAAGAGCTCAGACCTTGAAGACTGAAATTCCTGGGAGGAGGAGGAGGAGGAGGAGGAGGAGATGTCGATAAGATTTAATGCCAAGAATAAAGGGAAGATGTTGCACATATCAATAAATCTGGGAGGAAATGCTGTAGGTTGAATATGATCATCTGCAGACAATATTCAGCAGCAGAAAGCCTCAAAGTCACCGTGGTGAGAAGTTGACCCTCAGAGATGACTGGATGATGTGGAGTTCTTGTAGTCAATATGAGTAACAACGTTAGATTAAAGCCCTAAAAAAA
Source organism: Neopelma chrysocephalum (assembly GCF_003984885.1). Taxonomy (NCBI): domain Eukaryota; kingdom Metazoa; phylum Chordata; class Aves; order Passeriformes; family Pipridae; genus Neopelma; species Neopelma chrysocephalum. Next base: position 567,591 of record NW_020897871.1, read on the forward strand.
TAAATGAATGTCATCATATTTGTGTAAAATAGTCATCACACATCTGTCTGCATGTATTGAATTAGAGTTATTTCATTATTAAATGAATAAAACATCTCAAAACATCATCAAATGCCTTGATTTTCAAATTGCTGTTATTATAAATCACACCTATAAAAAACCAGAGACCAGGTTTGGTGACGACTGATGTAAAGATTTCTGGGGCAAACATTGTGTTTCTCTGAGCTGCATGTAAAACTCTACCACCAATTCTGTCACCCCCTTGTGAGGAACCTTTAGGGCTCCTCACAGGAAAAAGAATGTCATGGCCTGTGCTCCCACCCTCCAGGCACGATCTGAAGACAGGGACAACGAAACAGTTTAATTCAGGAGATTTAAAAAGCAGTGAGACTCATCTCTGTTCATCAGCCTTTTTCACTGTTTTTGATAAATACTCATTTTTAAGTAGCAACAATATGTCAAATTCACAAAAAGCAAAGCAGATGCACAGAAAAATCTGTAAGGTCTTGTGGTACAAGATGTTTTATTTTACACACCTCTTCAGGTGTCTCACTCAAAAGAGAAGGACCATGTATCCTGTTGACACCCTATTGATATTCTGACCTTCTTTACATTTATATTCTGGCAGTTGAACTCTTTCAATTTGATTTTCTTTTGAAAAAAGAAATTGGTTTTGTGCAATCATGAACATGGCAGGGCTTTATATTTTTGGTTTCCGTATTTCTTAAATAGCTTCAGATATTTTTAATGTTTTCTGAACTGTAATATTTCCAAAAAAACAGATTCCAAAACCAGTTGGATTTGGCCCAACTTCTGAAGCAGAAAGCACTTTCTTGTCCTCCAGTTAATTCAACTTCAAAAGAAACTGAGAAAACAGATGGTGAAGTGGGAATTCTGACATACGGAGCAGACAAAACTGCCACCACAAATGGTAAATTCTGCTTGGAACTATGGCCTTGATTTGAAAAGGTAGATTTAATCTTTGCTCTGTGTCAAGGACTAGTTTGAATAAGCCTAAAATAAAATAAAATAAAATAAAATATTTTGAGGGACTTTGAGAGATCATGCAGAGAAATTAAAATATTGTTTCCTAGCAAAATAAGTTCTGTGGTGATTATCATGCTGCCATTTAAAAAAAAACTAGGAATGAACAAATAATATCTTGCTAGCACTGAATGCCCATCCTACCTGTACTTAACTAGGTACTGTGTCAATAACATATCCTAAATATGAAAGACTGCATACATAAGAAATAATGCATTACTTCTGCTTATTTATTTTAACAAACTGATCCAATTACTATTCTAGTGAGTACTCACAGAAGAAGTGATGTACCAAGCTCCAGGCCTCTTACACAACGTACAGAAATGTCTGGATATTTAGTCAAAGTTATATACATGCCAGAAGTATTGTATACTACACCTGTCTTCAAATGTCATTTAATTACAGAATATCTCTCTACAGTCACAGACACCAGGATTAATCACTCAACACTTTGCCTCACAATGTATCAGTCTTAATTGCAGTGAGATTAGAGCAAATCAACACTGTGTGAATGGCAAGGAGAATTTGCACGTGAATAGCTGAATATGTTCCACACAATAATGGACAAAATTTGCCTTTATTGGGAAGAAAGCAGAGATGGAGAAGTGCAGTATTTGGTTTTTACCCAGCTATAAACAGGATATGGAGAAGCTGTAACAACTTCCCTCTTTTACAGGACACAAGTGCTGGGACAGCCAATAGTGCACACCCATGAAGGGATCTTCAGGACATTCCTTCCCTTCTTAACACAGAATGGGCAGCAAAATGCTGGCATTTTCCAATTCATCTGAAATGTGTTCCTCTCCTTTTTCTCCTTGAACACGCTGTCTGTGGTTTGCAGACCTCACTGTTTGGTCCCTCAAGCCTCTCTCAGCCCATCACTAATGGCACAACTGCCGAAATACAGGTGCCAGCATCACCACCCCAGGAATTAATACAGCCCTACTTTGATGGTGCACAGGAACATAGAATGGTTTGGGTTGGAAGGGACATTTGAAGGCCACCTAGTCCAACACCCTGAAGTGAGCAGGGACATCTTCAACTAGACCAGGTTGCTCAGAGCCTGAGCTTGAATGTCTCCAGGAATGCCAGGGTTTCACCACCCACAGCATAAAAAACGGTTTTTATATCTAGTTTGAATCTTTTATCTTTTGGATAAAACCATTACCCCTTGGTCCTGTCACAACAGGCCCCACTAAAAAACTCTGTCCCCATCTTTCTCACAAGCCCCCTTTGAGAACTGAAAAGTTGCAATCAGGTCTCCCCAGATCCTTCTCTTCTCCAGGTGAACACCTCCAGCCCTCCCAGCCTGGTTCCAGAGCAGAGGGGCTCCACCACTCAGAGCATTTTTGTGCCTGCTCCCGACCTGCTCCAGTAGGCCCATGTCCTCCCTGCGCTGAGGGCCCCAGAGCTGGATGAGCTCCAGGTGGGGTCTCACCAGGGAGGAACAGCGGGGCAGGATCACCACCCTCGAGGTGCTGGGCACACTCCTTTGGACTCAGCCCAGGGTAAGGTTGGCTTTCTGGGCACTGAGAGCATATGGCCAGGGCATGTCCAGCCCCTCATCCACCAGCTCCCCCGAGTCCTTCTCACCAGGAAGATCCACCTTCTCACCACTTGATCCCTTCATCCCTTCATCCCCCAGGCTCAGCCCTGGGTGGGACTGTGTGGCAGCCCTCGGACAGAGCTGCCCGCCGGGACGTGCTCCCTCCCCAGGAAGGCAGATCCTCACCCTGAGCTCCATCCCCACACAACCACTCCCTGGCCATGAGGTCACAGCAGGGCCCTGTGGTTCCACACCAGCCAGGACAACATAACTCAGGCCCCGACCTTGATTGTGGTTGCAGCAGCGGTGTCAGGACAGTGGCAGCGACAGCAGCTGCGAGACGGTGTGAGGGCCAGGGGCCATGGCCCTTGCTCTCCGCCTCCTCCTCCTCCTCCTCCTGGCAGTGGCCCTGCACGCCAGGGCTGCCCAGGCTGCTCCGGTGCCAGCACGGGGAGCAGGTGAGCCGGCGGCCTGGGGCACCTTTCCCGGGCCAGCGGGCTCTTCTCCCCGGGAAGCGTCGGGGATGGTTTTCCCCAGGGCTTTAGCCAGGGTTTCCTGGGTGCGGGAGAGAGCCCCGAGGGGCCCTTGGCTGCTCCAGCCGCTCCCCCAGGGATGTTGCACAGGGCCTGGAAAGACTGTGGAGAGCAGCCAGGAGCCAGCCCAGGGTGCCACAATTCTCTGAGGCAGGAGGGGATCCTTGCATGCAATGGAAACGGTTCCCATCTGTGCTTGCTTCTAGATGAGGGTGCTGGGGAAGATTCCCCCGCAGATTGGACAGATTATGGTTTGGATATTTTGGGACCTACTGGAAGTAAGTTCTCAACAACTCTTTCCTTGAAAAAGTAATCCCTGTCAATGTGGCAAGAGCTCATTCATGTGCCATTTTCCTTAAGACCCTCTCAGGGTTGCTGGATTGTGACAATCTTGGCCTGTTCTTGCTCAGGCCCAAGAGAGATCCCACAGGATCCCTCTCAGGGGGAGCTTTTAATCTTCTTTCCCTGGCAATGCCAGTTGCTCCCTCCATGGCCGCTGTGCAGACACAGAGAAGGGCAGAGAGGGAAGGGGCCGGGCCCAGGGCTGTGCCCGGGGGGCTGTGCCTGGCGCGGCTCCTTTGCCGGCCCCTCGGAGCCGGAGGTGCTCCCGCTGCGGCTGCCAAGCCATGGCCCTGGCTGGGGCTGAGTTTGGAGCTGGGGCAGCTCCAGGGAGTCCCTGGTGCCCTGACAGCTCTGCGTGGGGCTCCTTTGGTCCCAGCGAGGGGCCACTGCAGGCCCGTGGGAGCTCTGCCCCTGCTCCTGAGGGGAGGGCAGAGATGAGGGCCCCGCAGGGATCCCGTTGCCCAGTTGCTCTCCCTGCCCCTCCAGCCTGAGGGAGAGTCTGGAACTGTGTCACGGGACCTCTTCTGTCCTGCCCTTCTTTGCAGCCGAGCCTGGGGGTGATGGTGATCAGGAACCTGGAGTGGGGCCCAGGGCTGAGCCTCTGGAAGGTCGTGTGGGTACGTCAGGGCTTTTCCCCCTTGGAGAGCTGCCAGCTCAGAGCCCAAAGTTGGGCCAGCCGGGCACCTCTGCAGGGGACAGGACAGAGACCTGCCCGTGTGTGCCCTGTCCCTGCGGGATCCCCTCACCCCTCCTGCGCCTCAGGGCTGCCCGTGCAGAGCCCCAGAGTTGACACAAGTGTCTCTGGCTGTTGAGTTACAGAGCTGTCCACAGGGAGGACTTTTCCAGCTCCTGTGCTGGTTGCTCCACGCTGGTCCAGCTCACATGGCATGGGTGAGTAGTCTGTCCCTGCTGACCTCACAGGCTCAGCTCCGGTTTTCTCTAATCCATTCATGTCAAATGCAACTACTTCCCATTCAGGTCCTCCAACAGGCAAGAACCAACCTCCAGGTGAAAAGAAATCCCAGGAGGCAATGGAACTTCTGGACAAGATGCTGAGTGAACTGGAACAACGGCGAGGTGGGTCCTTTCCCTCATCCTGAGCCGTGAGACTCCTCAACCGGGGGCTTTAGATCCACGTGTGGACGGGCAGTGGCTGCACAGCGGGAAGGGATCCATCGCAGCCTCGCTGCCCCGCTGCTGCTTTCCCGCCTTGTGGGGCTGTTTCCCCGCCTGGCCTGGCTGCAGCTTCTCCCCGGCCTCTGCAGGAAGGCCTTGAGCATCCCCTGACCCTGTGCCCCAAATGCACCACGGGCCCTGCAGACCAGGAGATCCCCTGCAATTGCCTGGTCTCCCGGCAGCTCTGGTGTGGCGGCTGTTTGGAGGAGGGAGTGCCCCGACCCAGCCCCAAAAACCCGGGGGTTTCCCTGGACCTTTCCCATGTCTTTTATAAGCATTGCCTCCTGAAGATGCCACCTCCCTGATGAGGATCAGCTCCATCTGATCCAGCTGTCCCTCTTGCTTTCTCCAGAGATGGACCGAGAGGCTGTGCTGAAAGCGGTGGTTCCAAAAGAAATAAATGACTCTTTGCCAGAGTCCCCTGAAGGAAGGAAGGCAATGCCAGCCACTGGCAAGCCGGGTAAGCTGAAAGCGTGACGGGTTGGAGGCATCAGGAGCATGTTCTGCAGCCCCTGGGAAACGGGACTCTGGCCCCAAGGTCCCTCCCGCTGCAGCTGCTCCCGGAGCTGGCCCTGAGTCTGGAGAGGCCCAAGGCACCAGAGCAGCCCAGAGCGGGATCCCTCCCGCCAGCCGAGGGCCGGAGCGCTCCCTGGCTCCCACCCCGGGCAGGGGCTCACGTGTCTCCTGAGAGGGCCTGACTCCGTCCCCTTGGGCTGTGGGAGCTGTCCCGGGGCAGGGAGGGATGGGGCTGGCACTGCCTGCTGCAGGGATGGGTTGTGTGCATGTCCCTCAAAGGAGCGACTGCTCAAGCAGCTCCGCTCCCCCCGGGCTCTCCTCCCGGCCTTCTGGGTTTGCTTTGGTGGGACAGCCTGTCCCCAGGGCTGGGAGCCTCCAGGCACCCACACTGAGGGAAACAGAGAACGTCCTGGCTGTGTCCAACGTGCTGTCAGCTTAGCAGGGGTGCCCAGGATGGGCTAACGCTCCAAATTGCTCCCGCAGACGTGGTTGGCAAGGCAGGAACACAGGACCAAAAACCCCAGAGCGTCAGGAAGTTTCTATGCCCCCAGGACGTGCGCAAGCACTGCATGGTGGGCACAGTGGTGGTACTGTTCACTGTGCCTCTGGCCATGATCTTGTGCTATGTGGGGATCCGGTGGTGGATTGACAGCAAAGAGTAAGTTGATTTTCCCTCCCACAGCTTCCTTTAGTATCTCCTCGTATCCATGGAACATTCCCAGTCTGGCTGCTGTGGAGCGACCAGTTAGTCCTTGGCCAAAGAACTCTGCTGAGGGTTCTGCTGCTGTCCAGTGCTGTCCTGGCCTCTCAGCTGCTGGGCCTCTCCTGGGGAGCCCGCTGGGACTGGAGCCAGTGCTGGCTCCAACTGAGCCTGCCTGGCCAAGAGCAGTCCCAGGAGGACGGGCAGAGGCCAAGCAAGGTGGGGAGGGGGAGGAGAAGGAGAGGGGTCGAGATTGCCCTTGGAAGGCAGACGTGCCCTGGCGCCCGCTCCTGCCCAGGGACCCTGCCCAGAGCCATCCCCCTGCTCGCTGGGGCCTTGAGGGGCAGGTGTCCACCGGGGCCAAGGTGTGCCAGCAGCTCCCCCGTGCTGCTGAGCCTTGCCAGCTCTGGGCCCTGCTGGGCAGCAGAGTCCCTGTGTCCCCCCTGCAGCTGGGCCTCAGCCACCTCCTCTCTCCACAGGCGCCCAAAACCCCAGCCAGGACTGCGCCGCTCCCCTTCGCCTCCAGAGAGCCCCAGGAACGTCCATTTGGACACGTCTCGGAGAGGGGCTCAACACCAGCAGCCCTACAGAAAACTGGAGCCCCAGCCCTCTGTGCCTCCCCCACGCCCTCCCCCAATTCCCCAGCCGCGGCGGCAGGACCTGCCCGACATCCCCCTGCCTCCTCCTCCTCCTCCTCCTCCTCCTCCGCCCCCCCCAAGCCTGCTGACCTAGTCCTGCAGCCAGGACTGAAAGGGGCTTGGGCCCACCAATAGCTTTGGGCATCTGTTCTTCTGTACAAATAGTATGTGTTACCCATAAGCCAGGTTCAGTTTCCATATTGAAAACCTTCAACAGGAAGGGCTGAAGACTCCTCCCGTGCCCTGGATTCCTTTGCTACTTTCATTTTTGTACAGCTGGGTGCTGGCTGAGTCTCCTCAAAGAACTTTATTTGCGATAGCTGAAGAACAGAAGGAAAAGAACAGCAGTCTCCCCTCTGTCTGCAAAAAAACATCTCAGCAGAAATTAAAATGCCAATGGAATAAAAATATGACTGTCATGAAACACTTTGCTGATGGATAAAAGCTTCAACATTCCAAGGTGTATTCCATGAACAAGAGAACACATGGATCCCTGTGTGCCATGCCCATATCCACCGCTGCCTTCAGGCATGGGGTTGGTAAATCTCCTTCAGACAAACACAATGAGAGCTCCTGAATTTTGCACAGGAATCTGAAAAGCACATAAAAGCCCAGAAGGATCCAAGTCTTGAAACGATTCAGCTTGGTGCTCCTTTCACACCTACACCAGCTCAGGACCCAAATCCCAACAGCCAGTCTTCCACTTCATCCCTCGGATCACAGGAGCTGTGGATATACCTGTTGGACACCTACCAGGCTGGGCTGCACCCAAACTGCAACACTTCTGTTTTAAACACATCTGTGAGGAAATAAAAGGTTGTGGGCAGTGTGTCACACCTTCCTGCATGCTCACCCTGCAGGCAGGAGACCTGTGTCTATGTCTTCTCCAAGGCCTTGCTGTACCTGCATCTTCCGACCCCAGGAGCGAGACTGGGCGAACCACCAGGGCTGGACATGAGGCAGAGCACAGGGACATCTTCTGCTCTTTCTGTTGAACCTCCACCACTGTGAAAGGAGTTTGAGACTTGCTGAGCTCAAGAGGAAAAAAGAGTCTTAAAATCTGCCATGGTTTATTAAAAGTGCATGAAGAGTCCCAGCAAGCAGTGAACAGGACACACAGTCCCTGCTCGATGGCAGAGCTGAAACCATCAGCTCCTCACTCACAGCTCCTCTCAGGCAAAGGCTCAGGGCTGTCAATCCTCAGCAGTGCCCAAAAACCTCGGAATAACAAGGAGCAGGGGACATCCACACTCTTGGTGTCACCTTACTCCACACAGCACCCTGCCCAGCATGGCATTTTGGGGGACTGTGCACTAAGATGTACAACTTGCCAAGGAAGCTGATTCTGATTTTCCAGGGATTTTAGGTTTTAGATGTCATGAGAACTAACACAAAATGCATCTCAAAACCAAGACTGAAGCCTTCACCACCTTCCTTGCATCTGCTCTTTACAGTCACTGCACCTCCATTCCTTCACCTGTACACACAAACTTACTAATCTCTAGTATTTAGGGATATCCAGGAGAAAAAGTGCTCTAAAAAGGAAAAACCTAAATCATACGTGTTTATCCTGAGAACCTATAATCTAATTTACAGCAGGAATTAAGGTGGCATCTATGTTGTAGAAAGAAAACACTTTTCTGAAGTAATTTAGATACGCACTCTTAAGAGGAGTCAACACCTTGTAGCAGAGGCTCAGATCACATCTGCTCCTTACAGCCTGCACAGGAACTTCTGCCAAAATCATCAGCTAGAGAAACAGAAAGCCAGGAGTAAAACTAACTGAAGCACTACAAGCCAAATTCTGGTCCCACTTATCCTATTGTGAATTTCCCATTTTCCCCCTCCATTTACTTTGAAATTTGTTCATAAAAAAGAAATATTTACCCTATGAGCACTAATAAATAAACTTGAAAGCAGTAGATTTCTCTTTTCCAATTACTGCAGGAGAGCCTTTAAACTGTTCCAGATGCTGAATGACTAAGAGATGTCAAATACAACACCTGGTTACTGAGAACTGCAGCTGTTTCCTCTGCAGACTACATAACACATCATTTCTTCCCTTTAAATAGTTTATGCCAAGACAAAGAGCACAGTCTAAGGTAATATCACTCAGAATAAAAACCGAGTTGCAATCAGGTCAGGACTTTTGTTTACCCCTCTGGTTTCCCGTCATCTCCACAGCAAGAAGGGTTCCAGAGACTAGTTCTTGTCTGGTTTTAACAAAGATATTTTCCTTACTTTAGAAGCACCTGAAACTCTTTCCTGTAGCCACTCAATATGCTCTTCATGTCCCTAAGCATATAGAACACCTTTCCAGCCTTTGGCACAGTTTCTCAGCAGTACCTCCACGCTCCTGGATGCACACCTGAAATCCTGCCTGTGCAAGCACTAAATGAAGCCACGCTGGAGGCAGGAGCAGGACTCCAGGGCACGTTGGGATGTTCATTTTCCCTTCTTTGTCTCACCATACACACAGAGCACTCACAGTACACTAGACCCAGCAAACAAAAAGACAACACCCAACATTTCTGGAATTGTAACTTCAAGAACACGCCAGGAACATCACTGTTCACTAATGTTATTGTGACTCTGCGCTGAAGGTCCTCATGAAAGCAACTGTTTCAGAGCCAACAGTTTTTAAAGGATCAATAACATCACAGTATGGCTGTGTTGGAAAGGTTTGGAAAACAAATTTTAGGTACTTAACACTACATTTTCACTTTTCTCCTTAACAGTAGGACAGAGTCTGGAAGGAATAAAATATATTTTTTACTGCAATAAAGTGATCTTTCTGGCAAGATGAGTATCTTCCACAGCCCCACAGTTCTGGCTGCCTCTGTGCACTGACCAACAACTTGCCACACAAACGAGACCAGATTATTGATATCCTGGAATGCCAGACATAAATGCAAACTGTGCTGATCCTCAGTCCTATGAGACACCTATGAACCATGGAATAAAATATAAGTATGGATAACTTAATCTAAAGTCTATTTCTATAAATGTAGTTTATATCTCTTAACTAACCCCACGACTACCTAATACAATTAAAAACATCAATGAATTGCCAAACAAGCTAAAATCTGAGCATGGCACCTTTTAGCCTCTTATAATAAAAATATCCAGTTAAGTGGATATTAAAAAGCAGCATTTTAATATACTTCTAATTTCCACCTGTTCCCACAGCACTGTAGAAAGAGTAATTTTGCTCAGATCCTGCTTTTCCATCAGCTCTTTCTAAAACTGGAACTCCTTCAAGACAGTTTCATGCTCAATTGCACTTTCAGAACTGGGAACAACTTAGTAAAGAAAAAGTCCTCGATTCCTTGATAAAATGCTCCTGTCTCTCTAAGCAGCTTTAGAGAGTAAGTCAAGGAACAGGCAAATCTTGTCTGGGTTGGGAGTAAAATCTTAGTCTTGCTATAGTTGGGAGTAAAATAAGAGTCATTGCAATTACACTGTGACAGGCTGTTGTGTACCTCTGGTATCAGAAGTATGGACAAAAAGGTAAAGTGTGGGGCAATTCACAGCTTAGTTTTAAAGAAAAGCAGGCCAAGGGAAAGGAAAGTTTCCTTTTACCAAACACAGCCCCCTTGTCACAGAGGGGCTGAAGTGACAGAGTTTTCTCTGGTCCAACTGCTTTCACACTTGTCTCATGTTTAAAAGTCTGGGGGCAGGTGGTTGTTTTTTAAGTAAACATGATGTGTGACCCAATTGCTCACAGTCAGAGCTTTTCCTGAAAAATCAAACAAAATCCAAGAGCCAAAGGTTTGGGGTATTTTGCTGGTATCAAGAATCTGCCTTTTCTCAGAGACGAAACTTTGGTGAAGGTGAACTGATCTCATTCTGGCATTCTCATGTCCCTGTGGCAGTGATAACACAGAAAGCCAAAGATTTGCCGTGCCATTATGCCCTTTGCTCGTTCAAACCAGAAGCCCTTCAGATGAACAACAAGGAATTCAACAGAGCCCCAAATGTTCCCCAGTATTCCCAATGATGCCGCTCTTCCATCCAGAGACACCACCAAGACACCCAACTGGAAGCCATAGGTGCTAAGCACAATTTACACTGACAGGTTTATAGCCTGTAAGGATTCTGGCAGCTTTTAAATCAATTAGGTCCATTTGGTAAATATTTTTACAATGAAACTAGCCAGGCCAAAATAAGTTTAGATCGTTGCATTGCCTAAACTCTGGGCCCTTGATGCTTTAGCTGGTGTTTGGTGTCAGTGGTTTGATGTGAGTGGGTTTCCACAGTATCTGCTAGAAACATTCAAGGTTTATGGTTTTCTCTTTCCTGTCTCTCTCTGGTGCTGCATTACTGGGGCATTTTGACTCGAAGGCAATTTCTTGCATTAACAATACTAGACTGTGAAAAACTCAAGTTCTATAGGTAAACACGGCTATGAGAGTGAATAAGGAATATATATGCATCCAATCACTCCTCAAGTTGACCAAAAATATGTTACAAGTTATGTATCACTTCAAACAGGAAGAAAATGGGACCCAGACTTCATTCACCACTGTGCCCTGTCTGGGCTGTTAATGGGGTCTGTTTGCACCACCCTGACTGTGCCACCATATTCAGACCTTGGGCACAGCTGGTGCCACTGTCACTTGTGGCTTGTGGCACATCCCTTCTGTGGAGGAGCCCTGCTCGTAGCTGCACTCAACAACACAGGTCCTACTCCACAGCCAAGAAGAGACTAAAATCACTGCTTTGGAAAGCTCGGCCGTTTGAACCAGTCTAACACTTACTCATCTCTGTCACAGAAGACTCAAAAAACACATACCAATATCATAAAGTCACCACATCTACAGAGATGAGGAAGCCTGAGTGAACAGAAAGATGATTGTCTTTTAAGCACGTTAGTTTAGTTAATTTAGTGGAACCACTCAGTTACTTGTCAGACTGGATTCTGCTATCCTATCACTTTGCTCGCGTTAAAGAGGAACCAGAGGTACATTAGTTATCAAGTTAGAAACAAACTTGGAACTCAGGCTCGGCTGGAATCCTTTTCCCGACAGGCAAACGGAGCAGGGTCGCACCTGCCCGCTCCGCCTGAAGCCCTTTTCCTGACAGACAAAGCCGAACGCGGCTCCCGCAGAGAGGCGAGCCTGGAGCTCCGCGTGGGAACAGCCCGGCCCCTCTCCCGTCCCGCCCCGCCGCGGGCGCGGAGCTGTGTGGGGCCGTGCGGGGCTGTGCGGGGCCAGGCGGGGCTGAGCGGGGCCGAGGGGGCCGGGCGGGGCTGTGCGGGCCGGGCGGGGCTGTGCGGGGCCGGGCGGGGCTGTGCGGGGCCGG
>NW_020897871.1:579399-660675 GCF_003984885.1 Neopelma chrysocephalum
TGTGCGGGGCCGGGCGGGGCTGTGCGGGGCCGGGCGGGGCTGTGCGGTGCCGGGCGGGGCTGAGCGGGGCTGAGCGGGGCGGGCTCGGCCGGGCTGGGGATGCTCGGGGAGCGCGATGGAGCCGGCTGAGGGCTGGGACCCCTACGGGCGGCCGGCCCGGCGCACGCAGTGGCTGGTGAGCGCCCTCGCCTACCACTACGGGCTGGACCGCGGCGTGGAGAACGAGATCGTGGTGCTGGCCACCGGGCTGGACCAGTACCTGCAGGAGATCTTCCACCACCTGGACTGCGCCGGGGCCGGCCGCATCCCCGGCGAGGATTTCCGCACGCTGTGCCAGGTGCTGGGGCTGGAGGAGGCGGCGGAGCCCGAGGAGTGCGCGGGGCTGTGGGACGGGCTGGCGGCCGGGCTCACCTTCCGCCAGTTCCACGCGCGGCTCTGCGGGCTCTTCAGCACCCGGGCGGGCGGGTCCGAGCCGCGCCTGCCGCTGGGCCGGGACAGCGAGCACATCGAGACCCAGATCCGGCTGCGCAGCCCCCGCCGCCGCCGCCGCGGGCACCCCCCGGCCGGGCGGGCGGGCCCGGAGCGGCGGCCGGCGGGGCCCTGCTCCCCGGAGTGCTACGAGGAGATCGTGGCGCTGGAGCAGGCCGAGGACCGCATCGCCAAGCTGGAGGAGGAGAACGGCAGCCTGCGGGAGCTGGTGGAGGACATGCGGGCCGCCCTGCAGAGCAGCGATGCGCGCTGCCTGGCGCTGCAGGTGAGTGCGGCCGCTCCCGCTCCCCTCGGCGGCTCTCAGCAAAAGGGTGTCAGGCAAAACTCCGTTTGTCCGTCAGGAAAAGGATCCCAGCCGAGCCTGAGCTCCAAGTGTGTTTCTGACTTCATAACTAACTTATCTCTGGTTCCTCTTTAACGCGAGCGAAACGACAGCACCGCGGAATCCAGTCTGACAAGTAACGCTTGTGAACAAGTGACTGGTTCAGTCTGTTAAGATGCTGCTCTCTGAAATCCGGTGCTAATAAGCCCTGTGCCCCCAGCGTGATGGATAAAAGGAGTATGGCATAGACCCAGGTTGCTCTTTCATCCTCGGCATTAGCTTTTTAGCAAAGTTTGGTTACGCGGAGACTTTAAGGACAAATGTTGCATTTTCACCAGTGTGACATTATATATGGTTAAGGGATAGGCTGAAAAGCACCCTGCTAAAAGTGTAGGGGACTTCAAGTGTGTGATACCACTCTTCAAGTGCACATGCACAGGCAGTTACATACTGGTTATGCATCATTACAGGGCTTTTTCCTAAAGTCAGAAAGAACTTTTGGGTTCTTACCTGTACCAGCACATGCAGTGTCTCAGTTATAAGTGCCTTGGAAACATTAGAAGTGTGTTTTGTTCAGAGTGTGGTCACGAGAGTTCAGAGCTGGAGCCAGTTCTGCAGACAGGCTGATGAATAGTCTCTGGCTCCTCTGCAGAGCCCCATTAATTCTGGGGCTGGTTCCTGGTGGTTCTGCTGTACTGGCCATACATACTTAGCAGCAGTTAAATTACTCTGGCATGAAATAGCAAGGAACAGGCAAAGCAGTGAAGGGCAGAGTTCCCGGGTTGTTCTGATCAGGTCAGATTTCCCACTAACACAGCACTCACAGAACTCTGCTCCACGTGTGACACTGCCATTTCCATGAGCTGGCTGTGCCTCCTCACAACATCCAGCCTTCTGAGGACAGACCATAGTAATGACTTTAAAGCTATATGGACACTTGTGCAATAACCTAATAACAAATAGTTTGAAAATTAAATTTATAGATACATATTAAAAACCACTTTCCAGAGAATGTTTCCTTCTCTCTCTATTTCACAACGGTAAGTAGCTTATTAGTTGCTGATCAGCTATATGTGATTGAAAAAACCCAAAAAACTACAATCCAGAGATTTCAGTCTTGATAAAATGTCAGCTGCTTTAGGACACAGTGATTTCTCCTGCTTTCTGCTCCCGATCGTTGCAGGTGGGACTGCGGAAGAGCCATGCGAACCACAGGGAAGAGGGGACCTGTTCCATAGGGAGTAAGAGACCATTACCACAGAACCACTCCCAGAGCAAGTGCCTCCAAAGTGTCCTGAAGGAAATGGAGCTCATCCGGAGCTCCAGGGATGGGCAAATCGAAGAAGCGATCAGGTTCAACCAGGAGCTGGAAAGGGAGCTAAAGAGCTCTCAGGAAGCCCTGGTCAGTCTGGAGGACTGCAACCGTAACCTGAAGAGGGAACAGGCAGAGATGAGGAGGAAGGTGGAAGAGGCAAGACACGCCGTCCTGAACAGCCTTGGCAAAGTGAGGGAGCTGGAGGTGAAAGCCAACGAGGTGCCACGTCTGCAAACACACATCCAGCAGCTGGAATCGGAACTGCAGCACTACAGGTAAGTCTGAGTCCATCAAAAGTGCCTATAAAATCACAAAGTTAGTTTGAAAATCACTGGTTGGGGCTTATTAAATGTCTCCAAGTACATCTTGTAAAATCTAGCCAGAGGGAAATTAGAAGCTGCTTATCCATTTTCTTGGTAGGGATCCATAAGAGAGCTGGCAGCGTTCAGGGGGAGATAGGCCAAAGTAAGGGTGCTGATCTGCAGAGAGCTGAAGTTACTCCTCAAACACACAGCAACAGGACTCAGTAATGTCTCAAAAGGACATCATAATGCTTCAAGAAAGCCCAAAACAAATTGCTGACACTCCCTCAGAAACCATTTTCAACACACTTATTTTTTTCACCCTGTTTCCTGCTCATTAGGTCACATCCAAAGCCAGCTGTAAGCAGATGGCTGACACTCCATGTCTTGGGAAAGCTCTTCAACTTGTCATAGGAATTGGGGGAAAGCACACAGGGCCAACTTTTGGCCAGTGATTTTAAGCTCTGCTGTCTTCACTGCTGCCTCTCTGACAGAATAGGTAATACTCCAGAAGAGAGAAGCTGAAACTTTCCTAAATCCACAAAATAATATAGAGGGAATCTCAAACAAAAAATACATTATCCAACTAAACCCCACTTTTGTAATAACATAAATAAATGTTTCCAAAAGTCAGAAAGTTGGTCATGAATTTAATAGTTCACTGGTTTTGTTGCTTTTTGTCTCAGACAAAACTTGGACTCATTGATGGTTATTAAGTGTGTTAGGCTTTTCTGCCCAAGTTTCAAATTGACCTTTTGACATCTAATTTAAATTTTCACTGACCCAAAGCAAAGGCAATATTTATATCTATTTTTACTAACTGTACTAAAGCTAGTATTTTAATACATTGTCTATTCTGAACTCCTTGTCTCTTCTTAAACTTACACTTCCTCTGTTTGCTTATAAGAAGAGTTCATAGTGAGTTATTTGTGGCATCGTAGCTATTGTACTGTTTTATGAAGTGAGGAAATTCTAAAAATAACCATTTTATCCAGTGTCTTTCTGTAAGCATTGTGTATGTTAATACCTGTGTGGTTGCAGAAGATAAAAGCATTTATTTAAACATCTATAGGATTTAAAAAACACTGTGAGGGCACATAATGTCCAAGGTGACTGTCAGGGATATCTGGATAAATGAGAAAACTCTTAGTGTTAGGAGGGATCACACTACTTGTCTAGTCTCGTGTTCTCCCTGGCATGAGCACCAAAGATTTCTTGTCCTGCAGAATTGCTTTTCCCAAGTATGATGAAGGATAAAAGAATCCCCTTTAAACAGGTAGAGATGAATGAGTTGAAGACAAAAAGGAATGTCAGCTGGCCTTGCAGAGCAGGAACTTTATGGGTTACATCAAACATACACTGTGAGTTTAAAAATGTAAATTACATGTTCCTTGTCAGATAACCTTCATTTGTAATATTTATTTTCAAATTGCATGCTAATTTAAAGGGAGTGTAAAACTCAGGAATGGTGCTGGACTGACCACTGGGGAACTACACCCCTTCTTTAATCCCGGGGTACATCGACCAGGCCAGTTCCCACCCTTTCAGATTCTCTGTTGGCCACAAAGCACTTCCAGCTCCCCATCCATGGAATACAGCTCTTGGATCCAGCACTTTCAGAGGCACTTAATGAGGACTGTGGCTTGCATGCCTGTGGTCATATTCCATAGGAATGATGGAGTGCCATCATTCCTCACATTGCACAGGTGGCACAGGGGTGCCCAGAGCGGCAGAAGGGTTTCAGTTTGCAGTGCAGAGCTCTGGGTTGCTGTGGGGAAGGACAGCAGCCGTCCCTGCCCCACACAGCCTCCTGTGCCAAGATTTGTCCCACTCCCTTGCCCTGCTCACACTTGTGCTTCTCACCCCACAAACTCCTCCTGCTCCCAGGGAGTCCCCTCCTGTCTGTGTCTGCAGAGATCCAGACGCGCGGGGCAGCTCGGGTGAGGTGCTGGGAGTGCTGCTGGGGGGAAGCTGCTGGGTTGGCCGAAGTGTGGAGATGGAGGGAGAGCTGCTGTCCCTGGTGTTATGGCAGTGTTATCCAAGTCAGTCTGTGCTGCAGTTGGTACTCCAGTGAGCTTCCTCCATTGCCAGGTGCCACATGGAGTCTGGGAGCAGGATCTAGGCTTGGCAAGAACTAGTGCTGCAAGGTAGCAGCGGAGAGAAGGGGGTGGGGATTTGAGTATCCTGCAGAGAGCATTTGAGATTGCAGAGGTGTCTCCTGAGAATTCACCTTAACTGGCTTGGTCTGCCACAGGTTTGCTCCAGCTAAAGGCTCATTCCTTGCAGAGAGGATCATGTTTGAGTCCAGTCTATGAGCTTTACATGCTGCTCCTATTTATAGTTCCGTATTATGAAAGGAAATTCAGTGTCTGAATACAGAAGGGTTTAGAAAGTCAGGCAAGTCCCATTTTTATGCAGTGATGCCCAAGGAGTTATTTTGTACTGGGGCACTTGATTTCATTTTCCCAGGTATAGTTCTTTTCAGTTGTTATTACTGAAGCTCAGCTGTTCCATTTATGGATTACTTCTCCAGTTTCTCAGGATGCTGTTGGGACTAACCTCCAAACTGCTCATTCCCTCCCGGCTTGGAGTCCATTGCACACTTGTAATTTCTCTTTCAAAAGCTGGGAGCCCAAATGAACACACTGGTCAGGTCCCAGGCCAGATTCTGGTGGCCTTCCCTTGATAGACTCTATCTGAGGACAAATCATTACCAGCTGTTCCCTAAACTCCCTTTTTTTTCCACTAAGTTTTGCTCCAGCTCAAGGGGACACCATCCATGTATTCTAATATAGTCTTATGACTTACAAGTATTGTTTATAGGAATGCCACATATAACAATGTTACTACAATTACAATGTCACATCTACTCCTTCTTTTTATCCATTCAGCATTTTTCCGTGTCAGAAAAGGAAATTAGATTGGTTTGACATGAATTGTTCTTGCCAAATATAAGTTGGCTCTGTTTTCTATACTACATTGTAGGTGGCTTAAAAATTGATCACTTAATAAAGTTTATGGATTCTTATTCTCTTTAATAGCATTGGAGAGAATAAAAGAATTTAACAGCCTTTTTTTCTTTTGATCCCAGTGTAACAAATAAAAAGAAAGGTCATTTAGAATTGAAATACACTTCATAATAGAGACGTTCACAGAGGGTTTATGTTGCTGCATTAATCAGCAGCAGAGTAATTACATAGGTCAGTGGAAAGGGTCATAAAATACCAAAAATGCTTCCCATATGCATGGTCTGTCTCCCAAATTACTTAATTATCCATCAGCATTTATATGTGTTAATGAGTAGGAATCCTTTATGCATGGAATGCAGAGGCTTGTTTCCTCCCCTCATATTCTCCTATAAATATCAAGATTGAGGCCTCTGGCATAATTTTCTCCATTTATTAATTTCATCAGTGTTAAAATTTTTTAAAAACTTATGCTTTAGGCTATCTTACTTTGGAAGTAGTTCCACTTCTCTTTTCTTTCAGGAGACAGTGTCCTGATCTTTTCAATAATTTCTCAGGTTGCCATTTATTCTGTAAAATATAACAGGATGGACCAAATCAATAATTCAAGAACAGGAGAGGAATATGGAAATATTCCTAACTGGTACAGAATCAGCTCCATTAAATGAAGAAAGAAAAGCCCTAGGAAGGAAACACTAATGCACAAAAGAAGGTGTCTATAGCAGGTTATTTCCAGTTGGAATGATAATGCATACTTTATACTTAGGCATTCTAGAACTGTTCTATTTTAAAAATTAGACAGTAAATAAAAAAAATCTGGACGATTTCTGCTTGACTGTTGTCATCAATACCAATTATTTGCTGGTTGTGAGGTGAAATGTGGCAAGTTGTTTCGGGTGGCACAAAACTTGAATGGAGGTGGGTGTTCATGTGCTGGACCACACAAAAGACTGGACAGACCTGCAGATGATAAATATGTCCTTGGCCAAGAGCAGTGACAGGCAGGGAGCAGGGACTGATGGCAGTGGGAATGAGGACAGTCAGGGAACTGAGCTCATGGAGAGTAAAATGAAATGTTACTTTGCAGAACCTCATCTGTAAAAGCGCTCAGATTGTTTGGGATGAACTCATGTCATCTCATTTTATGCTTGTACGGGTTATTGTTTTCTACTTAGGACTGTGAGAAGTTATGTATTGCATAGAAGTCTGCCCAAAAAACCACAGAACTTCAAGCTTTTAAAGAAGTTAGTAGTAACAGGTGAATATGTAATCATCACCTGAAGCTTAGACTACTGGCATGTCTCATAATAGAATTGTAAGCTAAGCAAGCAAATCAGATTACTCTCGTTGGGAACACTTTAAAGGAACTTTAAACGCTTTAAAGTTTGATTTCCCAAAAAGGGATAATGGAAGATATTGTTATATATGATAGAGAGAACTGTACAGAGCAGTTTAAATACATTAACTTGGCATTGAAGAAAATGTGTAGCATCTCTTTCTATGGAAGGGGTAGTTTTATTTCAAATGCAAGTCTCTCAATGCTTCCCATAATAACAGCAAACCCTTTACTTCAAATCCATTCAAATGAATGCATTTATCCCCAAGGAAGCCTGTGCTTGTGTGCTGTGCCGTTGGAAGTGTAGCCAGTTCTCTGGCCCTTTTCTGTGCTGGGCTCTTAGTTACACAGTGTTTATTCTTGGGAGGCTTTCCCGGGCTTCTCCCTAAATCCTCCTTTTATCTGCCTGGCCTTATTTGCTGTGTGGGCAGTAAATCACAGAAGCACAATGGCAGTGCCACAGACGGGGCACTGCCCGTTCCCGGTGTCCGGGCTGCTCCTACAGCCCTGCTCCCCAGCAGCCCTGGCACACCCTTCCTGGGCAGGGAGAGGTGAAGGCTCCGAGCAGCCCTGCAGGGACAGAGCACAGCCCCGGCCAGGGAGCTGTTCTGTGCTCTCCAGCACAGCTGCCTGTTAAAGCTGTCTCCTCCCCCCTTCTGTGCAGAATTTGCATCATTCTGACCCCTCCTGTACCAGAGAGGTTATTTTCTCCCCAGAAGGTGTGTATTCAGTGTTTCTGCAGCCTTGGATTAGTGCCTGGAAGTTCAGCCAGCAGCTTGGTGGCCCCCACAGTGACAGCTGGGCACCTCCCTCCTTGTTCTGGCTGCCCTGGCTTTAGATAGTCTTTCCCCAAGAAAATACACACTTACTGCACAAACTTTCTAGGTGATCAACATATTATCTGTCTTGACTCACGCCAGCCAAATAGAAAGATTAATTTCATACACAAACATAACTTCCCACACCCCTTTCAAACCCAAGGACTGGACTCCCCATCAGAGGCTGGGCCCCTTGGAAAGCACATCCCCCACAGCAGTCCCTGCAAGAGCCAGCATCAGGCATGGTCTGGGCCATCCCCAGCCCTCGGTGCACCCTCTGCCTTGCAGCAGCTCTCCCCTCCAGCCCCAGCAGGGTGGCACTTGCTGCCCAGGCCCTTGTGCCTGGCGATCCCTGTGGCTGGGGACAGGCCACCAGTGCCCCGTGCTGCTGCTGGGGCAGGGCAGAGAGCTCAGAGCTGCATGAACCTCTGTGCCACCCTGGGACAGACCCTGGCACTCCAGAGCCCCCTGCACGGAGATACAGGCACAGCAAAGTGGCAGTGGAGGTACCAGCTTGGGCGAGACCAGGGTCTGCATCTCTCTGGACCCAAAGCCAGCTCCCAGCAGTGCAGAAGAGCTGCTTAAACAATTATTTATCACCAAGAAAAACACACCACTAGGCCAAGAGTCTGTAGCCTCCTGTCACACCAAGTGTCACAGCTCAGGATGAACCTCCCTGGGGACAGTTCCCTGTTGACTGCACAGCCACACACTGGTCCTCTCCTTGGTTCTTAAGCAAACCTGACAAGTTTGCAGCCCCTTGTGTGCTCAAGAGCACCTGCAGGAAGGCCCTTGCCCAGAGCACTCCTGTTTTCCCACTCCATGTGACCGAGCTGTGCTCTGCTCATACACCCTGAGATCAGAGCTGCTGGATCCATCAGCATTCCTTTGCTTCTAGGAGTAACAGGAACATACTGGGCAATAAATCTACTGCATGGAAGTTGGCCAGACCTCCCTAACAGAGGCTTTGAAGGGCCAGCTGCATTTTTAAAATTTATTTTTTCTTCAGGTCAGTTTTATGTAAGACCAAGTAGTAATATATAACCTCAAAGTGTAACCTGTGGTTTAAACGTGGGGTATTTATGTTTTATCTCCCTGGATGTCACAGATATTGACAAAAATCCAAAGTAAAACCACCAGGGCAAGATCCTGAGAGGACCAAAGTAGTGACAAGTGCTTCAGTCAGGCACTTAAACACACATTTTATATAAAGCAGTTAAGGACTCCACTGAGCTCCTCCAGAGAGAAAATTAAAACAACTCAACCACCCGTATCTCAGGTGGGTTTAGCACATGTCATTTTTGTGTCCTTTCACATAAGTGACTCTGCAAACCAAACACTGCTGATCATCACTCAGGCACAGGCAGAGAATTCTGCATTCTTTTAAGCTTTTTTTTTTTTTGCTGGAGGAATAAAATGGAAGAAATTCAGTTTTTTATTTTCTTCATAAAACTTGAAAATCACTTCATGAAAATGAGAAGTTCTGCTAAAGAAATAGGAAGCGATTATTCACTTTTTGCTCTTCATCTCACTTTCCTTCAGAATACAAACCAGACAAGATAGTTTGTAAGATATATGCTGACAACCCAAGTTTTCAAACAGATTAAGCTAATTTGTCTTGCTAAAATAGTCTGCTCTCAGAATATGGAAGGATTAATGATCTGCAGGAGAGGAGGCCTTATCTCTTGAATACATCCCAAAACAGACAATGACATAACAAGATGAGTGAAGTCACCCTTTGTTTGAGAAAAATTCGTGGATGTTACACAAAACAAAACCCAAATTCAACAAAAAGCCTTTTAAATTTATTTACTAGGAAAAAAAAAAAGGATGCAATAATGAAATCTGGACCAGTGCACTCAAACCTGTCATTTGATTTGCAGGTAATATGTTCTGTCTCAGCAGCTTGCTTCAAACAGGTGTCTGATAGAGTTGGCCACCCAGAGAAGGGAATACCAGATGCACAGGCAACTATTCTACTTCATCATAACTTCTGTTCTCAAAGGGCAACTCTATGTAATATAAACACTAAATCATCTGGAGACCTGGGAAAATATTTAGAAAGTAAATTAATTGACTCCATGACTTTGCTGGGAACTTGCCATAATACAAACCCACAGCCAAGCAAAGTTCTTAAACCCCATCCCCAGGATAGCACAGCCAAGATCAAAAGACTTTAAATACCATCATGTTCCTTAGGAACTGCCAGGAGCTGAGGGAGACAGGCAGTATTTAAAACTGCCTGGACTCTGAGCAGGTTGGGGGCTGAGCTAATAAATGTCACTGAGGTGAGGAAATACAGTAAAGGCAATTTCTGTACTTTCAGTGACACAGTTATTTAGCAGTCCTGCAAATATTTGTTCATGTTACTGCTCCCCAGAGTCTGGATTCCTGTTCAATCACTGCCCATCTTTACTGGACTTTCTCTTCCCTTCATTCTCCAGTGTATTTTTTCAACTTTATCAGCATCTCATCTGCCTGCTTAGCAGAGTGATTAAAATCCAGATTGGTCTTTGCCTCTCTCATGACTGGTTTGTGGTATTCTCTTTGTGATACCTGGCATTTCCCTGGCACTCTGTATCTCAGCTGTCCAGAGCTGCAGCCACTGAAGCAGCCCAAGGAAAAGTGCAGTCACAACCTAAGGATAATGCTGCCCTCAAACCAGAGAAACGGCTGGAAAATAATGCCCTGAACCATGAGTAAACCTGATTAAATGCATCTGATCCTAAAGATTCGCATTCTGAGATAATCCCAAACTGGATTTGCAATTGGAAATTCAAACACAGATTGAGATTTGGGGGGAAGAGGGGAAGGAGGGCAGGAGGAGGAGCTGGTCAAAGTATTTGCTTAGGTCCATTATAGAGAAGAGATATCCAGCTGGCAGCGGGGTTGGAACTACATGGTCTTTAAGGTCCCTTCCAACCCAAACCACTCTGTAGTTCTATGATATTTTCACAGTTCCAGATGTGAAACTATCTGTGTGCTCCAGTCAAGCAACCTGAAAGTTGTAAAATACATCAAGAGACTGGCTTTAGTTCAGAGACCATCTTTTATCTTTGAAAAAAGGAATTCTGTATACGTTCTTATAGCTTTTCATAATGCCCATCTGAAAATCTGGCAAATTCGGATAAAAGTGAATAGATATCCCTCCAAGGATCACAAAGGTGCAGCTCAGCTTCAGAGAAAACAGCATGGGCTGAAGCTTGACAATTACTGCAGGTATCTGTATCCCAGGGTGCTGCCTGTGTTCTGTTCACCATTTCACATTGGAAAGTACTCTATAAAACAGAAATGGTTGGTCAATAAGTGCCAAATATCAGCTCTGAGCACAACACATCTTTAGAAATTCACTTCTGTGTAACAAGTAACCTCAGCCTTCACAGCATCCTTCTTAAAACCAGGTGAAAAATGAGGTGTAGAGGCTGTGATTGACTGGGTGTTGCAGTCCCTCCTTGTCTGGGGAGAAAAATATTCTCTGAAGGGTGTCTGAGCTTCAAGTGCTAATTGCCATCCCAGCACACATCGTCCATTCCAGGAGCAGAGGTGCCGAGTGTTTTAGGGATCAGATTTCAGTGGGAAGTGCCCAAACCTTTCAGTGAATGTCCAGAATGAAAATCAGGCCCTGTGCTTTGTTTGGTGAAGAGTCTGTTCACAGCAGAGTGTTTCAGGGCAGGTTCATGATATCCCATTAATCATAACACTGAAATTTCTGCTATTCACAGCACATCTGCTCTGCTTTTACTCTCTGTTCTCGACCCCATCACATGTCCTTGGCATTCATTTATGTGACATGAAAGTATTGGAGCTGTGTATGGGGAGATCAGCCAGGTTTAAAGCACTGCACTGGCAGGTTTCAGCTGAGCTCCAGGCACAGTATTGTCACAGTCCTGGAGCTGGTAGGTCTAAGGGACACTGCTTAGCAGAAAATTACATGACAGAAATAGGAGCCATGCTTATGAAAACTGCAGAAAAAGAGGTTATCCCCCCAGTTTTGTGGCAGCAAACGGGAGAAGGTGGTGTTTCCAGCAGGAGACCTGCAGCTGGGGGTACCCCTGTATTTTGGGTGCATCAGTGGGGGGTCACCCAGGGAGCCCAGTCTGGCCCTGCACCAGCACAGCACCCTGAGCACCCACAGGGCACAGCACAAACACCTCCTGGGGTGAACTCGGGCTCTCACCCTGCACAGCATGGGCACATCCTGGGCAGCACAGAGCTCTGAGCATTCTGTGCTGCAGGACAAAGGGCATCCAGGGGCTGTTTATAGTGCTCTGGTTCAGTGACCTGACAGATAATAAATGAGGTAAACAGTGGGGCCACTCGCACCTATAGCTCTGCTCTGGTTTCATGTAAACCCAGGCAAAGTAAGGTCATCCTCCAAAAGTGTAGTTTGGGAACTGTTTAAACTAGTTGCGTATTTAGGTTACATCAGGCAAGATTTCACATAGACAAAAATAAAAGGAAAAGCATAAAAATGGTGGCATTTTATTTCAATGCTTTCTTGATGAATTGTTTTGATTTTTCCTATCTGAATGACATTAATAAATCAGATTTCAAAATATCACTTTAAGACACACAGAATCAATAAAATGAAATAGTTCATTTTGGTTCCATGTTGAGAAGACAGTTTCCGTAGATGAAAAATACTTTTTCCTCAGATTTCTAAGTCAACCAAACAAAAACAATCAACGAAACAAACAAAACCCAAAAACCCCAAACCAAACAAACAAAAATTTGAACTATCATAAGCAAAAGTTAGAAGAGAAGCTGGTCCTTATTCTGAAAGATCTGTGTTTCCATTAATGAATCTATATGGGTTTGCCTAATTTCCAAAACTATCCACATTTCCAAGAGACAATTCCTTCAGCAGAGGAAAAAGAATAAGAAAACCAAAAGTAAGAATGCTCTCAGCTTATACTGTCAGCAAGAATGTGGCTGTGCTGCTGGAGCCTGGCTGGGATGTGATGGGTTTTTCAGAAGTCTTCCAGCTGTGAAATATTCCCAGCCCTGGCAGGATATTCCTGGGTAAATGCACTACCAAAGACCTTCCAGTGCAGCCAGGGCTTGGTATCTTTCAGAAAAGTTATGATTAATCTCAGAAGTACGTACCAGGTTTATTTTTGTGCTGTGTGTCTTACTCTTGCTACTTTTCCCTCTGTCCCATTGTTCCCTGCCTGCTTTGCTCTCTTTGATTTGGGTTTTTTTGGTCATCGTGATTTACAGTTTTCAAATGATGCTTCAAATGCATTTAAAAACAGGAATCTTTAAAAAGGAAATAAGTTTAAAGCTTTTTAGGTAAATACTATGCAGTATATGAATGATCTAAGCTCTGAATTTATATCAAAAAAATCATCATTAAGGATCTAAGATCCTGAGAGTTCTGAGGTGTTTAGACCTGTACTTCACATAATTCAGAGAACTGTCAGTCTCTAAGGCTTGGCACTTCTTGTGAAGTATTAAAAGTCACTTATATTTAAATTGCAGTTCTCCAGCCTTATCAATTAATGCTCTGCTTCTGCAAACAGCAATGTCTTGCATCAAACAAGGCTTTTCTTCTAGTTAGGGTATAGATTGCTTATAATCTAAATTACCTCTTTATTAAATTATATTCTTTTTAGAACAAAAAATTATTAATGCTGGAAAGGCAACAATTATTTCTTCCTCTTTCAAGCAGAGTGAGCTTTTCCATGGCAGGCTCCCATGGACTAGATAAATTCTTGGAGCTCTGCTTTGTGAACAAGAGCAGGAGTCACCAGCAGGTAATTGATGTTTTGCTGCCTCATGTGCTCAAGTCAAAACTTTGACTCTATTGATCTGCATTCACCTGTCATTGTATATAGGAAGCAAACAGCAAACAAGCCCTAAACAAAGCAATGGCTCCATCGCAGAGCCCACAAAGACACCCCGGGTTATCTGTGAGTGCCTGCAGGGCAGAGTGAACCTCCATCCTTCCCTTGCCGGGGCTCGGGGAAGAAAGGAAAGGCCGTGGGGAGCAGGAGGGGGAAGAAAGAGCAGTTCTGCTCGTTACCCTGAAAAAGGAGCTGTCAAAGCATCACCTTCCTTCCTCCTCCTGCCTCGCAGCCCTTTCCGGGCCGGGGAGGGAGGTTTCAGAGGAGCAGGGGGTGAGTGCTGGAGCTGCCCGGGCTGTGGGGAGGGGAGAGGGGCAGCTCTGGGGATCCTGCCCGTCCCTGGGCCCCGGGGGACACACAGCCCCCTCCTCTGGCAGCTCTCACCCGCCCGGGGGGTCCTGCCCGGGTATCCATCGGTGCTCCAGGGGAACAGGAGCCTCGGGATGAGGATCCGAGCTGTCCTCACTGGGGTCAGAGCCCCGGCTCACACCCAGGGTTAGTTCTGGATCCTCACTGGGGTCAGAGCCCCGGTCACACCCAGGGTCAGTCCTGGATCCTCACTGGGGTCAGAGCCCCGGTCACACCCAGGGTTAGTGCTGGATCCTCACTGGGGTCACACCCAGGGTTAGTGCTGCCCCAGGAGGGGCTGTTTGAACTCAGCTCCGGGCTGGAGGGAGCGGGATGGCAGCTCCAAAGGCAGGACAGGGTGAGCCGGGAGGGCTGAAGGACAGACAGACACCGGGGACTGTGCCCTTCCAAAGGCAGGGTTATGGAGCATCCGCGAGTTCAACCTGCAGAGGCCCCAGTTCACTTTCAGCTGATCCTCCGGCTCTCCTCCTTCGCCTCTTCCCCCCAGAATCTCAGTCTGTGTTTGAATTTCCAGTTTGGGATTATCTCATGACACAAATCTTTAAGGTCTCATGCACTTATTTTTGATGAAGTTAAGCAAACCAAGGCTTTTGAATTTTGGTTTGTGTTTTAACCAAGCTTAAAATGAAGCAACTCCTCGGTGGCACAAGTCCTCCCAGGACCCTGGGAACATGTGCTGCTTTGCCATGCTTTGCAAAAATGCATCATTTTTTCCATTTTTTCCATTACTTTATAAGTGAAACTGTAAACCCATGATCTGTCCCAGAATATAACTTATAAAGTGCCAAGTCAGAGCTATAAAACAGGTGTAAAGAAGTTTATGTGGCTTAGATTGTGTATCCTTAAATTTAAAGGGCATTCCCTCCCCCCTTGATTAAACAAATGGAAAAAAAACCTTGGTGGATGATGTGCATCATATATGCATTATAAATTTTATATTTAAAAGATTAATTTGTGCTTTAAAAATGGTTTAAATCCATGATATATCAGGATGTTTGTGTCTCATTAAACACACTGCAGAAGAGACCATCATTCAGAGGTGAGTTTGAATTAATCTCTGGAATTAAAAGCAGGAAAGTTCCAGCTCAGTAATTTGATTCATGTCTCTACTAAAAATGCATTTGAATCAAAAAGCTTGGATTCAGATCAGAATATCCACTGAGGGGGAGCTGGATATGTAACTTCGGTTTTATCCTAATTCCAATCATGACTGGTAGTCTGAAAACATATTTTCTTGAGGCTGTATTTTAGTTGGGGAAATAGGCTTTATATCACATGGTAAGGAAAGCTACAATAATCAAATTATTATCATTTGATTTTTAGGTAAAATAAAACTGAAAATAAAAATTTTAAAATTACTCAATTAGTCAAGGTATGAAAAAACCAGGATCAGCTGTGAAGAATTGCAGAATAATCTTAGGACAGTGAGTGACCACATAAATGAAAACTGATGCATTTTGGGATCAGGGCGGGAAATGAAACCAAACCCAACCTCAAACAGCACTTCCAGCTTCAGTGGAACAGATACAGTGATGAACTCAGAGCTTATAACTGCTGAAGAAATATACCTTTGAGCTGTGTAACTCTAGGAATGTATCATCTGTTCAGTTGTTAAGTTGCAGGGAGGAAAGGAAATATAAAATATTAAAATTTATTACAAAATGAACAGAGAACAGTACAAAGAAAATAATTATACACATTCACAGAACACTTATATCAGAAAAAGGAAATCATGAGCCTTTCACCTAAAACAATTAAACTGGAAGAGGCATAGAAAAAAAGGCACGTACAGATGTGAAAAAGAGAGAGTTGAGGAGAGAGGTGAAATGGGTCTGCAAAATTTTCCTCAAGATGATGAATGAGGAAGAACTGTTCAGTCTCTCAGTGCAGGAACTCTGAGTCAGCCGGTGAGAGCAGGAGGCAGGTTCAAAGCACACAAAAAAGTGATTCTTACCCAGTGGGTCCCCCAGGCCATGGGGCAGCTTCCTGCAAGGTGCTTGGCTCGAGGGAAGGTTACAGCTCCAAGGGAGCAGCTGAAATACCAGTTAAAAACACCTCTCAGCAGGTGTGAAATACAAAGGTGGCATCTCCACCCGAGTCACCATGGGAATGACTGAAATCCTGCAGAGTGCCAGGGAAGGGCTCAGGATGCCCCAGGTACATGAACAGCAGGGGAAATGCATCTGAGTGTTGGCTTTGAGCTTTCCATATACATAAAATGACAAAATAGGGGTTTGACTGTAGAAGTTGTTTCATCTGCAGGAATCCCAGGTTGCTGCTCTGAGAAACAGGTTTGTGTCACATCTGCCACTGCAGAGGACCCATGATCTGAGCTCAGCTCTAACTCAGACTTCAGACCAGATCTTGGGATGCTTTTCCTTCACACCAGTTTCCCCTTCTCAAACACTATTATCATGACCACAGCAGTAGGCAGCTGTTGCCTACATTACTTACTGGTTCTACAATTCCCTTCAGATAGCAAAACATGGCCTACAAGCTCAGAGATGCTGTTTAATTCTTTTGCAGCAACTACCTTGTTTAGATGCACAAATATCACTGATACCTGGAGATTAGAGGGGTTTAAAGTGGATTAACTGTGAGTCTGGTAAGAAGAACCTCTGAGCTACAGAGATAAACATCAGCCAGAGTTTGGGAAAACCTCTGAACCCTCCAGTGCAGTGTGAGAGCTAAACTCTGAACTCAGCTCCAGACAAAACTCCCCCCTGGCAGCTGCCTCACTCAGGATTTCTTACCCACTCCTCCCGAGCTCGTGGGACATAATGAGCAGAATACAGGATTAGATAGCTGAAGAGTCCAGCCAAAATCTAGTCTGACAAAACCCTGCACAAGTCCCTGCCTTTAGGTCAGGCTTTGCCATCCCAGACACTGCCCAGGGATCCTATTGTCCGGTCTCCAACCACTTCATTCATTCCCATTCAGCCCCCAGGGCTTCCCTGCTGGGCTGGGAACCAGCACAGCCATTCAATGGAGATGTCAGGTTTTGTGTAACAGACAGCCAGGCCAATATTGCAAGGAGCCTTTTTATCCCTTTGTGCCCACAGCAAAATTTAATCTGAAAAGCCAGGCTCAGTGTTTCTGACATGCTGGCACAGCAAATATTTCCCCACATAATTGTAAAAGATCATTTGTCAGAGTGCTGGCCCAGTGGTTACCAACACAGCTGAGATCTGGGGGCAAGCAGAGCATTTCCAAAATACTGTGTGTTTATCAGAAAGCAAGTATGGACTTTAATATTTCCATTCATTTGCCCTTCATGCTGGTTGAGGTCAGTTGGTATTTGTCTGTTCACATTTTCTCACTTCACTCCAAGTTGCTTGGTATGTGCATATATATGGAATGTAAAAGATTCTGTTCAATAATGCAGAGGGCTGTGTGATACCTGTGTGATACCATTCCCCATGTGTGAGGCAAGTGCCTCACCTGTATCTGCCCATAAAGGCATGTTAAACTTGGATTCTCACGCTCTTTTGGGCCTGTCAGGGAGAGCAAATTGTGTTCTGGAACCCTGGAAAGAGGGATTTTTCTCATTTCTAGTCCAGGTAGTCCTAAGATAGAAACACAACATTATATCTCCTTGAAAAAAAAGGAATGAAGTATTACTGGGGAATCCTCTTTTCCCTTCAGAGCTCTGCTAGGATATAAGAACAGCCTGACTGTACCAGTGGAAGAGAACCAGGCAGGGAAGCTGGGCTGTAAAACACAAAGCTTAAGCAGATTACATGGCACGAGTTATTAAGTGCATGGTGTTGCATTATTCACTTCAAACATGAGCAAAGCCCTCCTCCCAAACTTACACCAGCAGCATTGCTCTGGGATACAAAGAGCTGGATTTCCAGCAGTGCTGCTGCTCCCACAGAGTGGGCTTTTGTTAATACATATCCTACAACCCTCCAGCTGCACCATTAGACTTATCTCAACCACTGGAATAACTCATGTCCCCAGAACAATTTAAATGGGTTAAATGGTCAGATGAGAAAGTAACTTTGTGAAATAGATCTTATTACTTTGTTCTGTGCAACTGTGGCCCAGGACTTATGTATGTTTTGAACTCTGACATTCATGTTTGTTATTTCAGAAGTCTGTTATTATAGGGGTTACTCTGTCCTTGCCAGAACCAAAGATATAAAATACAGGTTATATCCTAAATATTTTAGTCCTAGATAAATGTCTATGTGATAAAGGAGCATGATGAAATTACCTGTTTAGATTATTAAGAAAAATCTCATTGAAAATCTATTCACATCAATGTGAAGTCTTGGAGAAGACTGTGTGCTATGAATTCTAGAGAACTCCATCATGAATATCAAATACAGACAATTTAAAAAGCAAACGATGATTTAGAAGAGTTACACTCGGACTAGATGATGGCTGTAGGTCTATTCCAACAGAACTATCTTATTCTACAAGGAGAATTTGTCAGTTTTTTAAGCACAGCATTGTAGTTTCCCCTTTCAGGAAATTTAGTTTTTAAAAATAAACCCTGTTTAATCAGATTTCAAAGTTTCAGGTCTAATCCCCACCAGGGGACAGGGGAAGTTTTCCTTTAAGGACTGCTTTGTGCTTTTAACCTAAGAGAGTTTTCTCCCATTGTTATAGGTGCTATGCTGGCAAATAAGTATAAAAACATAAACCTATAAATGGTAAAAAGTTGCAGGCACTGAATTCTTGGAAAGCTTCTAATGTCTAGAAAGTGAGTGTCTTTCAAGCTGGCATCTCATGAGTGAGTTAGGACTTTTCAGCTTAGATTTTCTCCTGTAATAATGTAGTGCCATGAGCAGTCCATGAAAGCAGCACTGAACAGGGCAGCACCAGCAGAACTGGTTCAGAATTCAGTTTTCCTCACAGAAACCAAAACCCTCGGAACAAAGGCTGTTCTGGAAGCAAAACTTTGCCTGCCTAGATGCAGTATTTCCAATTCAGTGGACCATAGCAAAAGACTATGAGAGTTTGGAAATAGTAAAGACAATTCCTTCTTTAATCTTCTGTGAGACCTCTGGGACCTTTTGGTGCACTGGACTTCAGTATAGTGTGGTTATATTCCAGAGCCAGGAGTGGAGGTGCCCTGTCCAGCAGGAACTCAGCAGGAATTACAGCTGGGGACCCCCAGAATGTCCCAGGCTGGACCTGCAGTGTGCAGAGAGAGCCAACAGTGAGTGAGAATGGGCACTCCCCACAATTTAACCACAGCAACATCATTCTCCATGGGGAGGAATAATGCTGTCAGAATTAATAATACAGCCCTGTGAAATGGGGAAACTGTTTAAATACTCAGATAAGCTTTTACATATCTATAAGGATAAGATTTTATATGTCAATTAAAACACTACAGAAGTCCTTATCTATAGTCTGTGTGTGAAAACGTCAAAATACTGATTATTGGAACCTGGCAAAAGATTGCTCAAGACTCGTTCTGTCTGTCTTTCTTTTTGTGAAGCACCCACTGTAGCTCCCTGTCAGAGATAGGACAGTGGGCAAGATGAAACTCGAAGCATATTGTTCCTAAGTTCTTCTTATACCCACTTAAAGATCAATATATTTTTGTAAGCCTTACATTTTGTTTGGATTTCTGTAGCTTGTATGGACTGGTGATGTAACATCATGAGTTGTTCTCAAACCAGGCTCTGAGCAGCTTAAATCAAGCCACTGATATCACTTCCATGATATCAAATTTGGGTTCTACATGATGAAGTTCCAACTTGTGGGCTTATCTCTGTTTAAGAAGGTACAGAAATTTGATTGCCACTTTTATTACAGGAGCAACTGAAAATCCCAGTAATGATTGGCTCCTCATTCAGCTTTATAAGCAACCTCTGCTTCAGGTCACTTCTGAAATTCTGAAATTCAACCTAGTCCTTCAGGAAAATGTCTTTGCTATTTTACAATGCATTAAAAACCGGCCCAAGGTAAATGTCACATCAGTTTGGGGTTCTCTGTAAACATTTGATCCCCAATTTAACTGTCACAGGACAGGGGGGTGGGCAAACAGGGGCACATTTGCTATCAGTGTGTTCACAAATGCTCAAATGTTTAGGGAGTGGTTACATCACACTACAGCCATGTCTCTGGGTTTAGCACTGTACAGGGAATCCTCATTCTTTCTGCAACTTGGTCTAAATGTTTTGGTTTTTTGCATAGGCAGCTGAAAGACAGGAAAACAATCCATTTCTTTGAAGTAGTAGCATGAGCAGAATGGACATAAAACCCTACTGGATCTGCCAGCTTTTGAGCCAAAAGAATGAGACAGCAGCAGAACTCAATTCCAGTTTCCCAAGGCCAGAGGTGTCAGTGCCCCCTCTGAGTTATCCAGGAAATCACAGGGATTTTGGCACGACTGAGTCACAGAGACCCTGTCACAGCAGCAGCACAACCTCAGCATTTCATGAGCAACCCTGTCACTGGGGACTCTCCTCCCTGGCTTTGGAAAACAAATCCAGTTCACTGCAGGAGTTACAGGCACCAGTATTTCAAATGTGATGGGTAGGGCTGTGCTGAGTTACCAGGGAAGGGCAGATCCAGGGAACAACCCTGCACTGTCCCCATCTGTAAACACAGGTGAGTCCCAGTCAGCAGCACTCACAGTGAAGAAGCTGCTCTTGTGCTCCAGCCCAGCTCTCAGACCCACATGTAGGCATCAATTCCATAGGGAAAGGTAGAATATACATTCACTGAACAGCAGCAGACTGGCAATGCCAAATCACACGTGGCCAGAAGAAATTATTTCCTAGAACCTTGCTCAGTGTAGGTAGGAAAATCCAGCAACTGAAACATGTCCACAGAATCCCATTGCCTGGACCCCATTAAAAGGCTGCCTTTGGAATAAAGGCAGGCCTGGAAGTTGTGCTCTGGGCTGGGATCTTGCTAAGCCCTTTCCCAAACAGCAGTGATACACTCTGAAATAACCTTTGATCCTGCATGGCCTTTCTGAGAACTGGAGCAAACAGTGGGCTTAAGGGATACCGGGAATTGTATGTATGGCATTGTGTCTAATTCCTAAATTCCCATGATTCTGTAAGTGTATTTAAATAACAGTGTTTAAAGCAGGTGCCATCTCACACAGGATGCTCTCTGTCATCACTGGTGCAGAGCTGGAGGCTGCTCGAGGCAGTGCGGCATGAGGAGGTTTAACAGTCATCTGAAACACATCTGCCCATGGCATATCCTTTCTGTCTGCTGCTAAGGAAGTGTTTGGGTCTTAACTGGATATCTGGGAACAATCTGGCATTTTAAACAAATGCTTCTGCTGGAAAATCAAATTTATGCACTGGTTGGGTTTTTTTACTGGCTTAGACCTTCCATCAAACCTGGAGTCTGTCACTTCCCAAACCAGCAGTAACAGTGGTCCTCACATCTGACACTAAGGTCCTTTCTGTTCCCAATGGGATGTGGACCTGAAAATAACAGTATTTATCCTAAATATCCCAGTTCTGGGCGGAATCAATGCAATTCAGTGAGCCTTTGCTAATGCAAACCAGACTTGTGCAAGCTCAGGGGGTGCTGTCATTAATCCTTCGAGGGCATAAACCTACAGCTGCCTTAGTTCACTGCCCGCAGCTTTTTTTAATGACCCTCCAGATATATGATGTTTAGTGTACTCATGCCCTGTTTAGAGGAATTTACAATCCAAAAGGCAGGCAGAGCATGTGAAATCCTACCTCTAGCTGTTATTGCCAGCCTGATCACTGCAGAGGATGAAAATTCACCCCCAGAGCCTCTCTCAGTCACTGAACAACGTGGCACAGGCAGAGCAGCAAACACTCATGCAATGAAAGATTGTACTGATCACTTGGACTCACAACAATCAAGATCACTTAAAGAACATAAATGATTGGAGGGAGAAGGGCACTCTGCTGATAAATCTCAGGCTTAACACTGCAAGTGTTGCACTTGGCACACGCTGTATTGATTTTTTTCCCCATTTAGTTGTTTAAAGTATCTACAGAAAACAAAACCAAGAAATATCTGCATTCACTACAAAGCCCTGCTACTGGTTTGTTTTAGTCTATCTCAGATGAAACAGTCTCTTGACAAACAGTCTGTTCAGTAGTTTAAACTCAAGCAACAGACCAAAACATGAGGCTTTGTTGTGGGACTGGGCTGAAAGAAGCCCAAGAACTCTGCAGCACATCACTCCTGTCTCTGCTCTCACCTCAAAGGGGCTCCTTCAGATCTCCAAAGCCTTCTACACTTGCTCTGATGGAAACTTCAAAAAGCAGAATATGCCATGTCTGAAAGGTTTCCATGAAATTCTGGTGTGCAGATAGGATAGCTTTAAAAATTGAAACAGCAGCACTAGATTGAAACAGCTGAGTCTGGATAAAAGGGATTTTGAACTTTTATTTCATGTATCTCTTGAAACATCTAATTACTAAAGCCTGGCAGTAAAACACAGGAACATACTCTGCTTTCATTTTTTACCATTTTCTGTATTAGAAATGAGCACAGACTGTATTATCCCTAAGTTCTCAAATACAAACAACATACTATGAAGGCCAAATCCATCTTCTTCCTGATGTTTGGCTTTATGAAATGTAGAAAGTGACAGTAAAATTAAGGTCAAATTTCCTTTGAAAGATTTACAAATTTAAGGGTTTCTTCCTCAAAAATTCTCGTCCCACATGCTATATCCCCATTTTCTAATGGGCCACCTTCACCCACCTCAGACTCCATGGGCTAAGGAGCTTCCCAGTGCAACCAGAAATCAACTGGAACTGCTGTGACTATACTTGCTTTTGAGGTGGAGAGCTACACATTTCCCCTCCCTTTTCAGTGCTTGCAGTAAAAGCTGGAAAATTTTATAGCTGGATCACAAAGGGTCAGTGCAAAATTTCTAGAAGGTTTTAATTAACAAATATTTCTGCGTGTCAGATTTTGTCAGGTTTTATCCTGCCCTGTCTTCCTTCTAATGCATAAATCTCAGCATTTGAAACCAAATTGCAGAATGTCAAAAAGCCAAGGGAAAAGGTTAAGTCCTATATTTGGGGCAAGAGGAATGGATCAGCATTAGAAAGTTTGGGATCTCTTCCAAGACTGAGGAAGATGGGAAGTTTTCCAAAAGAGTTGCCCAGGGCAATAAAGTGTAAATAGAAAATACCTGGTTGTAGAAGTTTCAATATTAGTCACCTTCTGTCAACTAAAATGAAAAGCTAAATATATTTTATGAATACCTGAGGTTTTTAACTCTACTAAAGCCCTATGATGTTAAATTGTTCGGACATCAGGATAACACAACTGGTATCCCCTACTGCTTCAAACACCCACATTTATTTTAAGTCTTCCTCTCAGTGCTGCATTACAGAAAACTTCGGAGAACTGCTTCCTGTTTTTCATACAGATTTCACTCTTTTCCTGTGGA
Source organism: Neopelma chrysocephalum (assembly GCF_003984885.1). Lineage (NCBI taxonomy): Eukaryota > Metazoa > Chordata > Aves > Passeriformes > Pipridae > Neopelma > Neopelma chrysocephalum. The sequence goes on from NW_020897871.1 coordinate 602,536, forward strand.
AATCTATTGAGGAAACTCTATAGAAACAAGAGGAAGTATCTGTTCCTAAATACCTGTGGACTGTGCAGAGGAACCGTCCTTGCTCGCCGTGGGGCTCCTGTGGAGGGCAGGGCTGGGTGAGATGGGCTGTGTCCCACAGAGGGCACAGGGAGCCCCCAAACCAGCTGCACCCACTCACACACAGCCAGGCTGTGCTGGGAGGGGACTCCAATAAACAGGGAAAAAAGTGCAATGAAGCATTGGCTAAAAAAAAAAAAGAAGGGGAAAAAAATACAGAAGCAAAGAGCCAAAGCCTTTTGTCAGAATAATTTAGGGTCATGTTGATTAGGAAAACATGAATCCTGGTTACCAACGTTGCTATGAGGAATTTTCCTAGTAACAAGGTCCATCCCTCTTCTTCTCCTCATTTATTAGCTCTTTTACTGAAGAGGAACCACTGCAGCCTGTGATGGCCACATAACATGAGGGAGTAAAACAGGAGCACTGAGCCATGTAGGATTAGAGATCTTACCTACCTGATGTTCCTTTTTAATAACCCAATGTTAGTACATTCTGTAACACCTTAAATACACAACAGCTGAAACAGAATCACCCTCACAACTGGAGTTTCCATCACTTGATTACCTTTAAGGCTGCCCTGATTTGCTGTAGATCTGGGATTTTCTAGACTGTGGAGGTAGAAAATGCAATGCAAAAGTAGAAAGGTCACTTAAGGTATTTCGACATAATTAAATGTCCGATTCTGTTTCCTGACAGTGCCAGGCTCCACAGAACCTGGACATTTCCCCCCCAGTACTGCAGGTCTGCTGCATGGCTGAGCATTCCAAAGAGAAACTGAGCCCCAGGCAGTGTTAAAGAAGGGAATGTGGCTTTGTTTCAATTTTCCAGACCCTTGTTAAATGATCTATATGCAATTTCCAGGGCAATCAAGTGTTTTGCTTGCTCAGTTACAGCGTATCTGAAAACCCCGGGGTGAGTGTGGGGCAGGGGGCGGGAGTGAGAGTTATTTTAAGTTATTAATAAAATCTACCTGCTCCTTTGTCCTGAAGAAAGAAGTCCTATTATCATTTATATCATAGTTCTTTCCAAGGGTTCCTGTCAGGATTTCATTGTACCTTGTGCTGACTCAGAGGGAACACCCCTGGCTGGCTCTGAAGGGTCTCTGTAAAGCCATTTTAGAACATTATCCCAACTGAACCATGTCAGTGCTGGATAGATTACACCACCACCAGGTTTCACTCTAATGGAGACCATTATTGATCTTGTTTTCATCCCAGTAATACTTCTGATGTCAAACCTGTCAGGAGTCCCTTGTGCTGACACAAGACACATTCCTGATGTTCCATCACTGATGTCCTACACCAACAGTCCTGTGCTCCAAGCACATTTCATAAGCAGACCTGCATGTGAAGGGGTATCAAAAACTGGCCTTAGCAGTGCAACAACATTTCAACAAATGAGAAACCATCAAGATCTGGCCAATAAACCATTTTATTGGTTATATATGACCATCATTGCATTCTTAGGCTCTCTTTGCTGGCCTTCTGTGTGCCCAAGTTGCATTTCTTAAATATATTTTAATAGCTGTTTATTCCCACAGTCTAGTTGCTTAATCATTTTAGCTTAAAGTACCTTAAAATACCATATTTGGTCCACTGGAAATCATCCATAAACCTGGAGGTTTTATGTACACCTCTATATTTATGGCAACTCTTTTTTTCCTCCACTAAGTATCTGTATTAATTTATTTTGACTTTCTACACGTGTTCAGTGCAGTTGCATATGGCCACCCTGCAGATTCCAGGGGATTCTAAGTGGTAGAGGAGAGGAGAGTCTTTCCCAGGGGAGTATAAAGATTGGCTAAGTCCCACATAAATCATGATTTTATGCTATTAAATCATCATGGAAATGAATACAGTGTAATCATATTACAGGAACTGAAAAATGGCCTATAAAGCAAAAGCTTGAGGAAAGCTGTAAATGAACTCATATAAACCATAACCTGAACTTGGATTGACTCAACTATTTGAAAACAGTAATACTGAAATCTTTACTTAGGAAAGTGTTTAAGGAGGTGTGGAACTGTATTTAAGTAAGGATTGCAACTGATAGAATGAAACTAAACTGTAATTAAATTGGTTTATGTCAACGAGAGTACATACTTGGCTAAAATTATGCACCTACTTAGGTATTTGCTGCAGTAGGAAAGATACTGTACAAAGTTTAATCTTAGATGCAGTTTAAGTGAATTTGGAGATAAATAGAACACAAAGCTGCTTGGACTGAGGTTCATCAGATAAGGAAATGGGACAAGAAAATAAATAAATTAAATAATAATAAATAATAATAAAAATAAAGAAATAAGACAAGCAGAGTCTTGTCACCCATGGAGAAGGGAGACAAGATAAACATCTCATGTTAGAAATCGGTTCATACGTTCAGGGAGTAGCTACATATGGTGACACTTCTGTCACTGGCTTTTTGACCTCCAAATAGTGTTTCCTATTTAACCTTCTCACCAATAAAAGTCAAAATAGAAGCTGCTATATTTGCTGTCAAAATATACCCAGGACCCCAATAAATGCAGAATCACCAGGTGATATTTTGTAGTCTCCATGAACTGGCAAATAACTTATAAATATTTGCAGAGGAAAATGACTACTGTGGGATTACTCCAAAGGCAGAGTTATTTTTCACCAAACGGGACAATAGAGGCTTCAAGACGGCAAAGGACAGGACAGGACAGGACAGGACAGGACAGGACAGGACAGGCTGCCTTCAGGAAACTTAGAACTGTCCCAGAGAGGCATCAGAGCAGCAGGCCCAGGGCAGGACAGTGTCTGACAGAGACACTGCCCTCGGAAGCTCTGAGGATGTTTTTACAAACAGCAAACACCACAGGCTGAGGTAATTGCCGTCCTTGTTTCCTGCCCCAGGATCTGAGGGCCGTGGGGCCGTGCCTTGCCCACGTTCCCAGTGCTGGCCCTGACACCTCATCCCACAGAACTCCTGCTCTGGGCTCAGCCACAACCACTGGGACCTGCAGGCTCCAAACAGCTGCACAAAGGGCCTCTCTCAGGGCACAACTGTCCTCAGAGAGCTTAAGAAATATCCAACTTAGATGCAAAGCCCCTCCCCTCACACATTAATGTCAGATTTTCCCAAATCCTTAATAAGACCCAGTCAGGAACAACTTGCAGCCAGCTTAAGGCACACTGATGCTGTTAGATGAGCCATCTGCCTTTTCTGTCACTCCAAATCCATGAGGCTCTAAGTCTAGGAAGTTCTGAAATAAATCCTGAAGGAATTTACATGCCAGCAAACAGATCCTTTGGGAGTTTGCACCACTGCTCTTGGCAGTTTTGCACACATGCAACAGAACTGAGAAACAGCTTTGTCAGAGGTTTTAAGCTTTCAGAGCTGAATTCACAGGCTCCACTCCCTGACTCTGTTAGGAAGAACAGTTTTCTTGATCTAGGAGACATGAAAAGGCTCCCTGGACATTTGATCTTCCCTGACACACTCCAGCACACAGGAGATAACGGGAGGATTCCTGGGGATTAAACACCTCATGGCTACGTGAAGGAACACACGGGGGTGGTTGTTACACAGCAGTGGCAGAAGGAAATGATCTGCAGGAGCACAGCTCTGCTGCTCTTCTTTCTCTGGCTTACATGCCTCATGTCCTGTGTCGTGGTCAGACCTATCAGTGCTTTTGAATGCTGTGGGATTTAGTTATTAATTTTTTATTATAGGCTTTCGAGCATCTTTCTGTGAAACACAAGTCAGGACACCAGGAGAGACAAAAGTCTAAAACTCTTGAGTTTGAAAAGCAGGAAGGACAAATAGATTTAGAATGTATCCAGACGATTCTTTCACGGGGGTGTGTCTGTATTTGTTTTCACAGGCCTCCGTTGCTATTCCTTATGGGCTGGGCTAAATGGAGATCTCAGAGTGTCAGAGAGAGGTTTCCCCAGGGGAACTGTCCACCTGACTAGAAGCAAAGAGGGCTGGAAATCACAGAATACCAGGTTGGAAGAACCTCAAGGATCACCTGGTCCTCCCTTTCTTGGCAAAAGTGTGGTCTTGAGTGAGAATTTATTCTCCCATGAGCTTCAGCCTCACTCAAACCCTGTGCTTCCTGAGAGCCTGGAGAGGCTGATTGCTCACTCTGCTTGTCTGAAGTGACTTGTAACGTAGTGCCTGTGCAGAATTTTCAGCCAGCTCCAGGCAAAAGGACCTCTGTCCTGTCCTGGGGTGGGGTGGGAGGATGTTGACCTGAGGGAGGGCACCCATGAGGTGTAAAGTATCCTGTGGGAAGCAGCCTGGCACAGCCCCCAGTGCTGAGTGCAGCCAGCAGGACGGATCCAGGCGGGATCAGCCCTCCCTTGGGAATGCAGCTGAGATGGCTGGCATGGCACGGTGGGAGGAACATTCTGAACTCACCTGCACACGGCCAGGGACCCTGAACACACACATGGCCTGTTAGGGAGGTTCAGCTTCCTAAAAGGGGTATTTGCTCTCTGGGCTGAGGGGGTTTCCCCATGCTGGTGTGGCAGGGAAGGGGTGTTTAGCCAGCAGTAAGTCGGGGGGTGGCACAATAGTGAATAAAACCCTTCTGGTCCCTCAGCTGTCCCAGGTACCTCAACACACAGACTCTGTGCTGCTCAGCATTACTGGGGGTCCAGCACCAGCCCCAAGTCCACACACAGAATCTCGTGAGCTGGTGGAGTATTTCTGATGCTGTCAGCTTAACACACACTTCAGGTAAACTAAATTAATTGTTCCACTATGGAATGAAGGCAAACTCGAGAGCAGAGCTGTGTAACAGCAAAGGAGGAGCGACAGATCCATGACCTTCAATTCCAGGATGAGGAGGAAAATTGAATCCAGGCTTTTAGCTCAGACTTCAATCTTGTGCAAGGTTTAGCAAATGTCTTTTGTGCTAATAGTTAATCAAGAACAGGTGATACTTGAATTTATCTGGCTTTATTTAGGTCTGTGTTGTGTCCATCCAAGCTTCCAGTGTAAATATCTGAATTTCTGGCTAGCAGGGTGTGGCAAAAGAGTTCTTTATTCCCGTGGAACAACAGCTGCAAAACATTTCCTTTATTTTGTCAGAGAAGAATTCGTTAAGGGGCAGGAATATCTGAGTGACATAATTCCAGTGATGCACGTTTGTCCTGGATAGTGCAGTGACTATTAACCACAAAATACCCCACACAGCAAAGAGCAGCCTGGTTCAGCACAGATACACTCAAGAACTATTGCCATGCAATATAATCCCTTGTGAGGTGCAGGACTTACAGAAGCCCTATAATTACTTCCTCTGTTTAACCTAATTGTCAAATGTTATCTTCTGTGGAGCAGCCCAAGTGACTAATAGCTTATTAAGAATGGTAAACTGAAGTTTCAAGGCCAAAAAAGATTAAGGAAAACACCAAACAGTGGGAGTCAGAGATCCAGAGCTGCTCTTCAGAGCTGAAAGGAAGGTATTCTGTAAGTCACAGAATGAAACCTGCCCATGCAGCTGTAATTCAGCTTCCTTAATCATTTATTTGTAAGTAATGTGTATGTATGCATGTGTGTGTCTGTGCATAAGGGCTCCTGTTTTGTACTTGGATGGCCTTGCTAATGCACTGATATTTATCTTGACTGTAAGTGTGGCCTCACCTGAGCATTGCAAAGGAGTGAGTAGGGGTTTAGCACACTCTGCATCCCAGTATAATAGACCAGACTAGAAAGAGGACATCAAAATATTCTGCCAGTTTTAGGCTCCCCCTCTGACTGATCTGGTATTTCAGAGCAAAGCACTCAAGTGAGAACTGGCATGATCCCATCCTTCCCTGCAGTTCTCATGCCTTATAGTCTCAAATTCCACGAAAAAAAGAATGATCAGGGCTCAGTTATTATCTGTACGTGTGCAACAAGGTAATTATGTCAAGAAAGCCCAACTGAAGTAATTTGCCTGACGCTGTGGATGGTCTCTGGCAGAGACAGGAGTGGAGTCTCCTTCCCCAGAGGAGCTTTGAGCAGCTTTGGCAGGGACACTCCATTCTGCTCCCACGTGTCTTGCCTGACTTGCTGCTTGTAGGTGAGAAAGGAACAAAGGAACCTCCTGGCAGAAGTTTCCTTCTCTCTCCAGCTGCTGCCCATCCACAGAAATCATTCATCCCCTGCCTGAGGCAAAGGTCACATAAGACAAACAGACTGGGATGTTCCAGATAACAACTATAGTGTCATGCATGTGCTCCAGGGACATCTTGGGAATTAAGAACCTTAAAAAGAAAAAAACAACCAAATACACATAAAACACAAGAATTTGTATCAGGCAGCATCATCACATCTGTGTTTTCCACCAAGAGGGTCAGATCCCCCACATTCTCTGCATAGATTCCTGCTCTGAGGCGACAGCCCAGTAAATTATCATCCTGCATGTGGCCTTGCACTGGGAGAGGGAGCAGAAACTCATTTGTGCGTGGTTTTCCCAAATATTTACTGACAGGAGAGTGATGGCAAGACTTCCAGAGCTTGGATAGCATCCCAGGTTTTATCAGGGAGTGTGTTTGGGCCTCAAGCACTTTTTTCTGCATATTTCATCTTCTGTCCTTTTACTCCTCTATGTTGAAATCTGCTGTTGCTGCAGTTCCCAATCCCACGCTAACCACTGTACCTGTCCAGGGTGTAACTCAATCCCATGTTCCCATCAGCAGGAAAGCTGCTCACTCCTGTCACAGCTCTGCATTCTGCATCCCCAAAGGATGCAGCTCTTAGGGCTGTGCTTTGACTCACATTTTAAACTTCTCTCCAGAAATAAAAGAGGGATGAGATATTTTAAACACAGACTAAGGACCTACAAGGACCTTTAGAAATCTATTTACTTCTGTTATTTTTGCTTACCTGAAAACTAAAAGATCATCCCAAGGAACATTGGGTTGTGAGACATTCAACCCAAACAGCATGGAAAAGCAATATGCAATCAAAGATCTTTGCATCTAAACCTTTGAGGATCAAAAATGTCAGGAACACCAGGAAATACATTTTTCTAATCTGACCTCTGATTTTAAGAAGCAGAGTAACAAGAAGGCAGTTGACAAATGAACAATAAAGACCTGTGCTAAGAGCAGCCAATTTCTGAAAAACAGTTTCCTCCAAACAGTCCAAGTTCACAGCAGTTGCTCTTTGGAATGGGACAGTGGGGACAATGAAAGGCACTGTCCATTCTGTAATTTAATTATATCTGCACAAAGGTTTGTGCTGCCTCAAAAATGCTTGCAATCATCATAGGAAGGACAGCAAGCTGCAGCTCTATGTGTGACAGCACCATTCCAGGGTTTGCCTGCTTGTATCCAACGTGCAGGAAGATGGAAAGGTTCTGTGAGAAAACACATGGCCCTCAGTTAAATGACTTTTTTCTGGAGGGGGGTGATTTTGGCAAGAAAATGAAAATCAACAGCCAACAACAAGAAACCTCCCAGAACTGTAACCATTGTACAGCCATAGTTGTAGTTATAACTATACTTTATAACTACCCATATAAACCCAGGATACTGAGGCATCTTTACTATTGCCACTATAACTTCATACTTTTACAAATTTATATATAATGCCTTACAGATCAAGCTATTCAAAACCTGAGATTCAGCATCTGGATTGATCACAGAAAGCTCATTCTTATGATTTCTGTTGGAGAGGAGTTCACAACCCACAGCACCAACCAGAGACAGATGGATTCAGAAAACCCACACAGACACTTAGCTCCAGTGTGAAAACATTTGATCTCAACAGTAAATGAAAAGTCATAAATAAATTGAAAATATGCACACCTTCTCAACTCTGTAATTCCCTGGAGGGGATAAACCAGAATGGAACCATTCTGAGTTCCCTGAACTCTGACAGTTTGGGTAAAATAGTACAAAAATAAAAATCACACCTCATTTTGGTTAAAAAACACAAGTCATACACTTTGAAAATAAAGCGTATGACTGTACTCGAGGCAATGTTATTACACAGCTGTTTGATCTGCTGCAAGTCAGTCTCTAAAAGAGACGAGTTAAAGGCCTGTGAAGGCGAAGTTAATAATTCCTCAGAGCTACTTTATGATTAGTCAGGAATTATTTAAGTTCAAGATTTGCTTGGCACCAGAGGCAGGTGGGGTTTGCTGCAGTTGGATGTTTCCATAACAATACAGGAGAGCCAATTAAAAGCCAATTAGTCATGGACATTACTTTAAGGTCCAGTACTTTGCAAACTCTCCCCCCTTCACTGTTCCTCCCCTGGGCTGCCCTTTATGCTCAGCACAAAGGCTCCAGATGAATGGGGGCTCTTTGCCTGTCTCCATAGAAGCCTCCCCACGCTGACACAAACCCTTCCCAGGCACCTCCAGCCCTGCTCCCCCCTCTGATCTTTGCCCTAAACAAATGTGCTGTTTATTCACTCTTCTCCTCGTTTATGAAGAACCATTGGATGCTGTATGAATACTAATGAGAAAAGAATTAAACCTGTGTTTAAGAGTGAGTGAGGATTCCTCCCTTCAGCATTTACCATGACAGCCAAAGCCTTGGCCCCTCTTGTTATGCTCTTCTTTGAATCCCCAAACCTCTGTCACTTGAAAATTAAGAGTGCAGATTTGGCACTAAAGAAAATAAAGAGCTCCCAGATAGAAAAAGATGACCTAGTGGTTAAATCACATGATGAGAAATGGGGAAATCATGGTGTTTCATTGTTCTGCTACCAAAGAGCACCACCATGACTCCACCCACACCTCCATCACTTCCCCTGAGAAGGAGGATGAAATCCTGTGTACTCCAACAACGGCACCTAAGCAGCCCTAAGAAATTAAACCTTCTGTACTGTGTGGTTTCATCTGCTTTAAAGACCAAAAACCAGAGAAAATCCAGTCAAAAATTTGAAATATCCTCCGAAGTGGATGTAGGATCCTATGTCATGGTAAAACTAAAAGAAGGAAACAGCCCCTTTCTTCCAATAGACAGCAAAGATCCATTAATATCCTTAATGCTGTTCTTGTACTGTGTGATATTCCTGATTAGAATCTTCTTCAATCCATCTAATTTTTAGCTCTAGTTTAAAGAAATGCCAAGTTTTGCCTTTGCAGCTACATGAGCAGCATTAGCAGCCCCTTTGCCCCTCTCAGTTTCAGTACAGCCAAAACCACCTCCAGCTCTGCCTCTTGATCTTTGGCACCAAACTTGGCAGATTAATGCCTTAAACTGGGTTTGGATGATGCAAATGAAAATTACCTGTGTTTATAGATCCCTCTTTTGGAACTCTATTTCACAGACACTGCCCCTCCCTTTACCTCTGTCCCTTCCTGCCACCTTCCCTGGGCACTGCCGTGAATAAACGTTGGACTCCTGGCAAGACATACCAAACCAACAAATTTCCAGTTTTATTGCTTCCAACGGATCCTTGACATGGTATTTTAGCTGATCAGATACAAAATCCCTTGGGTTTTAGAAGTTTCCACATCTACTCACGCTGCTGCTGCTTTGTTTCCCTTCATTTTTGTCTGGCTCTGAAATTCCAGCTTGCCTGACCAAGTATTCCTTCACACACATTTAAAATCTACCCCTTTGCTGAACACTTTGAAACAATTTCCATGTGTGGGGCAAGAAAAGAAGGCTGTATCTTCATCTCTTTTTTTAGTCGGGTGTAAGGGACACTGATTTTGTTGTATTTCTTCTTGGGGAAACTAAAGCACAACATGATTTGATGCGAGGGATAGAGCCTGTGCCACCTGGGGCTGAAAACCTTGGCTGAAAACTTACATTTCTTTCCAGTTGCCCAGATGAACATCTCCAGAGTAGACAGACAGGGCTGTCTTTAATCCATACATTGGGCAGAGACTCAACAAAACACACCATCTGTGTGGCTCCCTTGGTTTCTCCACATTAGGAGAGAGCTGACGAGTCCTCTCAAGATAATTACTACAGAATAGTAAGTTTTTACTTTGTATTTCATCAATTTCCCTTATAAGGGCAACAGAGAAGTGACAGTTAATATTTAGGTTTGCCTTGAATGTCATCTAAGTAGAGGGAGTTTGCTATTCTAAGTCCTGAATTATATGGGAGGGGTTTTTTTTGTCCCACCAAACTTCTTAATGTTCCTCAGACTGCACATCAGTCGACACCAGGCTGCCAGATGTCAGAAATCAATACCACCAGCACATCTCCTGTTAAACATCACAGCCTTTACCCACACTTGCTAGAGAAGATTTTCATGATACTTGAATGTTCTCAATATTTTATAGGTTAATATCTTAACCAGCTGCATAACTACAATGAATATTCACTGAAATATCATCTCTGTGAAGTAACTCTGGGAATCTCTGAAACCCAGACAGACCTAAATTATGCTGCAGCTCAAAACTAAGAGAGCAATCTGCTAAATACCAGCTACGGTGCTCAAGAAATAATAAAGGATTCTTATTGAGTACCGGACCCAAAAATATGTTTGTCTCCACAATGAAGGAAATCAGCACATATCAGAACAATGAAATGTAATATTCTTGTGGCAGGAATGTCCCCCAGTAGCTGTCCAGAGCTCTGATGCTTCCCAGAGCCCCCATTGGGAGTGCCCAAGCTTAACAGTGCATTTCATTTGGGCACTGCTCCATAATGACTTTTTCCAGAACGAATGGAGCTGGAATGACTGTCCAGGCTCCATTCTGGGGATTGCTATTTCCCTTGACTTTACAGGAAATCCAGTTGTTGCTAAGCTAAATAATGCCATAAATTGCAAATGCAGTAAGTCACTGGTTTTTCATGCAGTCAGTTCTACTCAGGGGGGTCAAGTGAGAGCTGGTTTCTAAGCAGGGCTTAGCTCAGCTTCTGTCACTGCTGATGTTTTCAAATACTGACTCTTTTGTTAAATTCATGATCTTATTTACTTCATGTACTTGCACAGGCAACAAGGGAACCAGCATTGGTGTGGCTCTGCAGGAGCAGCTGTGTGGGATTAAACCAAAGCTCTGCAATACTGATCTGTAGCTCAGCATCAGCTGCTCTGTTACACAGCTCAGACCTGTTTCTGGCTGCAGCTGAATTTACAAATTACAACACCTAAAGGAAGGATTTACAAGATTTGTACAAAAGGTCATGTTATACAACTTGTTTCAGCAGGACCAATTTGCTAAATGTTTGAACTCTCACTTTTGATGACTATTTAGTATGTTAAGTAGAAGGAATATTCAATGTTTTGCCAGACCAAAACTAATCTTAGGAAGAATTTGGAGGAACCTAATTCACTACAGAACTCTTGAATTTGGTTTATTTTCTTCTGCAAGTAGATTCTTTGTGAACTACACAACAGCCCCTACTGGTAATATTAGGTTGTTTCTATATTATAAAAGTCTAATTTCTTAAATTCTCCATAGCTCTTATTTCAGTAAGTTTTTATGGAAATAAGGAGCATATTATGTATCTTGTGTGAAAAAAACCCAAGATCTTTAGAATAAATTCAGCACTATGTGTTGCCTTTCAATTTCATAGACTTTATTTACTATTTAGCATGTAAATAGGAGTCATAGAATAATTTTCTTTGTCAGCTATGCTGTTTGCTTCCATTGGATTCCCTCTAAAATAGCAATACTGCCCCTCAGTATATCCCTAGGTAGGGGAGCCAAACTGAACCAAGCCAAATGTACTCTCATAAAAAGAGAGTATTAGCTCCAGTGGACTCACCATGACCTGCATTTCACACCAAAAGAAATATTTTATTAAATTGTTAGAAAATTTATATGTTATTAGATTTTGGTTCATGCACAGTAAGAGTTTCCATTGCACTACACTCAGTGATTTGTACTCTCTTACACGCTCAGGTCTTTTCTGGATTGGGCTAGAACATTGTCAACTCAACTACATGTAAATATATTGTGAGTCTTTCCTCTGACAGGAGTTACCCTGAACCTCCTGGAAGGCACTGCCCCAGTGGTGTCCACCTGGGTAACCTGAAGTTCCTCAGTCAGATCAACCATTGTCCTTCACTGAATTCAATCACTATTTTCAAAATATGTTTTGTTGGCACGTTTAAGGACTCAAATTCATCAGTTCCATTACTTGATCTGTGTGCCACCCCTTGAAAGCCATTTCCCGTAAATCACCTGGATGTAACATCCCCTGATTGCACTCGGGAACAGACTCCATTCCCAGGGAGGTGTCAGCCCTGCCGAGAGGTTCTTACCTCTACCTCGCTGCTCTCCAGGTGTGTCACTGCTTCTGGATCATTCTTTCTGACTTTTCAGTCTGACACTGATTCACCTCCAGTACTCAGATGACTTGGATCAAAACTGCCTGGCATTTCTGAGCCCAAGGGAGCAGGTGCAGGATTTCTGCCCCAGCCCCCGTGGGTGCTGAGTGCCCACGGTGAACACGGAGCACCCGCTGCCACGGCACTGCCAGGGGGCAGGGAGGAGTGATGGCCAGGGCAGATGTTCCATACAGAGGTTCTAGATGTCTTTAAATGATGTAAGGAAGATCTGAAGCCATTGGAGAGCATCCAAAGGAGGCAATGAAGATGGGGAAGCGCCTTGATTTGAAGCCATGTGAGGACACTGAGGGCACTTGGTGTGTTCAGCTGGAGCAGAGGAGACTGAGGGGAGACCTCCCTGCAGTTCCAATGCCTGGGCAGGGGCAGAGGAGGGGCAGGGACTGAGCTCTGCTCTGGGGGGACCAGGGACAGCAGCCAGGGAATGGCTGGAGCTGTGTCAGGGCAGGCTCAGGTTGGATCTCAGCAAAAGGTTCTTCCCCCAGAGGCTGGTTGGGCACTGCCCAGGCTCCCCAGGGCAGTGGGCACAGCCCCAAGGCTGCCAGAGCTCCAGGAGGGTTTGGATGATCCTCTGGGGCACAGGGGGTGACTCTTGGGGCTGGGCCTGTGCAGGGCCAGGGGTTGGACTGGATGATCCTTGTGGGTCCCTTCCAACTGAGCACATTCTGGGATTCTGTAAATTGAACTAAAAGTTGTAAGTACTCTTTAGTTCTTGGTATCAGAAGAACAGCTGAAATCCTTTGGTTGTTTGGTTTTCCAGATTTCCTCCCAGTCCACCTTGCTCTGCCCTGTTTTTGCAGGTCGGGGGTGGAGAGGAGCCGCCCGGAGCAGCAGGAGGGTGCAGGGCCCCGCGGTCCCTCCGTGGGGCGGCAGAGCCGCGGATCCCCCGCCGGAGGAGCCGGGACTGCTGAGCACGGTACACACCCAGCACACACCACTGCCCCTCCTCAGCCATTTGGGAAATCAGCAGCAGAAAAACTAATATATTAAACCCCCAAACCACAAACCAGTCCTAATGAATCTTGAAATCCTAGACCTAGATAAAAGGTTGTATCCCAGATTTCCATTTCTCACTCCCACATAATTTTATATTTAATAAAAGGCTGGACTTAGTGCTATGATTTAAAACTGCTTTTTTTCCATATGAGTCATCTCACCCAAACTTTTTTTCCTGGCTTAAAAGTACAAAGTTTTCATTTCTTTGTAAATAAAAAGTCACAACCTCAGTTAAAATAATTTCCAAGGAAACTATTTACAGTTAATATTCTGCACAGCCACACTCCTTGGAAACATCCTGGCTGCTCCAGTAACTCTGGAAAGGTTCAACCTGTTTAGCACTAACTACTGGCATAACAGTGCCCAGTTTGGCTTCCCTTCAGTTATTTATTTATGGTTTTGGTCACATCAAGTTCAAGGACAACAAAAGTACTTTCCCAGCAATAACTCCAAGTTACAAGGCACCTTTCCTGCAGATTGGAGCTGTTTTAAGTGATAAAAAAGTCGGATTTTAGGTGTGGATTGAACAGAGCTGGCAAGCAGCTGCTTGGGAACGTGAAAAACAGCAACATGTAAATACAATTAAAGTTGCAGCACGTTCTTCTTCTGGTTAGACTTAGAAAGTAAACCTGCTTCAACAAATATTCTTATCAAATCACGCACTTTGCCGACTCAAAGACAGTTTCCACGTTAAACTACACTACCCATATTTCAAGTGCAAAGAGCTTTCTAGCAAAAACTTTTCATACAAATAAATTGTGGGGTTATAGATTTAAAAACAGAGAAAACTGTTCCATCAAATAAAAAAGGACTAGTTAGGCTGAAAAGAAAACTTTGTTCAAAGAAAAAAAATTGTGTGAACATCCAGGATTAGACCTAGGTATACTAGATAAATAAATTACTTAATTAATCTAGATGCAGGATGAATTCTCTTTTATGTATCTCTATACATACTCTTTAATAAACAAATTTCTTAATGCAGAAGAGCACTTGCATCAATGGAATTGAGTAAGATAATTCTGCATTAGGCAGTTTACAGATAAATGCCTAAATATCACAAAAAATAAAGTGCTCTATGATTTTACTGGCAGAATATTTTTTTTCAAATATCAGCTTAGTAAAAGAATTTTCATTAAATCCTGGCTTTCTGTTAAAAGAGGTGCATGAGAAGTTTTCCATTTCCTCTCTGGGTTCCAGCCCTGCCATCCCAATCTCCAAGGGGGATGTCAAAGCTCCTCTCTTTTGTGCCCACGGTCAGTGGGAGGGGAGGACATTCCCTTGCGTGAGGGGAAGAAAACCAAAAAGCATTACAAGGATCTTGGCTATTTTGGCCTGAAACCCTATTGAGATTCACATGCCTCTTCCTCCACATTCAAAAGCCTCATCTGAATGTCTGCTGTGCCAGATGCTGCAGTTCATGTGCTGGATCAGACCTTGTGGAGCTGCTGAGGAACCCGCAGCGCTGTGGGGTCAGTTCTCACAGCTGGGAGCTCTGATTGTCACCCCTTGGAACTCCCATGGCAGGAAAAGAAATAGGGATAAAAAAGGTTCCCTCCTAAGGTATCACAGGTTGCAAATAAAGCCTGGCTTTGTTTTGGCTGTGCCTCACAGAGAGCAAGTGCTGCTGATCCCTGGGCTCATGCAGTGTAAAGATTGCCAGGAACACACAGACATTCATCCTCTAATTAAAGAGCAACACTGCAGGAACCAAGCTTTGTTCCCGCTCAGACAATAAATTATTGAACACCATAACCTATAAATTAGGCACACTGAATGCCACTGGAATGAAAATTGCATTAACTTATGCTGAGTGTAAACCAGAACTAAAAAATAATGGGAAAAACAGGCCATTTTTTCCTTGTTGCTGTGAACGGAGCTGTGCAGGATCCTGGGATCCTGCACAGGTGGAGCTGCACTGCCCTCCCAAGGGTTCCCTGCCCCTGCAGACACACAGCAGTCCCTCTCATGATATTCCAGCTGGAGCTGCAGGTGCTGTGTCCTTGGAGTGAGGCAGAACATCCTTCACCCGAGAGTCTCTGCTGGGGCCCCCATCCCCTGGAGCCCTCCCTGCCTCTGCTGAACAAGCTCCATGTGCACAACACTTGTAATGCTACCCAAGGTCAAATGTGTTTCAATATTTGAAGAAATAACAGCATTTGACTTGATCACTCTGTTAGAATTCATTAAAACTGTCTAATTAACTTGACAGTGATTAAGGTAAATAATTATGAAATTCAAAATAACATTGACATTGGTTTAACCTGATGTCAGCTCAAAATACATGTTCAGAATAAAGATGTGACATGTGCTAAATGTACCAAAAAATACCCAGTAAGTTACAGGCATCATAATAATCCCCTAATCCTCATAATAATCCCAGTAAATGTCATCTTCCAACAAGAAGGAGTTAAATGCAATGGCTTTTATAAGATACAGCTAAAAAAGCATTGACATATTACTATAATAGTACAGGTATCTTTAAATACAGTGTAGACAGTCCATTTACAATTTATTTGGCATGTGAGGAGACATTAGGTTTGTGTAAAAAGGTATAACTAAATGTTAGATAGCTATGGGTCTAATATTACATTTATATAATAAAACTCCTGTCCTTAGAAAACACAATGAGTAAATGAATTAGAGAACATTGATGTCCAATTTCTGCCCTCTGAATATGTGTTCAGCTGGTACAGTGACTGTGCAACTCTAGTCTTACCCAGCATGACCCTTTCTCTTCCCTCTCCAAAAGTCTATATTCAGTTGTATCCTTGAGCAGTAATTGCCCCCCAACACCACGCCAACCCTTCACATTTATCCTTAAATTAGAGTTACATAGAGAAATAAGAGAGTTGAAGTGAAATAGCTACAAATTACCTGCAAAAGGGCACTGAAGTGTTCAAGACTTAAAATAAGGATCTTTGCAGCAGCTGCCCTGCCACTCCTTTAAAGCCCCTTTCCATGGATGCTGAAGGGCCCTGCCTGGGCTTTTAAAAGTGGGGTTTTAAAACCTCCCCTCTCTCTGGCTCAGCCTCAGGTTTAAGCACATACAGCACGTTGGGGTGGTTGGTGTGTTGCTGAGGGGTGGTTGTGTCCCACAGAGGGTGAGGGTTGTTGTGTCCCAGCACAGGATCAGGGTTGTTGTGTCCCACAGAGGATCAGGGTTGTTGTGTCCCACAGAGGATGAGGGTTGTTGTGTCCCAGCACAGGATCAGGGTTGTTGTGTCCCACAGAGGGTGAGGGTTGTTGTGTCCCACAGAGGATGAGGGTTGTTGTGTCCCACAGAGGATCAGGGTTGTTGTGTCCCACAGAGGATCAGCTGTTCCGCTCCGTGGAGGGCCAGGCTGCCTCTGACGAGGAGGAGGAGAAGTGGGCAGGGGACCAGGCCCCCCAGCCGGGCCACAGGAAGAAAACACTGGCCAAGCTCCCTTGCTGCAGCAGTGGGTAAGTGTAATTCATTGATTGGTGCTATTTGAACCCCTTGCAAAGACAATGTCATGACCTGAAGATCCCGTGGCTTCAGGCAGAAGCAGCACTGCTGTGTGGCAAAGTCAAGCAGAGCCTTTTGCCCCACCTTTGTTGTTCATGGGGAACAACAATCCTGGATGCTCTTAGAGCCCTCCCCAGTATCAGCTGGACACTCATTTGGGATCTGTGCTGCCAGGAGTTCTGAAGGAAAACTGGCTTTTACAGCCATGGAGCTTCACTGAGAGGTTTAAGAGAATCCCAGAATCTGCTGGGTTGGAAGGGACCCACAAGGATCATCCAGTCCAACCCCTGGCCCTGCACAGACCCATCCCCAAGAGTCACCCCCTGTGCCCCAGAGGATCATCCAAACCCTCCTGGAGCTCTGGCAGCCTTGGGGCTGTGCCCACTGCCCTGGGGAGCCTGGGCAGTGCCCAACCAGCCTCTGGGGGAAGAACCTTTTGCTGAGATCCAACCTGAGCCTGCCCTGACACAGCTCCAGCCATTCCCTGGCTGCTGTCCCTGGTCCCCCCAGAGCAGAGCTCAGTCCCTGCCCCTCCTCTGCCCCTGCCCAGGCATTGGAACTGCAGGGAGGTCTCCCCTCAGTCTCCTCTGCTCCAGCTGAACACACCAAGTGCCCTCAGTGTCCTCACATGGCTTCAAATCAAGGCCCTGCACCATCTTCATTGGTGTCACTAACCTTCTGTTTTTAATGCACATATAGGTGTGATGAGAAGACCTGGAAAAAACTGATGTCTTACTTGGAGAGCAGCAGCACTGCTGGCTGTGAGACTGAGACAGCCCCTGCAGAGCCCCCCGAGAGGCTCCCACAGCTCCCGGGGCAGCTGGAGCTCAGGGGCCATGGAGGGGAAAAACTGGAACCAGACATGGAAGAGGTAATGAGTGTGAAAGAGTTATTTATGTCTCTTTAAGTAGCCGAATTTTTATATATATGTATTTATTCTGGTCATTCTGCTCTCTCTTGCTGGTGTTTCTCATTGTGCCACTGGTTTGTCAGCTCAGAGCTCTCACACTTTCCTCTCGCACTGCATTTGTGGTTTGGTTCCTACCCGAAGCTGCCTTTGGAGGATGAGATGTGCCCCAGGCACAGTCAGACACAGGCTCTGCGAGCCCTGTCCGTGGTGTACCTGCTTTGGTGTGTTCCCTGAGGGCTGGGGCTGCTCCCCTGCAGACAGAAGAGCTGCACCCCAGCCGTGGGGTCCCTGTGGGCAGCGTCCGGGTGTTCCTCAGCTGTGCATGGAATTCCTCACATCCTAGGGCCTCCAGCTTCTCTGGGAGCACAGCAACTTTGCAGTACATCCCTCCAGCTGACTGAGACTCGGGGGCTCAGTGTTTTGGAATCCTTTGGAGTAAATCAGCTGGTTTACTCTGGCTGTTTCTTGGGCCTAGACCAATATATTTATAAATAAAAATAAAATTAATTCTCAGGTTTAGCAGCATGTCCAGCTTTCCTTCAGCAGAGCTTATAACCACGTAGTCAAAAGTCTCAGTGCCATATCCCAGCAGTCCCATGTCATCTTGCTCTTTAAATACTGCAAACTTCAGCCACTGATGGACACAGATTTCATGCCAGCAATCTTTCTGTGAAACAAAACCAGTACGGATGCATTGCTTTGATCTGCTTTCTCCTAAGGTTCGGTTAGTGCTTGTTCAGTATTTTATGCTCCATCTTTAAACAAAGCATAAAGATTTCAGTAGTTCTGAAAGGATTCTATGAATCAGTAAAATATTTAAAGTAAGGGTAAAATATTCGACTTCTTTACATGTCACCACGCTTTGTGTTTTATCAGTATTTCATATAATTTTCTCCCTTGACTAAATGAGTTTATTTGTGAGGGGAAAAAATTAAAACCAGAATAAAATCCTACTCGTGTCTTACCCAGTTTTCAGTATTCAGTGACAATTTACCCCTGCAATATTCCTTAGAGCAACACAAAGCTTCCTTCTGTGCTTCTTAACACCAGCCCATAGAAAAACCTTCCTGTAGGTAGTGCCATTTTTAATCCCTTTTTCCAGAGTTACTCATCTTCTTCTGCAGTACCACACTGCCCTCTTTTTCATCTCTGCTGATGGATATTAGTTCTGTGCACCTTGTTTGGAAAAGCACCATTATTGGTGCTTTGGCACAAAATTCCAGAAGGAAAATGGAATCTACTGTTCTTGATTTAAAGACAAGCAGGGAGGCACCAACTCACTGCAACAGGAATTAAATATCAGCAGGATTAATCATTTTGAGCCTGTTAGGAATTTATCCTTAAGCCCTCCTACTTTTTTTTAGTCAGTATTTATACTTGTGTACAGTTATAGGGGAGGGGTTTGATGCTACAAAACAGACACACAAATGATAAGTAATTCCTTTCAAAAAGGTGACTGTTCCTGTAATCAACAGAAAGCAAATTGGAAGGCTGATAAATGCTCTGTATCGAGTACCTTGCAAATAAATATCTTGACTTAATAAATAGACCACCAACACTTTTCTCTGAACCTGACGAAATTACCTTATACATTGTTCTATATACTTCTATTTGTACCTGCTCAGGGCTCAGAATTAGACAAATAACAACAAGGCTAACAAGTAATAAGCTCAGCAGGCAAGTGAAGGGCAGCACTCTCAAATGCTGATTAGTAATTGCTTCAATCTCAGGCTTGTAAAACCAGAGGATGAAAGAGCTCTGAAATTTGTCATGTCTAGAAAGTTCTACTTTCCAACAACCCAACATTTAAAAATAGCTTCTACTGAAGACAGGGTGTTGACCTGGGGATAATGGGTGGAGAAAACACGAGTGAGTTCTGAAAATAAAGTGATATGCTGCCAAGGGTAGCGTTGCAGAGAAATGCCAATTCTTTTCTATAAATGCTTGCACACAAACTGCCAACTTAATTAAAAAGACAATTAGTTTATGACCTGCCATACAGGGTCAAATGAAAAGTTCATCCCAACATCACGCACCTGCAGTTGCTCAGAGAAAAGCAAAGAGAAGCAGTGCAGAGGATGCTCCCAAGGATGCTCTGGGGACAGACATGTCCTGGGCTGGGTGTTGGAGGGAGCACTATGTTTAATGGCCAGGGTTGGAGCTGTTTACCATGGATTTACCCTCCCTTGCCTTAAAGCTGGCAATGCTTTTGGTATCTCAGGGCAAGGTTTTGAGGATTTGTTTTTGTTGCCTTTAAATCTGCTGTCTGAGCATCCACCATCACCTTGGTTTTGTACTTGGGAACCAGCAAATAATCTTTCCCTCATCGTTTTGCAGACTCCTCCTACCAGAACTACTCCCTCAGTTATCACCATTCCTAGTCTGCCTTGGCAGAGAACATCTGTTATTCCATTTGATTCTTCCATGAACTTTCCAAGCTCTATTACTCTTTTTTGAGTGAGAACAGAAGTTGTGTTTAGTATTCCAATGCACTGGCTGCTGAGCTGTGTTCAGGAGGTTGCAGCCCCTCTGGATCTGCTTCCCAACATCACTGTATTCCTACAACATGGTGTGCCTTTCCTACCTGCCTCACTGTGCAGTATTGACACTGAATTTCATCTGATCTTTTATTGCCCAGAGCTGTTCCATATTCATGAACTCCTTCTCTAATTCTTTACGGGCAGCTTTGGTTTTGATTGCCCCCCAGAAAATTGTATTGACAGCAAACTTAACCACTTTGACATTCACCTTTTTAATTTATGAATATGCTGAACAGCTCAGGTCTTAGCCCAGCTCCTTGTGAGACCCTGAGAATTATCATGGAACCCTCAGTCCTGGTCTCTGTGCTCTGCCCATTGTTTAACCAGCCCTAGGTCTGGCAGGATCTGTGCTCCTGCCCTGTGGCAATTAATACTTTATTTTTTTTTTTTTAGTCTTTGGTGATGAATCTTATCCAAAGCTTTTTGCAGATTTGAAACACACCCTATCGACTGAGTTAACATTATTAATATATATTCATAAACCCTTCCAAAGAAATCTAATAGATTCTTCACTATGTTCTTCTGTGGATTCACCAAGTGCCTCCTCCATTCCTATCAATTTGCCTGGAAGATTTAGTGATTTGAGGGGATTTGCTGTTCCTCAGACCATCTCTGCACCCTCCCAAGAACTGGTGCTCCATTTGCCACTTTCCAGTCCTCTGAGGGGGACAGGATTTAGAAGATTAATTGCACAGCACAGTTCAGCACTTCATTCTGTCCTTCTGCCACTGTTTTTTGCCCATTTTGGAAATGTTTCTCAGGTTCACTGCTTGTAAAAATGGCCTCCTCAACTTCTGTGCAAAGCACAATAGATTTTATCTTACAATCCTTAGGGGATTTTTGCATACTAACTATTAATTTTCCTAAATTTATTTGTACACACTACTCCAGAGCTCAGATTTGCCCTCTGGCATTCCCCCCTTTTAGAAGAGGGTTGGATACCAGCAGCTGACTTCTCCTCAAAGCTGGGTTTGGCAAAACAATATTTGCATTTCACAAACAAAGCTCAGAGCCCAAACCAGGCTTTGCTGAGGGATGTGGACAGAGCCAAGAACAAACCTATTCCTCTGAGCCCTGTGACTTAACTACTGACCATCCTGATCCCCTCAGGATACAGGTTTTAAAAGCAGGTTATGCTTAATTATTTTCATTATCTTAATACAAGTGTTGAGGTGACATCAGGTGCTAGATGTACCCTAGCTGGGGAGAACACGTTGGGAGAATGTTTTAATAGTGCACTGAGCTGCTTCCTCCAAGCATTTAAAGACCAACATTGCATACCCACGTGTGCCAATGAAACACAGGCATCAGGAAATCAGCAGCCTTATGGGTGGCCAGGTGGCTGCTAAGGTGTAATTGCTGGGGAAAGCAGTTTATGAGCTACAGCACGGGAAACACAGGTACAACGGGCTCTGTAGGAGCAGTGAAAATGAAGAGGAAGAAGAGGCAGCAGCAACAAGAACAAATTCTGTCCTTTTTCCCTCTCTGTTATTTGATATGACACTGCCTTGGCTGCACAGGGCACCATAACAGCTTCCTGTGGTTGTAGAATCACAGAATAGAACCAGAGAATCATTTAGGTTGGAAAACCCCTCTAAAATGATCGGGTCCAACCATCCCCCAGCACTGCCAAGGCCACCAGTAACCCATCCCCAAGTGCCACATCCATATAGCTTTTAAATCCCTGTAGGGATGGGGACTCCACCACTGCCCTGGGCAGCTGTGCCAGGGCTGGACAACCCTTTCCTTGAAGAAATTTTCCCAATAATCTAAACCTCCCCTGGTGCAACTTGAGGCCATTTCCATTTTACCTGGGAGAAGAGACTGACCCCCACCTACTAAAACCTCCAAAAGGTACCTGTCAAGAGCAGTAAGGTCTGCCCTGAGCCTCCTTTGCTCCAGCCCAGTTCCCGGGGCTGCTCCTCCTGAGGTTTGTGCTCCAGCCCCTTCCCGGGAGGTGTTTACAGAGCACAGACAATCTGCACTGTGACAAGGGAAAGTACACATTTAATTCACTCCTCTGAAGGGGGTGCTCAGACAGGGCTGCTGAAATCACCTTGGCAGATGGGCCAGAGGAAGGGATCCAAACCTCTGGATCGCTCCAGGGAGCTCCAGTGCTCCCGGGGCACGGAGAGGGCAGGGGGAGCTAATGGAACAGGCTCATCTCCATCTGATGGGGGGAAAAGTGCCAATTAACACACACCATCGGCACTGTCAGAGACTAAAATGACCTTCTAGAAGGCTTGGTGTGGATGAGGGATTATTTTCTTTTTCACTCAGATGACACTTGTGTTTTAGGGAACTGAAGTTCCCTCTCATCTATTAAAATTCATTAGGATACAATGTACACACACACACACAAATCTACTCTCTCCTTATTTCTAAACCTACAAGGAAGATAAAAGATGACAACAAAAAGGGATTATCAAAGCCAGCACATTTGGCATTTACCCTACATGATTTTTTTTCTCAGTGTAAAATTAATAAATATATGTAGATTGTGTTTGCAACAAGAAACTACAAAAAAAATATATGATTTTAGAATCAGGCACAATAATAATTGATAGGTTTACTTTTATTAACAAACCTGAAATCTCTCAGTGCTCTTAATGATTTAAAATTAATCATTTAAGTGCTATATTTTTCAAATAATGCTTTTCAGGCTCTTTTTAGCAATTTGGCCATGTGTCTGCAACAGGCCTGGGTCTGTGACAGACAAAAGTATTTACTGGTGCAAATGGTGTGGCAGCTTTGTAGTTCAAAATATGTCACATAGGTTTTACATTGAAAGAAAAAGCAAACCTGAACATTTTTTCACAGAGAAGTGTGAGACAACTGACAGGTCAGTTCAGCTTTGGAAGGTCCAGGTCTGAGAAGACTCCTCTTGCCCAGAATTTCTGAAGTGTCCAAGTCCTGTTGAATCTGGACTTCTCTGTGCTCAGCTGCAAATTACCACTGGGCCAAGCATGAGTTGCCAGTGTTTAGCAGAGCCAAAATTTTTTTTTTTCCTTAAGACACTTTTTTTTTCTTCTTTTAACAAAATACTTTAAAGACATTAGCTAATTAATTCCCTTCGTGTTTCACTGAATGTACAGATGATTGCTACGTGGGAGTTGCAAGACAAAGATACGATAACCTTGGTGAGGGCACAAGTTGGTTGTGCTTTATGGAGGACAAGGGGAATGAAAAGGATTAGGAAGCTGAAATAGTGGTAGTATTTAAAACTCCTGAATGATCTGCCTGCACCCAGTGTTGAGTGAACTGCCACTGTGCACAAGAGCAAAGTATCCATTTCCCAGCAACTGCTGATTTCTGGGGGATGTTAAAGAAATGTCCTTCCTTTCAAGAGACTCTTCTGGAGTGAACTGGCATTTGCCACACAGAGGGGGAAACTCAGCTTTGCAATTCTTGGGCAAGAAAGGAAAAGCTCCAGTGCTTTCAACTGCCTGTGTCCTTGTCCAGGTGACAGGGCCACTGCTGGGGGAGCTGCAGCAGAAGGTGGAGGAGGCCGAGCTGCTGAAGATGGAGCTGCAGATGCTGGAGACGGAGAGAGTGAGGCTGTCACTGGTGGAAGAAAAGCTCATGGATGTTTTACAGCTTCTTCAACAGCTCCGAGACTTGGTATGGCAAGAAAGCAGCTCTGAGACTTAAAACTGGGGCTTATAGTGTCCCTAGAACTGCTTTTTATAGTGTCCTTCCCAAACTAAAAAGCATGTTCATCCCTTCTATTAAGAGCAAAATCCTTTACACCAGGACGTGTTCTTACATGTGTTTGCCCTGGGAAGTGCCTGGTGACTGCAGAAAGCTGGGGCTGACTTTCTAAGAGAAGCCCAGAGATCTCCTTGAAGCTGAATCTCAAGGCTTGTTACCCTCTATACAAATATTTAGAGGGAATGAGGAAAACAAAAAAGTGAGGAAACAAATTCTAACAGATTTATTTTTTCTTCTAGAACAGGGCCTTTGTTTAACTGCATCCTAATATAAGACTGATTCAGTATTAAAAGGATAAAACCCCCTTTTATATATCAATAAGGTATTTTTTGAACAAAGTTTCTTACCCAATTAATAATCCAAACATGAACTTACCAAAACTGATGCAATAACACCTCAGAAGTACACGGCCAGTACAGCAGTTCAGCCCTTTAGAAGAGAAGTTTAAATCTCCTGCATGAGACTGATAATGGTTAAGGCTCACCCAAAGAGAGGAAAATTGGATAATCTGCAGGACACTGAGTATGTTGGGAGCTGCACAGTACTGCCACAAACTGATTCCTTGGATAATCAATTTTGAGCAGAGCTCTGCCCAGTCTGTGTGAGGTGAGAATGGTTCCTCAGACCATCACTTTACTTTGAGGTACATTAATATTCCACTGATGAATCCAAGGAACAAGTGCAATCCCTCATCATTTTGTCACTTCTTTAGCACTTGACATGGAAACTCTACTTTCATACTGCAAGTCTGACACGTGTGTCACTCAGGATCCAGTTAAGGATTAAACTAGTAAAGACTGTGCCTGGCAACAAGCATAATAACCTTTTGTGTCAGGCCTTCAACATGTCATTTGCTGGTCAGTTGTAATATTACAAATCATCTCTGCTCAGGGCACAGCCCATCACACAACGTGCCCTGTCTCAGCGATAGCAGCTCCCACTGCTAACCCCTGCTGGCACGGTTCTGTGTGCTGCCAGCTCCCACAGCACCCCACAGCACCATGAGCACTCACAGCATCCCCAGGGGAGTTAACAAGAACCCCCTGTCCCTGCTGGGATGCACTTCAGACAAAAGGAAGCTTATCCATCAGAACCTGTGGGTTTAGGTGTCACTTCCCCACCACATTCACCTTCGTGTTTTGAAGCCCCTCCCTTGCAGCAGGAGGTGCCACAAGCACTGACTGTCCCGAGGGACACACAGCCCTGGTGGGACTGTAGAACCTCCCCTGTGCTGCAGAGCCCAGGTGTGAGCCCAGCCCGGCACGGAGTGCCCTGCAGCCTGCCCAGCTCCCCTGGCAGCCCACAGATGGCACAGCACCGGTGGCACTGAGCAGGGCCAGCGCTGCCTGTGCTGCAGGGGAGGCAGCAGCTTCTTCCCAGAACTGCTCCCATCCATCCCCACTTCCTGGAGTTTGGACAGGAACGCCCTGTCCCCGCAGATCCAGGCTCTAATGGAGCTGGTTGCCAGCCCACCTCCCAGAAAGCACGCAGCACATGAGGAGAGTCTGCTTTCCCAGGCACATGATGGAATGTCCCAACAGATTTCTTGTGTAAAACTACCACTGGAAAAGACCATCCAAATGCTAAGTAGTCTTTACAATGCTCTCACGTAGGCTAATATTTATTGCATCCCAAGGTGCTGCAGTGGCACTGCCCCTGACATACACAACCTGTCTCCCAAGGGTCCAAGCAGCCCCTTTCTGCAATTACACCACCGGGTCCATCCGTTCTCATCCCACCCCAGGCCTGGCAGAGACTCAACAAGCCCTGCTTACATTTCTTGCCTTCTAGAGTTCTTTAGGCACAGCTCTGGAAAATTCTGTATTTTCCACTGAACGGTTGTTATTTCTCTTTTTGTACAGCCATAGGAATGAACTGCAGCCCTCCACAAACTGCTATTATTTGAGCAGTGTTTAAGATAAAAATGCTTGAAAATAAAGCAAATATCAACTCTCGTGTTACTCAGGACTCAGTTTCATTTTGATTTACTTTTCCAATGTAAATGCCCTGCACAGAGGTTTTGTTGCATACATGTAAACTGGTGTAGGACATATTTGTGCCATAACATTGTTTTTTTTTTTTACAGAACATCTCCAAGAGAGCCCTGGGGAAAATGTTGCTGAGCACTTTGGAATCCTGCCGTGCCCCCCAACCTGGTAAGCACATAAATCATGTGTGAGGACCAGAAGGGTCCTTTGGGGACAAATACCAGATAATACACAGATGAAGAAGAAAAAGATATTTCAAATACTGGGCTACAGGCTGGGGAGAATGAAGCACTATGCAAGGAGAGCACCTGTAGAAAGTGATGCTTTCTAGTCTGTGACACATTAAAAACATCCAGGGCACTTATTTAGGCAAATTTTAGGCAGAATTTTGCCTTAGGAGGGCAACTCAGTACCCCACTAGTGTTTGTAGAGCTTCACTGATATGAGCAAGTGGAAAACATAACCAAGTATGTAAGGCAGCTATTTATGGGCTTTGCTGTCCCACTGTGTGTTGAATTCCTTTGCTGCCACACAAACCAGATACACAAATCAGAACAGTTCTGTACAGAAACCAGATCAAACCTGCACTCCTCTAATAATAACCTTTTGTGTTCCTCTTATGAAGATTAAACTTGCAGACTCTGTCCCTTGACAGTGCTCTGCTGTGCCAGAGCTGCCTTTGCAGGAGCCACACAGGGATCACAGCCCCGAGGTGGAGGTTTGATTACTTTGTTCCTATTAGCAGAACATTTGTACTTACCTTCAAGAAATGAACATCCTGTACCAAGAACATGGCTTGGAGGTGCTTTTAATAGGCAGGCAGGAGTCAAAGACAAGATTATGAAAGACCAGATAAGGCCTGGGGGGTTAGATTTGGAGAATTTTATTTACAGGGATTAGCAAACCCTCCTGGGTTTTGCAGTTTCAAAGCCATGTTGTTACTCCTGCCCAGAAATCCAGGGCACAGGATGTGCTGTTCCAGCACAGAGAAAGCAGAGAAAAGAAGACAAAGACAGAGCTTTGTGGACTCCAGGACACCAACACAGAGGGGAACTGAGCTATAGGTCTGATGCTCTCCTGATGAGAACAGAAGAGGAGACTGTTTGTATCCACAGCACACAACGTCCAGAAGATCCTGTTCCTTACCCTGCACAGGAACATGGACTCCCAGTGATGCTGCTGAAACAAAGCTCCCCCCTCTGGAACAGCAGCACAGCTCAGCTCCTAAACCTCCAAGCGTGGCTCTGTCCACTCTGCACCACCACTGCCACCAACAGCTCCCCTTCTCTGCTTCCCTTGTCTGGCTCTGCATTTGAGAGGAGTTAAGCAGCTCTCCTAAGGCTTTGTAATCAAACATCTTTCTTTGACCATCCAAGTGGATGGTTGGAATGGCAGCTCTCAATTGTGACGTGAAATAGTCTTTGTTCACACCATTAGGAGACCTCAGTGGGCAGAGTATGAAGCAAGAGAACTAGGAGAGAAAAGAGTCAAGCATAGTTTTGCTCTCATTTTTTAATGGACAGGAATTCATTATTTGGTAGCAAAATTTAGGCATTTTATGATAATTACTTGAAATGGCAGCTGTGAAGAAAAGAGCTTGTTACAATTGTGAAACTCAACTTTCTGTCTTTGTTCAAATGGTAATGTTTGCAATTTTCTCTTGAAAGGCAAAGCCCACCTATTTGAAGTCCTGGATACCCTTCAGCAGGAGCTGGCAGCCTGTGAACTCCTGCACCAGGAGCCTGTGGAGCAGGGGCAGAGCCCCCAGTCCCTGTCCAACGCCCTGGTGATCTCGTGCTGAGCCGCAGCACCAGCGACACTGCCCGGCCCAGCACCCCCTGGGCATCACACAGAGGGGGGACACTGGCCAGCTCAGCCACCCCACACTGCCCAAGGGCACCTGAGGGATCCAGCCCTGCCGTCCAAGCTGTGCTGCCCTGGGAAGGGCAGCAGTTCCTTGGCTGATTCCCAGCTCTGTCTTGGTGAGGGTTCAGTGCCTGTCTCCGTGAAACCTCCCCATCCCTGGAGGTGGCTCTGGGACTGTCCTGGGTCACCAAATAAAACTGTTCCAGACACACTCACCTGACCACTGAGACTTCCAGCCCTGTGAGCTGGGCACAGTTTTTAGCTTCCGTGAACCTGTGTTATCCCTGGCAAGGAAACAGCTTCCTGAACGTCCAAGTGACAGTGACTGTGTTACAAACACACACAGCAGTGGGTGCCAGTAGCGCAAGTTTTAAGGGCTTTGTATTTCTGATTCAATTATTCACCTTATTTAACTCTGAAGTCAGATTTGTTATTGCTCTGCTGAATTTTATATTTGCAATTGCAGAGATGCCTTAGAAATCTGCAACAGTCTCTCCTGACAATAGTCAGACTTTACATAAAAAGTCAAATTTAACTGCTTGAAAAACATCCAAAGCAATCTTGTTCCCAGGATCTCAGGGAAAGGAAGGGTTGGAAAATTCCCTGTGCAACAGCTGTTGTTGTCGTGTTGGCAAAGACACGTGCAGGGCACAACTTGGTTCTCAAGTGTAGTTTCTCTCAGTGCAACTGAACAGACACAAAGCCAGACCCCACGTGCAGGAAAATTAGTGTCAAAAGCTGGGCCTAATCACAGTGCCACACAACGTTTTAACCAGCAATAAAATAATTCCTGGGGACAAAAGCACAAAAATAGGTTGATTCCAAGATGCTTTTGCTGTTTCATTCAGCTGTCAAACATGGAAATTAAAGCAGCAGAATTCCTAAATGATCCTACTGAATTTGTGTTATTAAAGGATACACTGTAGATCATTTAAGAATGTGGAATGATTTGCCTGAGAGAATGCCAGCCAGGAAATAAGACCATTCAACTGTGCCTGTATGATTTTCTCCCATGAAAATGGTTTTATACAGGAATAAGGTCCACAATGCAGTCTGGGGAATAAGAAGATTTCTATTCTTTCTCTTCAGAATACACTGTGTAGCTCACACACAACTCCATTAAAAATTGTGATACATCAGAGCCCTGTTGGTAACCAAAATTTGCATTATTTTCATTTTACAGGACAAAAAAAAGGTGTTTTGCAAACAATGAAACAAACTCTATTCAGTGGGGTTTTACCTGGTTGGGTGCTTGTGGTTTGGGTTTTTTGTAGTTTAACAGAGGAAGAATTTAAGAATTGATGTATATTGTTATATTTTTCATAAAGATAAATTAGAGAGGACATACATACATAGAACAATATTCACCCTGTAAGAAACTGTCTACTAATACTAAATATATTACTAACATAATACCAGAGCATCATATACTATTACTTAGTATATACTAAAGAATATGCTCATATTATACACTACAAAACCCACCCCCTGAATGTGCAGCAGATAACAACTGAGATGAGCAGAAGTTAACTCCCTGCTTGGGTTCATTTTCTAAAAAACCAGAAGTGTCAGCTTATGTTTTGTGCAGGTCTCAGGCTTTCCCAGGAATATTGTATGAGTCCAAAGAGAGAAAATGCCAGGATCTGTGTGCACAGATGAGACACCTCAGGAGCAGGATTGTGGTGGCTGTGGATACCCCTGTGCTGCAGGATACTTCCACCCTGGAATTTGCAGTATTTCCTGGATCCACTCTCCACACATGTGCATTTGTGTGATATACACTTATGCACACCTTGAGGTTGCTGTGCTCACTGTACACTTTTAGCACACTTTTTAGCATCTTTTTCACCACTGAGTTCCCACTTCACTTTCTAAAGCATTTCTATAAACCCAGACAATTAAATAAACTAATGTCCTGATGCCAAACTGAGGGAGCAGCAAGATGGGCTGAGTTAGTGCTGCCCAGCTTATCCAAGCACCCAAACTGGAACTGGAAACCAGAACACGTCACTGCAAACCTGAGCTGGTGTTGAGGGAGATGCAGTTGAGATAAAAGGAAGCTTTTGTGAATAAATAAACAGCATTTCACTGACGCAAGAAGCAGCAAAATCCTGTCTTGCTAAGTTAGCTTCAAATCCTGTAACACTGTTATTTCTTTAAGAAATGCCTGTGCCAGAATAATTTGTGATACATCAGCATAAGCCGATTAACTTTTCAGTGATAAAAGCTGATTATTTTAACTCCAAAAAGTAATTCATATGGACCAAATCAGACTTGCACTTCTTCAGGATGGATCAAGAAACAGCCCTCAGCCAAATTCTTGCTGTAAGTCAGAAGCAATGCAAAGCACTTGAAAGACCTTACAATTGGTTTTTTTCTTGTATCTCTCACCTTCGTGTTTTACCCTGAGCCTGTCAGTAGTGTTGCTGAGGCTGCTAAATATTTCATACAACTCTCTATAAATATGTGATTTGAAATCAGTGGGACTGAGAAATTTCTAGCCCTACCTCAAAAGCAGGTGGGCTTCCACAGGGTGATGTGCTGTGTGTACAGGGAACATCTACCCAGTTTGAACGGATTTGCTAAAAAAAAAACCCTATATGGCAAAACCTGAAAAGATAAAGCACAATCACAAGCCTTCCTTTTAAAAATTACAAGCACAAATGCAGTGTTTGAAATTTCTGCAAACACTTTGGTTTATTGTGTGTTTACCAAATGGTAACAAACGGCCACTTTCTTGCATCTTGGCTTCTCAGTAAGGAAAAAACCATCCCAAGGAGAGTGCACGTGCTGTAAACCTGCTTTCCAGCTGCAGCTTCGAAGGGTTCCTCAGGGTTTGCCTCTGGAAGGGTCCTGTACTGCTTTTGCAGTTAAAAAGCCAAGGGACATCTGTAAAAGGGCAAAAGCAACCTAATTATGTTGGCTTTGAGCCTCTCTGGCTGAACTCTGGTGTGATACCACGGCTGAGATTTTATCCCTCCCCATCGTGCTCATTCCTCATTTCAGTAGATTTTTCTCCTCAAGAAAAATTCCAACTTACAGAAAGGACAGTTTGCTTCACCCCAGTTGTGTCTGCTGGAGATTCCATAAGGGAATTTACCCCAGCAAAAAAGTTATTCCTCATCACCTCTTCTATATGTCCTGTCCTGCAGAGCAATAAATCCCTCAGACTCCCCAGTTTTGAAAGGCTGGTGTCCAGTCCTCCCCTAGATGAGCTGCCTGGGGTATTGTCAGCACCTTCACTCCTCCAGGTCTCAGGGGATGTGACTGCTCACACGTCCCCTAAACCTGGCAGTCTATTCTCAGAGAATTTACATTTCCTTACCCTTAACAGTTCAGCTCTAGGTCCCCACAAATTGGGGTCAAATTTGCTTTCCTAGCAGTCACCATCTTCATTTATTAGTTTTCTATTAAAACTGCACACTGGCCCTAAAAGGAAGCTGGGACATTTCCTCCACTATCTTCACTATGTTTCCACAAAAACTCTCTGATGTGACTTCACTCTCCATCTCCCTCCCCTCCCAATGCCCTCCTCACTTCCCCTTTGGCTGTTATTCCCACTGGGATAACCTCAGGCTCTGCACACCTTTTACGTTTTTCAAGAGGAGTTTCCTCTTCCCATTATTTTTTACCTTATATGAGCTATTAACTATTATTACATTGAAGCCCACCTGTTCTGTAAAGTTATTCAATAATTACCTCATTTATTTCCTTTGGGGCTCTCTGGAGTGTTTGGCAGTGACCACTCAGCACAGATTAAATGGAAATAAATGGGACAGTCACTGAATAACTTCATATGTCAGGAGTCCCACTGCAGTGATGGAAGGCAGTTTGGGTTAAGAAGAAGGGAACACTTTTAAACAGTGCTGCATAAGATGGAATTGCTTGGTATGAGTGAGTGACAATAAACTTTCCCAGCATGTGTGTGACACTTTGCATTACCAGCCTAAGGGTCTCTCTCAGATTTATAATTTCATGGAGTTTAAGGCACTGAATGAATCCTTTAGTATTTACATTATCTTATTTTCTTAAGAATTTTATGTATAACTCCACAAACTATAAAACCTATAGAGTGTGTTTCTTAGTCTGAAATTCAATTTAAAACATCCTTATTTCCTTAATTACACTTTACTTTCAAGATACCAGGATTTGCAGAGTTCCTGTTTGGTTTCTATTCTACTTTTCTGTCTGTTCTTTTTGCCTCAGGATGCCAAAACAGCTCAACTTTATTTTGTCCCCTTGACTTTTTCAAATTACCATTTTTCCTTGGGGTTGAAAGCATCAGACACCACAGCTGGACTGAGGACCTCAGCTCGAACCTCCTTGTTCTACACAGCTCACTCACTTCTTCACTGAGAAACAAACTTCCCTAAGTGAGACTCACTTCTTAAATGGCATTTTTTCCTAAAATGCTTGTATTTTTCTAAACTGTAGCTATTTCAGACCCTGTCTGAAGAACTGCCTGCTCCTAGACTTAATCCCCCATCTATTTTCAGACTGTGTTACAGTAGAACAAATGAAGAGAATGAAAAGCCTCAGAGGAAATTCTAGAATTCCTGGCTGGCATTTCGGACTCAGTCACCAGCCAGACAGCAAATTCATGACCAGTTTTCCTCCTGCCAGTACAACCATATTTTTGTCTGATGGAACTCACAAAAGGGGAGCAAAGTAGGCAAAGGTCTGGTTAAATTTCCACATCTGCCAAAACCTGGAGCACAGAATACAGACAGCTGCTGAAGTTAAATAATAGCCTAGGAAATAAAAAAGAGTGAACTCAGCATGAAAAGAAGGCTTTGGGGAGACCTTGGAGCCCCTTCCAGTACCTAAAGGTCAGGGTTAGGGTTAGGGTTAGGGTTTGGGTTAAGGTTAGGGTTAGGGTTGGGGTTAGGATTAGGGTTAGGGTTAAGGTTAGGGTCAGGATTAGGGATAGGGTCAGGATTAGGGTCAGGATTAGGGTTAGGGTTAGGGTTAGAGTTAGGGTTAGGGTTAGGATTAGGGTTAGGGTTAGGGTTAGCTGCAGGAGAGCTGGAGAGGGACTTCGGACACGGGCCTGGAGAGACAGGACAAACAAGGGTGGCTTCAAGATGAAAGAGAGTGGGATCAGATGGGATATTGGGAAGGAATTCTTGGCTGTGAGGGTGGGGAGGCCCTGGCACAGGTTGCCCAGAGAAGCTGTGGCTGCCCCATCCCTGGAAGTGTCCAAGGCCAGGTTGGACGGGGCTCGGAGCAACCTGGGCTGGTGGAAGGTGTCCCTGCCCATGGCAGGGGGTGGGATGGGATGATCATTAAGGTCTCTTCCCACCAAAACCCTCCTGTGGTTCCCTGATTCTATGAATATAATGACTGGTCCTGTCCTGCTCAGTCACTGAAGCCTGTGAGCACTGTTCCTACTCAGGGTGTAACTTTACTGCAGCCTTATTTCAGGGGGTCAGCAGCACGAGCTCTGCCCCCAGGCAGCTTTCCCTGGATGACAGTGGATGGGTTTCCACCCCTCAGAGCTCCCGTGTTCCGTGGGATGGTTTGGAGGAATAGTGCTTTTGCAAGCACAAAACAAATTACATTATAAATTACTGGTTTATGACTCTGCCTCAAAGAACTATAACTTATCTTTGTCAAGGAGTAAACAAGGACTATAGGATGACATTGAAAAATTATCAGTATTCAAGTGGTTTCACCCACGTCCTCACTGCAAAGCAAAAAGGTCATTAGAGTATTTGAGTGTTACAATTCGACATAATTTCTGTACTTCAAGGTTTTATTGTTTGGTAGTTGGGGTTTGCTGATTGTTTCCCATTGATTTTTTCACAATTACAAGTGGAAAAAAGTTCTCTGACAAAGGTGAGGTCTAGCCTTTTGTGAGGGATTTTCTACCTCTGAAGGTTGCCAAAAATTAGGGGAAAAAAAAGGGAGAATATGTGGAGGGTGAGATGATTCAACATAAAAAAACATTTAGATAAAAAATGTTATTTTTAAATAAAGAATATGCAATACCCATGGGAGCACCTTTGTTCTGTTTTTACATGAACTGTGGAAATCAAAGCCATTGCACAGGCAGTGCCAGCCCAGCACAGGCAGCAGCACAACTCCATCTCCTGTCAGGCTCTGCAGCTCCCACCAGCACAGAGCAGCTCTGGGGACAACAGGAGGAGGCAGCTCGGCTGCTAATTGCTCCTGAACAAACATCTGCCATGCCCAGGGCTCAGACACCACTGACTCATCCACCAAAGGATTGATAGTCACCCAAAAATGTCACCAGGCTTTGAGAGTCATTTGAAAGTCACTCCCGAATGGGCTGAAATTTTCAATGTGCTCATGTTCTGGGGCCTCCTCTGAGCCCTGGACCAGCACCACAGGGCACATCCTACTGCCATGGAAACTATTTCTAGGTCACCTTTACATAACAGTGCAGAGAAAACATCTCCTCACCAGCTCCACCACCGCAGAACACTCCTTTGCCACGGGGATTGCGGTAACCCCCTGAACACTGCCTGTCATTAAAGTGCCACAAACAGACACCCTCCCCCAGCACCAAGGTGGGAACAAACACCCCATGCAGGAGGGCTTGGCTCAGACTCTGCTCTTACATTTGAGGGAAGCAAAATGAGTGTCTGATCCTGTGCATTCATTTTGTCATTGGAGTGTAACAGCCTGGGTCCAACTAACTCTGCAGAGAACCCACCAAGAGGGAACACAGAGCTGGAGCTGCCTTTCCAGATCTGGAGTTGCACAGGAATAAATCTGGCAGAACCAAGGATTCAAGTCACAAAATCAGATTTAAGGAGCTCTTGAACCGAACAACAATATATTGAGTAAAGACAGAAAAGTGACAGGAAGGATTTCAAATCCTGAAGTACAGAAATATTTCAGCACATAAGAAGTAAATAATTACATGGGTGATTCTTTTCTGGTCAGGAAGCACCAAAGAATAACCAATGCAGGAAAAAAGCTGAATTTTTACAGCAGTTGTTAGTGAGTGCTCTCACCTGTTTATTTTGGGTATGGAATCACAATGTTTGGATTGCAAAGGAAGTGTCTTTAGCAAGATTCTATTTGGAAAGGGAAGAGAAAAAGAAAGACAATCAAAGTTTTCATACTACATTGATAAACCTGGAAATTCTAATTCTGTGGTGATAATTTTAACCACAATGAGTTGCTCTCAAGAACTAAAGTCTGAATTTATGCTGCAGGTCTTCAGCTTATGTGCAGGGCACAGTCCAACCCAAAGCCACAGGGCCTCCAGAAAGGTGTTATTTGTGGCTATCAGTTGTTTTCTTTTTTTGTAACTATGGAGTTTGTGGTGTGTGTCCCCCCAGTTGAGAAGCAGAACAGTGTCTCCAGCAACCATCATTTCATAAAAGGAAATTGTTGCAAGTCAGGGTAGACTGACCTCACCTGTCCTATTATTTCAGACCGTACAAGTCACTCCCAAACTCTTGAGAGCTGGGCATGACAAAGATCACAAGCAATTGAAAAGTACAGGAGGAGGGGGAAAAAATATGGCTGAAATTCTGAAATAAATCATATCTGACAATTCTGAGTCTACAGAAAAGATTCTACTGACAAGAATTGTACAAGAAAAAGCTCTCCAGAATATGTAGGAGAAATCTCTATCCCTGCATTACCAGAAATTCCACCTTGGGCAGAACACCTTTTAAAGTTCACTTAAACTCTTCCATTTCAACTGAATCCCATTGTGAGGCGGAAAAAAACCCAATGTCATGAGAATCCTTACCTGTTTTATGATGTAGAGGCCTTTAAAATTTAAAGAATTAATAATACAAAAACCTTGGTGTTCTTTATTCTTTTGTTCATGCAAGAAAACAGCAACTCCAGTCTTACTAATCTATTCATAGTTTTTAAGCGAAAAGGAGCTTAGAACTAAAAAGCAGTAAGACCTTTTAAAGCCATTTCAAATCTTACAGGACATTTGACATTGCCTTATAGGCAGAAACAGACTTATTAAGAGAAATCACCATATAGGTCCCTAAACTACTGCTCCTAGAAACGGAAGAACTAATTCCAGCACTTTGTATGAAATCTTTGGAAATTCCTCTTTACAGATTCACCTCATTCCTGGACAGATGAATGAATTCTGTAAATAGTTTTAAAGCTGCATTTGCTGTTGAATGATAACATTATGGAGACCTGGCCATAATTTCTGCTGAAAATAAGCAGTTGGACGTCTCTGAAGGATGGTGGAATTAGAGTTTAGGCTTTGACTGGCTCATAAATTGTCACACAAGCAAATAGCAAATATAAGTCACATTTTCCTTTCTTCCCTGTCACTCCTTCTCCAGCCATTGCCACATCAAAATTTCCATACAAATTATAGCAGGTATGGACACAGGAATGCTGATAAATCACTTTGTGGCCCTACTACAACCATGTTACAGTGCTATATAGACCCTAAAAATGTCTTTGGAAGCATTTTGCACAATTATGAGAAATGACCCATAATAGACAAGTCATTCAGATTCCAGTTTAATTCTTCTTAGCAATAAATGGATAAAAAAGATTCAGAAAACATCCTTAACAGTTGGTATCTTGTGTTCACCCCACCACCACCATTATCAGACACAAGGTACTTTTGCTGCTCAAACAATTTGAGCATTGCATGTGCATATTTGTTCTGTTCAACCTGCCAATTGATGACAAATTCCACAGCTACATCTGGAGAACTTAGTCACCCACTGACTCCACCCTTCCTCAGTCCCCTGTGCTCCAGGATTCACTGGTTCCTGTGACTTCCTCCTTTGCATTGGGGGAAAAAATGGTTGTGTGCCTGGCAGAATGCAGATAAGGGATATTTCCCAGCAAACAGCTTCTACATGTCCTGATCCAGGGCACCTGCCTGTGCCAGTGCTCTCCATTCCCTGCTCAGTTTCACAACTCCCATTTGCCTTTCTGCCCCTCAGTGCAGGTGGTGTTCAGCAGGAACCAACCCCTGAAACCCCCACCATCCTTATAACAGGTGACTTGGGAAATCAGCTCCTCGTGAGTGAGCTCTCCCTGACTGTTTTACCAGTCCATAGTCACTTATTCCTTTGCATTAAATAAAAATTGGATGTGCAAGAACAAGAGAACATTGCTCTCCACACCATGTGCAGAAACTGTATTTGGTAGGCATAAGAACCAAGAGATTTGAATATGAAAAGTCAATGCCAGATGAAGAGAACAAGCCCGTGCCTTTTCTTGGCACGCTGGTGGCACTGACACATCCCAAATTCCCAGAACTCTGTCACCAGGTCAGTCACATCACACCAAGTGTCTTGGAGCTTTGAGAATCCTGGTGAGAGGCACCAGGTGAACTGATGCCTGTAAAAGCTTGTTGAGCTGTTCTTTTTGCTTCTCATCCAGAGCAAGTCTTAGCTGTGCATAAATCCAAGCTCTGATTTGGCCTGTCCTGAGCACTGCTGGGCACACTGCAGAGTCCTCCCCGTGTGCCAGGTGTGCCCAGGGCACTCAAAAATCCCAGGGAAGTTTTTTAGGCCACAGCAATCCTCCAGGACTGCTTTTGGTTGAGGTGCTAAATCTTTATCCCTCTAAATATCTCAGGGGAAAATGGATAAGAACCCAAAGATTACCAGTTCCCACCTGACACCCTCGGTGCAGAAGAGTTAGTCCCTTCTAACTTTGGGGGCATCCCAGTTCAGGGGCAGCAGATAGCCAGGACACCTTAAGAGTTGCCTCAGCTTGTGTGAAAAGGGTATGAATTGTTTGCAGTTTAAGAAAAAAATCTGGCTTGAATAATCAGGGGGGGAAATTTTGATTTCTGTGCAGAAAATTAAAAAAAAAAAAAAAAGGAAAAAATGTCGTTACCAGATAACAGAGGAGAAAGTGACGTCACCATTTCAACAGACCTGACACCACTGATGGATGTGGTCAGGACACCTCTGGTACAACTCTGCCCTCCAGAAAGGAACAAGGAGCCAGCAGGTGAAGTCCCCACAGTGGCAGAGGGAAGAGGGGATGATCTGTCAGTCCCTTCCCACAGCTGGAGGAAGGGCAAACTCAGCAAGCAGAACAAGAATTTTCCAGTGAAATGCTTTGGCCTGAAGAAGTGCACTTGTTTAAACTGGACTTTGCTGATGTGTTGCTCCAGGGGCTGTGCAGCACAACCAGCACTTCAGGGATGCTCTCCCGGGAGCTGGGGGTGGAATGTGACTAAGGAGGGACTGAACTCTGGCCCCTCATCTCCCCATGAAGCCCCTGCCCACTGCTCTGCTGACCTGGGCTCCCCTCAGCCCTCCCTGGTGCAGCTGCTCCGCTTTGCACAAACAATTGCACATTATGCAGAGCAAGGAATCAAGCCCAGTTTAATTCTATCCTAAATCAAAGCCTTGACCAAAGGGACATCCACCTCGACTTTACATACAGCCCTTGGGGTAAACCAGTTTAAATAAGCTTTCTGAATAAAGGATAAGTTATCTAAATGGGATCAAAACAAATCTGAAATAATCAGATACTCAAAATGTTCTTCCTATTTTAGAATATTTCTAAATTTCCAGTATTTTAGATATTTCTGGGTTTGAGACAGATGTCAGTCTTTTAATGTCAATACACACATCCCTATGCCAAAGCATTCAAAAAATTATAAACTAGAGCTCCAAAAGTAGCAAAAGGGAGTAAAAACTCTCCTTTCCTTTGCTACTTTACTGAAAATGGCTTTGTAAAAAAGTAGCAAAAATGTTTCAGAAGGTGTTGTTTGGAAACATAGTTCTCAAATACCTTAAACAAAGAGTAAAATCAAGTGAGTCAGTCACTAAGGAAGCTAGTGAGAGAAAAGAAAAAGAAGTGTACGAGGAGAACCTCGTATTTCTCCACCTAAACAATGTGGTTTTGAATGAAAAACTTCATGCAGAAATAAAGGTTAGTAAAAATATTCCAGAGAATATTCATATTAGAGTAGCAAACATAAACTTCTATTTTCCCTGCTTCACAATCTAATCCAACACAGTATTTCTTCTCTACATACTGTCTGTGCTACAATGTTATCATGGCTTTGAAATTCTCCTCCTCCAGGCTGAACTTTCTTTCTCTTTTCTCCAGTTTTACCCCAGGACCTGGGAATTATTTTTACCTTTTTTTCCTTTTTTACTTAGCTCCTTATGCATGAAGAAAAATCACCTCTAGCCTGAAAACAACAGTATGTCAAGTATTTAAAGAGCTGAAAGGAACTTGCTCGAGGCTTGCAACATCAGCACCGGTGGTTTAAGGCTGTGAAAGCCCTGAGCCCTTGCCCTGGATTTTTGGCTGAAGAGATGGGTGATATGTTGCTTTTTTTATGACAGGTATTGCCAAAGTTGAAGTGTGGGGGAGAATTCATTTTGTTTGCCTTTCAGACAGATGATATTGTTCCTGCCCATATTCTCTGCAGTTACTCCAGCAGTCTGAGACAGTCTGGGGGGTGGAATATCAAAAGCCAGAGGATTTATACCTCTTTCAAAATTCCAGTGCAGAACACCCCCCTACTCAGAGAGCTCTGCTGCCTGGACTCAGCTCAGTGCCAGTGACAGCACTTACCACACTGCCTCAATAATCTGCTTTTCTCCTTCTCTAAGAAGCAGCTGGGACATTCCCAACCTTACATGGCATCCCAGCTCCCACAGCATCCAGGCTGTAGCACTGGCCAAGCCAATCAACCCTTCCCATTCGAGGAGAGGAACTGTAGTGTTAAAACACTACAGAGAAGGCTCTTTTTTACTGCTTTTCCCCCCTAAATTGTAAGATTTGGAATCATTACCACCAATATTGTCATTATCAGCTGAGACCAGCTCCCACATCTGCTCCAAAGGTGGACAATCCACTGGACAACTTTGGCAGCAGGTGCCAACATCTCATAAATATGTTAAAATACAGATTCCAGCAGAGCCAGTGATTTGCCATCCACACAGAGGTGTCTTTCCCTTATTTTTCAAGGTGAACTGCCTCAGTTCAGGTTAGATAAATTGGGCAAAAATGGGAAGATTTCAGCAATAGGAGTCAATCTTTAGCTTCTCAAAAAATTCTCAAAGCAAATATAGTTCATATTGATGAGACTCCACTGCAGAAAGCTCATTCAGTGGCAGGTCTCCTTTGCCCACTTAACTCTAATGTGAAAATAACAGCAGGTGGATTTTTTGGCTTATGCAGAAGTTTTGGAGGAAAACTACCACATACAAACCCCAGCTCTCAAGCTGTGATATATTGGGGTTCAGATAGGCAGGAGGCCAAAAGGATCTTTGCTGACTGTGGGTTCATTTGCTTTGGAATATCCCCCAGCCACGGGTTTATCAGGGCTCTAAACCAGGGGTTTTCTGGACAACCCTTATACACACACTCACTAAATGAACACTTCAAATAAAGACTGAACCAGGCTGTCAGTCAATACAAACTATGTTTCCTCCCCCCAGCAGGACAATACCTGCAGGATGCATCTGCATATTGCATGTTCTGGCACTGGGAATGATGGAGCTGGAATAGGGGGAGCAGATGGCAGGATGAAAGACAAAAACTAAGTGGTGAGGAGCACACATTTATCCCTGGGAGCAGCAAAGGGCTGAAAAGAACACCTGGAGTAGTCAGAAAGACAGGCTTTTGGAGAGAAACACTGAGAGAAGCTGTTCAGCTTTGCTTTTTTCCCTATTAAATAAAGATACTCTGTTCTGATTCACAAGATGTCACTATTCTGCACGTGGGTATTCTTCTGGTATAAGATACATTTTTCTTGATCAGATTTGCTCAAAGTTTCTGGTTTAAAGGAAACAGGCACTTACTGCACACATGTCCACACATGGAATTGTCAGGAGTAGCTGCTTCCCAGCAGGTTCGAGAGCAAAGGACCTGTGTTTCCTGTGCACTCTGGTTTCCTAAAGGCAAAGAGATTATGTTTACTCTCAATATATCTGCAATATACTTCTGGCTCTAAAGGGAGTCTGAGGGATCTCTTTTTTGTTGTTTTTTTTTAAAGACTCTGGTCTTTTCCATGGAAATGAAAAATGCTGTTAGCAACTTTGTACTCACGAAAATTCACCTTATACCAAGACCTTTAAAGTCTTTCAAAGATGAATCTCAAAAACATTGATTCAGTCATGGGTATCTTTACCCACATCAAGATGCTACTTTATGTGCTGACTCTGAACAAAAAAGACAGGTACTGAATTTCAGTTTACAGACCTTTTTAGAAGCAATAAAAGCCTAAAAATAAGGTGACATCTGCACTATTTATTAGTTGTATCCAATCTCCTGAAGTTGAGAATCGGTGTCTGTGCTTCTTTCCTCAGATGTTCAATTTATGTCCACCAGGAACTTTGCCCTGAGGAAAACCACTGACTGCTTTGTGTGTTCTTTTATTCCACTATTAACCACCATCAAAATAAGAAGTTTCTTGAACAAGTATTTCCAGACACAGGGGTTTCACAGCCCTGCTTAACACATCAGGGAAAAAAAAGTAATTTTGGAACTCTGGAAACAAACAGATTCTCATTTTTCTCAACCCACGGGAAGCACACCCTTTTTTCACCCATTCCCTAAATATAACATGGCTGTTTGCTGACTGTATATATGTGGAGGTGGTTCAGGGAAGCCCTGGCCACTCAAGTCAGACATGTAAGTGGCCATATATTCTGGAAAGGGGGCCTCACTGCTCTAGGTTTGGTCTTATTCATAGAGATTTATCAGAAATGCCACAGACTTTGGAGAAGAAAAGGAAAAATAATTGGGTTCACTAGAAGACAAATTGAAACATCCAAAGGCAAAAAGCAAAGCGTGGAAGCAAAATCTCAGGCAAAGCACTCTGATCTCACTAACTCAGATCATAACTTACTTAGATTGTAATGAAAGGCTCTTTAAAACAGCAAAGTGGATAAAATACCACTGAAAAGAGCCAGTGAGAAAGACTTAATGGGAAGAGGAATCCCATGGATTTTTCTTTCCTTGTCCTGTTATCTGAAGACCCCTAATATTTCAGGATAATTCATGTGATGACTCCTCATTAATTAAAAAAGAGAGAAAGTAACTATTTCTGCTTTTCTGTAGTCACAAACCCTGAGCACTGCTCTTCAGCCCGTGCAGACAAAGGTGCTGCAGCCAGAGCAGCAGCCAAGGCACGAGGGAAGTGCTGAGGGCTTTCAGACACATCTCAGACTGAGCTGCTGATTGAAGAGGACACTGAGCCCTCCTCTCACTCCAGGCTCTGGTTTTTCCATTAGAGGCAGAGGCACTGCGGGTGTTCTGTGCCTGTCACTGTGCAGACAATGACACCACGAGTGTCACTGCAGGACAACATCAAACCACCAGGATTTATCAAAACTGATGAGGAAATGAATTATAAATCACCTCCAACTGGCTCCATTAAATGTAAGAAGTTTCAGTGAATACAGTCATCAACACTGGGCTAGAGAGACAAAATGAGGGCAAAGAGAGAATGAGATTATGCAGGAAGAGACTTGCAGCATCTTTTAATGAAGATACAATCCCCCTCAGAGGAACTCTGCCTATTTATACCCTGGTATAAGTGACCATGTGATTAATTTGGCTGCCAGCTTGATAAAACTGACTCTCCAAACTGTTTGTATATCAGGATTCAGTGATAGGAAATAATGGGATTAGCACAGCAGCATTTTCAGCGCCTGTGATTTTATCACAGGGTACACTATTTAAAGGATTTCCTTCAGAACCCATCTCTTGGAAGCACATGATCAGCTTTCCTTAACAATATCCAGCCTTAAGGACTATGAGCAGAGCTTGGAAAATGGGAACTTTAATGGCTTAAAACACCAAGCCCACTTAAAAAAAAAAAAAAATTAAAAAAATTAAACACACTGCATTGCTTTGAAATGCAAATATCATGGTTTTGAGGGTGAAATGCAAGGATTGGAAAACTGGGACTGGCGATACCATTCTGTCCCGTCCTCCAGCAAACACTGTGTGGCAGCACAGCTGGAGAGCCTTGCTCGGGACTGTCCTCCCCAGCCCAGGAGAGCTCTGCAGCTCTGACATCTGCACTGGGTGAAGGGGGTCAGCTGGGCTGTGCATTCCTGACAATCCAGCTGCTTTGCAGTAGGAATTGAGCAGAGCCAGGTTAGGTCTGTCTGCAGTGACTTCGTGGGGCTCTCCACGTGTGACCAGAAGTCTGGGCAAAGTCTTGTGCAGTTCACAAGGACCAGCTGGGCACAGGAGGAGGTGTGAGCCCCACAGACTGTGAATACAGACAGGCTGGGGGAGCAGTGGGGCTGGAGCTGCTGTACCTGGGAACATAAATCCATCACTGGATACACATCCAGAGCTGTGGGTTTGATTTCAAAGCCCATGAGTTCATAGCTGTCTAAAGAGCAGCACAAAAACTGACCCTCTTATCCCTTATGAACAGTGATCTCAACCCTTCAAGTGAG
This sequence comes from Neopelma chrysocephalum, assembly GCF_003984885.1. NCBI lineage: Eukaryota > Metazoa > Chordata > Aves > Passeriformes > Pipridae > Neopelma > Neopelma chrysocephalum. The sequence continues at coordinate 645,690 of NW_020897871.1, forward strand.
TTACCACAGTGAACTCACCACCTGGGCTTTTCCAGTGTACTCTTTTACATCAGACACCAATTAATTTCTAATTGATCTTTCCAAGAGCAACTGCTCAGTGTAGCCATAAAGTTCAATGTCCTGCCTTCGACATTTCCAACCCTTCAAGCAGAAAATAGCAGGACTTAATGGGGCTGAAGGCTGATTTTGTTTATCACCAAACTCCTTAAACAAGGACAATAGCGCAGCACTCGGTGCTGAATAATCCCATGCATTTTACATTCCTACTACAGCTGTGATGCAATAACTTGCTAAAGATGCTTCAATATTTTTAGCAGGCTTGCCTGCACAGTTAGCAGGGAGCTGGAACAAGGTACATCCATGAAGAGTTCTTGGTCACACTGGCAGTGTCTGTATCGACAAACACAACGGCCCAAAGGGCTGGATCAGGGCAGGGAAACAATCTGGAACTGAGGACACCACGTCCAACCATCTATTCCAGGAGAGGAGGGGCTGTTTCAGACTATCCTTAGTCTGGTCCCAAGCACTGAACCTCCATTAGCACCTGGAACAAACCACAGGTATTTCCAGAGACAATATTGCAGTTCAGTTTCATCTAAAAGACACGTAGGAAAAATGGAGAAGATGGTGAGATTTGCTCTGAAAGCTAAATCCCAGTCCTAAATGAAACATTCCCATAAATGCAGTGCTGTGTTATGTTTGACTGGAACATGGCATTGTATTTTGAATGACAGAGACTGTGCATGAAGAGCTAGAAATCAAACTGCTTTTCATCAGAGCAAAGCAAGCAAGGCAGAGAGGGGCACAGTGCCCCCTGTTCACCCACCCAAGGCCGTGGGAATCCACATTGACTATGAATATTCCTTTTCATTAACAGGCTCAAAACCCTACGGGTTCCATAAAACACAAACATGTGATTAGCCATCTGATTTAGACACATGGCTCAACACACACATTTTACACCTTGGATATACTTTTATCTTGGAGGCTATGGAAAAGGTAATAACCTAAAAGAACATAGTATGTTTTTCAGGCAATTCTTTGAATGGCTAAATTATAGCTCAGAGGTTGGTTCAGAGAGTGGGTGCTCGGTATTTCAGAACAAAGTAACTTGAATGACACCTAGTGGGAAGATAAGCAATGGCTGGGGATGGCACAGGGACTGAGCAGTTCTGAACAGGAAAAACAGCAAGGAGGGAGATTCTGCATCAGAATAGGTGGGAGGAGAGAGAGTGACTCGATAAAATGGGGGGAATAAAATTTAGAAGAAGAATTTCCTAAACGACAACAGTTCATCTGCCTTCTGAGGAAATGGGATATTTGATTTGACAGAGGCAAAATTACATCAAGTAAAACCACAACAAATGTGCAGCAGGAAACAATACAATAAGCAGAATATGGACAGGAGGAAATTCAGAGTCCTCCTCTGTATAAATACTCAAAAGGCTTTCACAGGCCAGTTCTCTAGAGTGAAGTGGGTAAGAGGAATATTTTGGCCCTGGGGTAACAATAACTCCCAAGTTGAGAGAAACCAGTTTTTCTTTAATTCATTTCTGCAAGCAATATTCCTTGATATATGAATAAATTTCATGATTGACCTTTTTTTTCCTTCTTCTTGCTTATTTGTATAAATCATTAATTACCAGTGACTCACATCCAATTGTAACGATATATTTCTGTTACTCTGTTCTCACCAACCTATTTGAAAGTACAAAAGAACATATTTAATCAAGGTGACAGACCTTAAATGAGAAGCACTTTTGCTGTGCAATGACAATGTGGTGTGGCCAGTTTTTTCAGCATTGGAAATGGAAATAGTGCTTGAGAAAACTTCAGTGTTTCTAGATCAAGAACAGGTCATTGACAGCAATGAATGACTGTAACTCCTTAAAAGTGACTATTAAAGATAATCACATCCTCTGCCTGAGTTTCCTCTTAGCAGGTCACATGTTTGAACAGCACATTTATCTATAACTTGCAGCTTTTGACCCTAACCACAAGGAAACCAGTAATGTCCCCTCAACTCTTTCTGTCCCCGTAAAAGCAGATGCAGCACCCACGTAACTCACTGGAAAAGCGAAGGTCTCAAAGGAAAACTAATCCAGGGAAATGTGCTTTCAGGGGTGAGGTGGTGAGAGAGGGTTGTTTGGTAAACAACAGTGTTCAAAAATACCTCTCTGCTGAGAGGAGGGACAGCCTCCCTCATTCACAAAAACTTCAAAGGCATCCACTCTGTGGAAAAAGTACTTTCGGACTATAACAAGATTATAGCAGATTATAACTATTTTTTTCAAATTGGCTCTTAATAAATCCTCTTAGATGAAGAATCCTCATTTGGCCCACAAAAAGATATAGCCCTAAAATCATAAATGCAAATGCCTTGTTCTTCTGCCAGACACTCCCTGCAGGCACTCGGCCCCCAGAGCTGAAGGAGGGGCCCACAGGCCCCATGGCAGGGACCAGATCTGGGGGCTCAGCACTAGCAGCCACCTCTGCCCCTGCCTGGGACACGGCAGCTGAGTCACCAAGTGACAGGACAATGGTTATTCTGTGGGGCAACATTCCTTAGGACACATGGCATAGATCGTGTGACACAGGAAACAGGCACAGGGCAGAGAGACATTTAGGAAATCTTGCCTAGGGATGTCCTTTCCAAACCCGATGAAACAATCCCTACGACACAGGGATCTTTCAATTATTACCAGTCCACTCACAGGTCCAGCAGTTGAACATCTGACAGGCAGATGGAACAGTCTTTTCAACAAGAAACCACTCTCCTCATCTCACAGAAGAGATCGTTTTGGGATTTTTGTCTTTTCCCTCGGGCACTGTCTGAATTGCCTTTTAAATGCCAGAGAGCAGAGAAACGTTAAGGCATTTTCTTAAGGAAGTTCCTGACAAACTTCAGGCTCCTGGGAATTGATTAGACTTAATGAAGAAAAACACCTTCCATGTAAGTAAGAATTAAACAGTAAGAATTGCTACCAGAATAATTTATATGTCAAAAATTTCCCTTCCTCCCAGGAACACGTTATAAAGGAACAACAGCTTGGAAACACGGCTCTGCTGCACATCTGCAACATCAGAACCTCACCTGGGTTTCATTCCCCAGTGCAGACCACAACTCAAAGCCTGTCCCTAAAACAACACTCTACATAGAGCTGGCCTGAATTAAACATCAGCTCCACAACCAACCGGGTTTCCAAATGTCAGCTGCTACCTGAATTCTGGGGTGTTCATGACAGGTAGCTAAAGCAAAGGAAAAGTTAGTTCAATTCTACCCAGAATTTTGCATACTAGAAGAAAAGTTAAAAGAAAATCCTCTTTTTGTTTTTCTTTTACACAGTCAGATGAAGAGGTACATGTATATTATAAACCTGCATTCCTGCCTTTCCAGCCAAATGCACACAGAGGGTGTCACGTGGCTATTATTCAGCAGTTGATATCCTCCAGCAACCTGACTGCGAAGAATCTGCAGGATCATAGTCCTGCTATGAGCTGACCCCAGCTCCTGGGATGGGGAAAACAGGCTATGTATGTGCCAAGGCTGCCCCAGTGCTCTGGGCTCTGCTGGCTGAGGGGAGCCTTGACCGGGAGCCCTTCCCAGTGCACCTTCCCTGACTCTCTTGGAATCTGGGTCTGAACTCCAAACCAAGCTAGAACACTGCAAGGAAATTAAATTCCACAAAATATCACATGGACCAAAACAGGGATTGGTGCTTTGATACACACACACACCCCCTTCCTTCCTTCTTTACGCCTGAGGTGGTGTCTGAGTCCCTCTTGCTCAGGGGTTTTTTGCTGACACCAAAGGTACAGGTCACTCTCTCCCTCCTCACATAAAATCATCTCTCCAAGTCCCTGATCATCACAGAAACCTTCCTTTCACTTGTTGGCTTAAACATTTCAGAACATGGGTGACCAGAACTAACTCCTGTATTTTGGGTGACTTCAACACTATTTCAACTCCTTCAATTCCAGTCGATGGCATTAATATTTCCCTGTCCATCAAAGAGCTCATCTGACTAGCGTGAGCTGAGCTCATCTCACTGTCATAGTCACTTTGATGTTATGATGTGTTTTTACAAATTTTGTTTAAGCAGTGGGCAGGCAGATATCAAACCCACCTGACTGACAAAAACTGCAGCTCCATTTCATGGGCAAACTTCAGCTCCTTCGTGTCCTGTTGGGGCTTGTGTGTGTCAGCATCTGAAGCCCAGAGTAACTTTTATACCTGTAGATTTTTATAGCTGAGGAAAAAAACTCACTAGACTTCAGATGAGGTTTTCCAGATATCATCAGATGTAATAGGAAAAACACATCAGCAGTAAAGGAAGGATTCAAAAGCATTTCCTCCTGGCTGCAGCAACACACAGACTGCCCCAAGCCCTGTGTGCTGCCACACCAGCCAACCACACCCCGATCTCCCAGGGGGAGGGTTTCCCACCGGGCACAGAAAAAGCTCCTCTTCCTTACCAGACTTCCTTAGGGCCTCTGCCCACAGCAGCCTGCAGGGCTGTGCCTGCTCCAGCACCTCACCAGGCACGGGAGAGGAACCAGGAGGAACCCACCAGGGTAAGGGTCACTCAGGCACTTCCCAACTCTTCCCTTTTGCATTTTTGCCACAGTTCTGGTTCCTATTTGAGTTTGGATTTCTTACTCTTTCCATATTAAATCAGCAGAGAACATCTTTTCTCTAGATATCATTTAACTTTTTTTTATCAGATGTCATAGTCTGTCCCTTTAAGATGTTTACTTGAAAGACAACAACTTGAGTTGATTTCTTGAAAAATCACAGATCAGTGTCTAGAATCAGAGCAAAGATAGAATAATTACTTGCTGACAGACATAGGTGAAGATCACTATTTCAGCTTCTCTATGAAGTTTATAATTTTATGCAGCATTAATCCAACTTAAAATATAGGAATGTAGTATTTAGATGAGGAGTCTAAACCTGCCTAACTTAATTTTGAAAAGCTAATTACATAATCCTTGAAAGTAAATAGAAGCAAATTAATTTAAAACAAAATCAATCCATTTTTCCCTATAATTTCAGTCTTTATTAAATGAAACTTACTGGAGAAAAAATTGTCTCACCTTATTTTAAGAGGAAAACTTTTTTTTTAGTTCTAAAATATCTTTACACTTGAAAACATTTTCAACAATTATTTTTCTAAATTTCATTCTACATTAGTGTAATTTTATCTCATTATTGCCTTTGTATGTAAAAAACTACACTCTATTCTTTCACTCTGTATTTGGTTTATTTGGGGGGAAAAAAGGAGGAAATATATTTTAATTCTAGGATGTATTGAAACCATAAAGAAAGATGGTTTCAAGATTGGAAATTCCCCAACTTATTCAAGTGAATTTGTGTTTCAAACTCTAGTCCTGTGCCAAGATTTGCAATGTATTTTTAAATGCAGAGAAGTAGTAGGGAATGCAGGAAGGGAATAGCTTTAGAGGTTTTAAACTGCCAAACAGAAGGGACCAAGATGGAAGTCCAGTGGGATCCACCCTTCAGAAGTGGGAATGACACAGCAAGAGGCATAATTACCTGTTGGCATATTTATTTAATCCCTAAAGGACAAGCAGTACCAGATATGCAATATTTCCAATTCTCTATTCATGCAAATCTTAAAATGTCTGTTATCAGATGTGCATGAAGCTACAAGGTGGCAAAAAGAACTTTTTGTCACATAAAATAGGTATTTCCTTCATACTGTCAGAAAAAAGATGTTTAGACATTTAGAACTATTCAATCCTAAAGCCTCATTTTGAAAACTGATTCCAACCCACAATTTTAACACTAGATCTGTGAAGATACTGAAGTGGAATAAAAACCTTTGCCTGAAACTAACCTAGCTTTTACCATTGTCTTTTGGTGACAATGTGTTCCAGAACTTTGAACAATTATCTATTTTGTACAATCGTGATGGAAAAACACAGAACCAGAGACAGAACGGCAGCACTGTGCTCTGTCCAGTGCATTTATGGGGGTGTCGGGAGGAATGCAGACAGCTAAAGATTTTATTCCAAAAACCTGGGCCTCGGGGGCAATCCTGGGAAAGAAGGAACTGTGCCGTAGTGCCCCTGGGATCATGCTCAGGAACGCCGCTGATCAGATCCCTCTTGTTATTCCCCGGGCAGCTGAAGGATGAGCGGGCTGCAGTTCATCTCTGCCGTGGGATTTGCCACGCTGCTGTTCCCGGTGATCCAAGGGGGAGCGTGTCCCTCCTCCTGCAGCTGCGGGTCCCCGGGCGGGTCCCGGGGGCTGCACGTGGACTGCAGCTCGCGGGGGCTGCGGGCAGTGCCCGCCCTGCCCCGGGACACCCGCACCCTGGACCTCCGCAACAACAGCCTGAGCCGCGTCCCCGCGGGGGCCCTGGACACCCTGCCCGGCCTGGAGCGCCTGGACATGGCTGGGAACCCCTGGCACTGCGACTGCCACATCCTGTACCTGAAGCTCTGGCTGCAAGACTTGTCTGCACCCTCCCTCGCCAGCGTCAGGTGTGCCAGCCCAGCTCCCGTCAGGATGAAGCCCCTGGCAGAGCTGACCGGGAACGAGCTGGGGATGTGCAAGAGGCTTCTCCCAGTCAGGTGTCTGGAGTTCTTCTGGCGAGACCTCATTTTAATTGCTGGAGCAATAATTACACTTCTTTTAGTAGCATGGGCTCTGAAATTCTCCAAAAAGCTCGTCTGCCAGCTGAACCTCAGCCGGTACGGTGCCAGGGGCCGCCTGCTGAGGAGACACGCCCCCAAAAGCCACAAGGTGCACTGAGCTGGGCACTGCCACGGCTGGAACACAAACATCCAACTCTACAAGCAAAGTAAGTGCACTGGCAACACTGGTTTCAATGGTGACTGCTACAAACAGGTCCCAGGGCTCAAAGGCTGGGTCCTGGGATGGACAAGTTTGCCTGAACGAGGGACTCCTGGTGAGGTGTTGACAGGCAAGGTTCATTCTGCTGCCACTACTCATGTGAAAAGCAGTTGCTAAATTTTTTTAATTTTTTTTCTAAATTTTTTTCTAAACGTTTTTAAATTGTTCAACCTAGCATTTTCCACTGAATTCTCAGCTCTTATAGCAAGAAGATTTACATCCCCAAATCCTACACTTTTTAATATATGGAGATGAACACCAATTGTACTATTTTAGCAATTCTTTCCTCATTCACAAGCTCTGTGAGTTTGCAACCCCTTACCCTCTCTGTGTCCCAGTGGGCTTGGCAGGACCATTCTTGTGTGCAGACAAACTCAGCCACCTCTTCCCCAGCTTCAGGAGTTTCCTGCCAGCAAAACCATTATGATTATATAGACCAGACACTGAATGTATCCCTTACTGAATACATTTAAAGTTGGACTGGTAAAGAGAATATAACCAGTAAAAATAATCTTAAATATTATTGAATTTTCTGGAGAGTGAACAATAAAAAAGCATTTTATGTGAAATCGAAATAATGGACGTTTATTGAACATTCACACTCACCCGACTTTCTCTTTCACAATTCTAAACAACTCTGATTAAAATTCTAAGAAATTTCCAGAACTTGTCTTGCAGTTTTACTACAGACATTTGATGCTCTGGATTTGATGTAACAGCTTTAAGAGGATTTACACTCTTCCCTTCTCCTCTTGTGTGCTCCATCCTCATAGCAAAATTGTTGTGGTAACTCAAGCAATTGTTTTCTCTGCAGCCTAAATCCTAAGAGTCCAAGGCCAGCAATTCCTGCTGGGACTCCATCTGCTCTGGTGAAGTCAGGCCAGTGAGATGGGAGAGCTCTGAAGATCTAAAATTAATGTACTGTTGACAGTTCAGTTGAAGACACCATTTGCAAATGCTCCTCCTGGCTCCAAACCTGAGCTTGGTTCTAGAGGCCACCTGGTGAAAGTGCCAGAGGCTGCTTGGCTCTGCACCAAGCTCCCTGTGAGCTGGGTGGGCTCCTTGGTGCATGTCCCCAGCAGGGCTGGGGCTGAACCTGCTCCTCGTGGGTGGTGCTGCAATCTCCACGCGCTCTCGCTGCTGTGAGAAGCCACAAACACCCAAGTCAAAGACAGCAGAAGCTCACGGGGACATTTCCAGGTCCCTCTTGCCCCCGTCAGAGCATTTCAGCAATATGGAGTGAAACTTCACTGCTGACTGCTGCTGACATTCTGAGACAGCTTCAGCAGAGATGTGTTCCTGCCTGTGACACCTTCACTGCTGCTCCCCCTCCTGCACCCGCAGGGAAGGTCAGTCTGAATCATCACCCCTCTCCAACCTAAATCCATGTCCCTTCAGGATGAGTCCCTGGACACCAGGAACAGCCACTGAACCCCCAGTAGGACTGCTGGAAGAACCTGTGAAACATAGAGACATTTGGGGCAAGGACACACCCCAGGGGTAGAGGGTTACACAGAGCAGCCATAAAGTGTAACTGGGGCTTTACACTGGGAAAAGGGAAGGAACAGACTCAGGTGCTTTCCCTGACACATAATTAATGGTCTGGGAGACAACACATCCATTGCAATGGGAAAATCTGCACGTGATACACGGAGGGGAGCAAGAAGAGGGAAGGAGTGAGTGCACAGGGCTGGGGGTCACCTGGAGTGCTGAGGAATCAAAAGCAAGACTGTACAGCTGGAGAGGAGAGATGAGCTGAGGACTCAGGGCAGAGAAGTCACATAATCCAGTAACGATGATCTCCCTGGTATGACATTGCAGCAGTGATCTAACACCACCTTTTCTTGTTAAAATAGGGAGCATCACTTAGGGATAGAAAGACTTATTTTCTTCCATGTTCAGATAAGCTACAGTAATTCAGCAGCAATGTTTACAAAAGGAAGAATCAGCTGCGGAAGAATCAGAAAAACAACAGTAATGCAAATAAAGGATCAGAAAATAGATCTTAAAAGGTGATTAATTTCTTTTAATAAAGAGAAATTTAAGGAATTGCAAGATCACAGCTTGTATGAATCAACACAAAGAGAAATTTCTGAACAAAGGACTAGGAGCAGAAATTAAAACATCAGATTAGGAAAAGGGCTCAAAATCTAAGAGTGAAAACAATTATACACTGAAACAGTGTGTCAACCATTCCTCACTTCTCTAGCTTTATTCTACATTGATAACCTCTGCAGGAGAGAATTTCAAATAAACACAAAGGAACGTAGTGCTATACACACCAAGATAATTTTAGAAAATTCTCCTGCACTGATCTCTCCTGAGCTGTCCAATTTTTTAAAAGACAGCCACCTTTTTGTACGAGTGCAGAATATTGCACTCTGCAAACTCCCATGGAGAGTCTCCTAAATGATATTTCTTGTTTCCCCAAAATAAAATAAATCATTAACACTATATGTTTACCACTCTCTTTTGTGCCTATAAACTAGATATGCATAAAATAGTAAATTGCTTTACTGTATGGCTTCAGTGGTACAAATACACAAAAATAAGCAATTAGCAAACGTTTCTGCTTGCACCAACCAACATATCAAATAAGATGCACAGAACACAGGAAAAAAATAATTGAGAGAACATATTTTCTGTCCTTGTAAGAGGAAAGAAGAGGGAATCTCTTCCATGGCAATAATTCACATTCTACTAAAAGAGTATTGTATTTATCACTTTTCATCCATTTGGTTCTTACCTAAAAAAAACACAAAACCCTGCAAAGGGGCCAGCTAGAGCTGCTAACTGAGCCAACTGAAAGCTCAAAGGTAACATTCAGTGTTTATCTGGCAAGGGCACTGTGTCATGCCACATACCCCATCAAATGGCATAACTAACCCACAGCTGTAACAATGTACAAGGACAGGAAAACACATCAGCTATCTCAGTGGAACATGCAGGCATCATTCCCAAAGAGCTCTGGGAAGATCCCAGAAACTGTTCCTGCATCGTGCCTGCAAGAGGGCGAAGTACTGCCTACATCTGCCCTCACCTGCTGTGGTATCAGAGGTGGAACTGCTGGGACAGGGCACACTAAGAAGTTAGGAGGTTTGAGTCCACATTTGGCAAGACAAGCAGTCAGACTCAGGATTACTGAGCAAAACCAGCTCACTGCAGCACACAGAGCAGGTCTGTGTAAACTGCAGTTCAATTCATGGGTAAAATAGTTGCAGGTTTCTTTTATTAAATGGAAAGGCGTGTGAATCACCTTTTTCTTGAAATGCTCAATATTTTCTGAACGCTGTAGCAAACAGCACTGCTCAAGCTGAATGATTTCTGTTTAGCTTTGTGCCTGGTTTCTGCCTGGGGTCTGTAGTTAAGTTTTTTCCAGATCTGTTGTTTGAGCTCATGGATCAGGGAAGTTTGAGGGGCTGGCACACATCATGCAGTGCTGTTCTCTGTTGTGCTGAACAGCCACCATATTATTAATGGAAGGTAATTCACTGATCTCTGCTCTCTGTGGCCAGGGACAGCACCCAGGGAATGGCTGGAGCTGTGTCAGGGCAGGCTCAGGTTGGATCTCAGCAAAAGGTTCTTCCCCCAGAGGCTGGTTGGGCACTGCCCAGGCTCCCCAGGGCAGTGGGCACAGCCCCAAGGCTGCCAGAGCTCCAGGAGGGTTTGGATGATGCTCTGGGGCACAGGGGGTGACTCTTGGGGATGGGCCTGTGCAGGGACAGGGGTTGGACTGGATGATCCTTGTGGGTCCCTTCCAACTTGACACATTCTGGGATTCTGTGAGTATGAGCAATGTGCCACCAGTCAGCTTGAAGCTCCATAAAATACAAACCAACTCATCCCCTAAAAATCACCCTGTCTCAGCTCAGAGCTGCAGAAAGGCACAAGTGCTCTGTCCCTCTGTGCACGGTGCAGCCAGACTGGCCTGGCACCCGCGGTGCCATTCCTGAGTGCAGCCACCCTGGAGCCGACTCCTCAGCTACAAACACTGTTTTCATTGCATGAAGGAGACAAGTACTGAAGAATTAAAGCACTCTTGCTCATTACAAGACTGCGGATACCAAGGAAAAAAACCCTGAAAGAAAAGCGGAAAGGAAAGGGCCGCACAATGTCCCTCGGGCAGCAGCAGCCTGCGGGGGTCACTGGTGCTCCTCGGAAACCGCAGCAGCTGCGGGAAGCGCGGGGAGGAGCTGCCCGAGGGACACGGAGCCGGGATGCCAAGGGGGGGGCAGAGCAGGAAAGCAAGGGAGGAAACGCTGGCATTGCCACGGACAGCTCATATGGGTGCTTTGGGTTTATTTTTATTTTTAATGGAAAATACGCACCTTTCCGCTGCGCTCAGGGGACACCTGCCACTGGCAGGGAGGGCTCGGGATTTTGGGCTCGGCACCACTGCCGTGTACAAAACCACATGGCTTTGAGAAACGAGCAGCTCGAGCCTTCCTGCCCCGGCAGGAGTGTCTGCTTGCAAAAGACAAGCACGAGTGCATGTCTGTGATGCAAGTTATTTTCTTCAGAAGCGTAAAATTACAATACTTTTTCAGTAAAAACCACATACCACATCCCGTGGATTCACTGAATTTGCTTGATCTCCCCTCCACGTTCTAAAAATGTTGATATTTTCAGAATATACATTTCTCATGTGTTTCAAATTCCACATCCTTCAGACAAATGAGTGAGACCTAAGTGTACTCAACACCTTTCTTTTCCCCACAAAGCACAGAGGAAACAATCTGAAAACAGCTTTTTCTTTCGCCTTAGAGTAACTCCCACGCTTTGAGTACCAGCCCAGTCCTCCCCAGGAGCTCTGGGAAGCTCCCTGACATGGGTACATGGCATTTTACAGTTCCGAGGGTCTTCTCTAAAATGTAAGTCTCTGTTAGAAGGAGCTTTGAATTTGCACTAACAACTGGCCTCGCAGTGATATCTGACCTGAGAGGATTTGACTGTAAACCTTTGCCTATCCCAAGGCTTGTTCAACCTATGGAAAATCAGTTCACATTAAATTCATACTAAAGACTAAGTACAGCTTTGCTCTAAGGAATGAAACACATCACAAAGTTAACAAGCTTGCTCTGCATTTACCTTTTTCCATCTTAGTTACACAGATACTGCTTGCACTGACCATATATGGAACTGCACTAATGCTACTAGAATAACTCCAGTAAAAAGAGAATAACTCATCCAATAGGAAGCTTCAAACAGCAAAAGACCAAGAATATTCCCAGCCTAAGAGGACCAGAGAGAGGAACTCTCTCAGCTGAATGGGAAATTTCTTTTATTATTGAACTAGCAAACATATATAGTAAGATCTAAATACTAATTAAATATACAAAATACATGCAGAATGCAGTGAAACAAGCTCGTTAGTTGGTCTAAGCTGCTCCCACTCTTGTACTCTAAACTAATTAGCCAATATACATTCATCCTCATACTGGCTATATGTGTAAATGCACTGTTTTAGGAATTATTAACATAGAATTTTAGGCTTCACAAAACTGGGATTCTTCAGGCTGACACACTTGTAGGTTATGATTTACACCCGAATTACAGGATTTTATTTTTGCCTGCCAACAGGTGAAATGACTGCACTGAAAAATTAACAATTCCCACCCAATAATTCCTCTGACAGTGCTAAGTTGACTGTAAGGCTTAGTAATGCCAAATTTGCCTAAGTAATGCTGTTTATCTTTATGTTTTTTCTCTTCAGAGCACTACACAAAACACTTTTCCAAAGTGCTCCGAGTCATTTGCTAGAAATATTTTGCTGTTACATTGACTCCAATGAAATTTAGATTCCACTCAATAATGGGGGTGTGCCAACCAATTGCTTTAGTTCCACAACGGCCACATGGCTGCTGTTTATCCTGAGCTCCTGCCCAGGGGCACTTTGCTCCTGATGTGGCCTCTCCCAGTGCCCTCCCTGCAGTATTCCCAGTTGAACCAAGGATTGCCAAGGACATTATCTGGAAAAAGTGGATTGAGGCCTCTTCCCTTGGAAGAATATTAAGGAATAGGAAATCCAGAGCATTCATCTTAATCCAGGGGAAAAAATTCCCATGAAGCCCTTTAATGGCCTTGATCTCTAGGAAAGCAAGTGTCAGCATGGATGGATCACAGCCTCCCTATTGCTCCTTGAATCATTTTTCTTGTCTCCTCTTTAGGAGTCAAAAGGGGTTTGCCTCTAAATTAATAATTTATGTTTTGACTAGGATACATACCTTGCCTCTCATGACCACAGGGAAGGACTATGGAACCTGACACATCCAAATAAAATCCACCTTTGTAACCCTCTCCTATCAATAGTAGTGCAAAGCAGCAGAAGGAGGTGGCAATGGCCACACCATCCAAGCCTGCCCTCAAGACAGCAGAGCACTTAGAAGTGAGGGCATGTTTGACTTCCCTGAGTCTGCAAGGCAACTGCAAAAACCAGTCATTTAATTTTCAGATGCACCTACCAAAACCTGAATTATTGAAAGACCAAAACTAAACCAGCAGTAATTACAACCTGAAGGAGAAGGGGCAACCTCAGTCCATAAGAGAACACAAACTGGGCACAGGCAGGACCTCAGAGCCCCTGGAGGGTTTCCTTTACCTCCAGGAACAGCTTTGTCAGACGGCTCTGAAACCAGCCCGACATTGTCACCTAGTGGCTGCTCCAAACCCTCGGGGAGCAGCTCCTCCGAGGGTCACCCTTCTCCAGCGAGCCCTCGGGAATGGGATGGGATGGGATAGAGCCGTTTTCCAAACAAGCTCCCAGTCACTGCCAGTTCTTGCCAGAGCCCTCACACAGGTTTTCCGTCGTGAAGTGTCAGACGCCACAAGATGTAAATTGATTTCTGTCGACAGGACCCTGAAGTTACTACACTTTTGCACACTAGCAACACACTCCCCATTTGATTTCTTCACTGTGATTAATCATTTTTAGACCTGCCTGGAGTTTCCTGCTACTGCAGCTCCCAAAGTCACAGCTCGTTATCTATATTGAAACTTGACAAAGGTTCTCTTTCTTCTGTTCTCCTAAAGTCATGATGAATTTTGATGTAAACTAAAATTTGACTAACACCTTTGGTTGTTCAGATGGCTTCATCCTATCAAAGTGCAATAAAATAAAAAAGAAAAAAATCTGTAAATTAAGTAACTAAAACAAAATAATGAAATCAAATCACCTCGAGGGTCTTTTTTCCTACCACTCCTTTTCTGTTCCTGAAAGTCTGAGAAGGTCTTTGTAAGATAGTTTTAAAAAAGAAGAAGAAAATCTCAACAAAATCAGTACTAAATGAAAACAAAATTAAAAACTCTCTGGCAATCTGTTAGCCATCTTCAAGGAAGTAAGAGAAATTTAGAAATCATGATATATTATTCTATTTTGCATTAAAATTCATTGGGTATGGTATGGTAAATAAGATAAAGACATACTGACCTGAGTGGGAAAGAGTTTCGCTTCAGAAATGAAATCCAGTATTCCTACCTAATGTCAGCCTCGTTTGTGCAGCAGCATCATTTTTAAAGGCCCCAGTACATTAGAATGACCTCAGCTCCCTCAGAAATCTGTACTGGGGTAAAGTTACCATCAAAAAATCCAACTGCTGTGGGGAGTACCAGGGGATCTCAAACAGACATACGGAAACTGTGCCAGCCCAGATTTTAGGAGGCCTGATTAATTTGCAGGTACTACACTAATCACTCCGAAGAATAAAAAGTCAGCAAACTGCAGATTTCCAAGTGCTGCTTTCCAAAGCCTTTAGCACTTAAAACAATATTTCAGATGCAGCCACAGGCCAAGTGGTAAATCCTCAGTCCATGTGCACACTGCTGCTCTGTGGACCCTGGCTGCACTGGAAATTCCAGAGAGGAATTCTGAGGAGTGCACACACTGTTACAGGTATTTCACTCCCTCCCTCTCCCTCCCCTCCTGAAGGTGCAGCTACGACCTGCAGTGCCGGGATAGCCCAGGGCAGCACAGAGCCCCAGAGCAGGGCACAGGGCAGCACAGACCCCAGAGCAGGGCACAGGGCAGCACAGACCCCAGGGCAGGGCACAGACCCCAGACCAGGGTACAGGGCATCACAGACCCCAGGGATGGCACAGACCCCAGAG